>NC_134112.1:60763787-61066818 GCF_040939455.1 Microcebus murinus
TCAGGCCAAACGGGCCTCCCTCTTTTTGGCAGAAGCTCTTGAATTTATTCAGGATCTGATTTGGGTATGGACACCTAAATAAAGGACCCTGCACCCTTCCTGGGATGTTAAAAGATTTTTTTTTTTTTGTCTTTTCTGGTGAGCTCTTTCTGGTATAATAAGTACAAGTGTCCTTCTGGCTTGAGTACTCTGGTTTCTACAGAATTTATGTTCTGTCTGTGAAGCATGTATTTTCTGGTGAATTCACTTTTGATTCTGCATGCCTAACTTAGTATTTTGTTTAATCTGCATACCTGGCTTAAAAATTTTTATGAACACGGTTATCTTCGTTTGATTTTGGTTTAGTTACACATGATTATAAATGATTTAGCTCTTTTCCCTTGCTTGTTTCTGAAAATCTTCTGAGAGCAAAAATAAACATTCTAAAGGGTGGACACAAGAAGGCTAATTAAAAATCACTAGGGCAGTTGCCACGATGTAAAACACTAGTCCAAACCCCTGACATTATCTGACAGGATTTATAGGATTTTCTTTGCCCTTGAGAGATTAATAAGAAATAGAAGAGGATCCTCAAATTTTAACCGCATGCCAAAACAACCTTTTTTCAGAGATTCTAGTCAGCTATTCTCATTCTGAGGTTCATTCTCATGTACATTTTTAAACTGATGGGCAAATTATATCAAGGAGAAATCAGAGCTCAACAGCCATTATTTGAACTCTCTAAGCTTGTTAAAAAAACCACAACCAACTACAGAGTAACATGTAGTGCCTTCTAATTTCAATATTTCTGTTTTTTTCTCTCTGTATTTAAAAATCTGCTAACTTTTCTGCTGGTGTTGAAATAAACTCACTACTTATAGCACTCCAGCCAAAATAGAAAGAAAGAAAAGAAAAAAATCTAAAAGGCTTTCAAATTAATGGCTTTACAAATTAAAACAGCTCTATGGCAACTGACAACTTAGACACCTTTGGTAATGCAAATTTAGGTTTGTCTGGCTTGTAAGTGCTTACAGTGATGGAACAGTTAAATGGTGGATATTCTAAAAAGAAAAAAGAGCTAGATAAATGTTTATAAAAGTTAGGCTCTCGGATTGAACAGGTCAAAATCTAGAGCACAGAATAATAATGTATCTCTTTCTGGCATAAAAACTGTTGTGTCTACCATGCAGGGGACTAGAAAAAGGGGGGAAAAAAGAAAGAAAGAAAAAAGTCCTGCTAAAATGCTTTTCCATCCATACTGACTAATCAAACAAACTAGATCAACAAACAATATATAGATGTAGAGATCTGTTATTAATTCAAGGCCCCATGGAGATTTTGGTTTTTTTATACAATTCAGCTAGTCCTAGCTAAAATATAAACATTTGAATATTTAAACTCATTTGAAACTAAAGAGAGGGATAAAAAGAGTTTATTATTATTTTTTTAATCAAACTGCTATGAAAACTGCTTTACCCAAAATTTTGGTCCATAATAAATTATCTATCAGCCAAATAAAAGTTAAACCATGTGAACAGGTCCTATTTTTATGAGATATATAATTTGGATTCAACTGTCCTTTTATAAACTGGCGAGTTTATAATACTATGTTCTGCTACTCATGACTAAATTTCTACAATGAAAACTATAAGGTCTTTGTTGTTATATGCTATGTCTACATGGTAAAATCCAGCATAGTCAGCCTGAAACCCCCCCTTAAGGAATTCTACTCAGATGGGCTTAAATAAGAAAGCACTCATAAAAATTGTTAAAATACATAGCAATTAATCCAAATGTCTTTTAGTTCATGTGCCTTAAATATATCTTTGATAAATAACCTGGTTTTAAACTTGTTGATAAAATAAAAATAGAAATGTCTTCAAAATTGTCAGCATACATTTTTGGCTAGGTTTAATGGCAGTTTTAAATTTCTCTCTACTAGATGTTTTTGTCAGGGTTTGACACAAAGGTTATAAACCTATAAACCCAGCCTACAAACAGAAATGATCCTTCTTTGTGTAACTCTTTGATAAACAAGACTACTGCTGCTGCCTCTGAGTTACTGACAAAATATTCATATGTTTAACTTAAGGTAGATATTCACAAGCTATAAAAAATGGTTAACATGAAAACAGCTTGAACTAATGACTAGCCTTGTCTAATATCTCAGTTTTCATAAGTTATCTAATTATAATTGTTAAAAATAATAAGGTGAATGTAAATGAGTATTTATAAATAAACATTTACACATGTCTCAAAAGTATTAAGGTTATATTAAGTAATGATACTCAAACACCTGGGTCATTTACAAATAAGATAAAATACTGAAAAATAAATATAAATATAAGTTTGTTCTTGGCTCCTTAAAGTTTATAAAAAGACTACATATATTTGGGTTTACTAATAAACATTAAGTTATGTTACAGGGAAATATTTCTAAAATTATAAAATGATTCTTCTCTATAAAATACATGTGACAGTTCAGTTTCTTGCTTCCTAGGTTTTCACTAGAAATTATGGTTACCACGAAAAAGAAAATTTAAGAAATTTAAGAAAATATAATTTTACATAAATTAGGAAGGTTACTTAAGGTTGCTTCAAAAAGTAAATTTAACAAGAAAACAAACCAGGAAGAGATGTGAAAAAAGTTATGAGTATAAAGATGCATTTTTGGTAAGGAAGGTTAAAAAGAAAAGAGAATAGAAAGAAAAGGGAATAATTTTGTACACGTAAGAATCCTGTGTGGTAAATTTTTTGTCCTAAAGTAAAATGACTGTTTTTTTTCTTAAAAATATAGAACAAAACTAAAGATTTAAGCATGCTGTGGAAGGTCTGTGTTAAGTTGTAATAAGGTTTGTGATGGGCAAAAAAAAAGTGTGTGACCAAAATGGATATAATTATAAATCTTTCTAAAGATTGACTTTGATTTTATACACACACAATAGAAAATACCCCAATACAAAACAAACAGAATACAAAAATTTCGTTTCCTATGTTAGAACAAGTTTCATTTTTTCTTAAGTATTGACCTGCACTTCGTAAAAACTGCAAGAGGTTTTAATTTTTAATTCTAAAATCTGTTTCTTTAATAGCCATCTTCTAAACTGCAGCTTCTTCCTCCTGTTTTTATAGTCTTCATTTAGTTCCCTAGTTTTAGGTGAGAAATGCTGTCTTCTTCATTTAGAATGGTAATTTCATTTCTCAAAGTAGAATTTTCCTGTTAAAGCTTCTCAGATTTGGCCGGGCGCCTATAATCCTAGTACTCTGGGAGGCCAAGGCAGGTGGATCAGGTGGATCATTTGAGCTCAGGAGTTCGAGACCAGCCTGAGAAAGAGTGAGATCCCATCTCTACTAAAAATTGAAAGAAATTAATTGGCCAATTAAAAATATGTAGAAAAAAATTAGCCAGGCATGATGGCGCATGCCTGTAGTCCCAGCTACTCGGGAGGCTGAAGGAGGAGGATTGCTTGAGCCCAGGAGTTTGAGGTTGCTGTGAGCTGGACTGATGTCACAGTACTCTAACCCAGGCAACAGAGTGAGACTCTGGCTCAAAAAAAAAAAAAAAAGCAAACAAAAAAAATCCCCTCGGATTCACACCTTGAAAGTTCAGCTTTTGCTATATCTTACTGCACATGATTTGCAGGTAATGCTCATTTCCTTCAGCTTCTGCTGATAACTTGACAGAGCATGACCTAAAAGAGTCGTTAGTGTACCTAGTGGGTAACTTTGACAACATCCCTAAACATCTACTGCCCAATCTCTGTTTTATTTCAACCAAATCATGGGATACTAGATGACAAAACTACTTTATGTTATCTATCGGTTAAATAAAAAAAAAAAAAAGTCTGTTTCCTAATATACTACATGCTGTACCTGGATAAATTCCTCTGGAGAAATTGAGACTCATATATACAAAATAAGAAAATTGACTACATGGTTATAACATGTCTCATCTAATTGTCCATGGTCATTTGACTTATTCAATTGGTTGCCGTTAAGCCTATATTCATGTATCAAAAGCATTATGCAAATGGGGACTGTCACATTACTATAAACTTTACTTTGCATTTTCCTTTTACAACTTTGTACCTGTAGCCTGTCAAATTTATGCAGGAGTATAACTCCTAACAAAATAATGCTGGCCTAGCACATTGCCATGATAGCCAATGCTTATGGACAGATAAAACTGAACTTAACTCCTAGCCGCCATTCATTCCCTCCAACATGCAACCAGACAACAAGCCAGGACAGGTCCATCCCAGCATCGAGGGATAATAAATACCTAACTACAGCATGATGGATGAGCAATGCTTCTGGAGAAAGGGCTTGATCAAAAGGGGGAATGAGAAAGTTGTCAAAATAAAAATGGAGTCACTTGTGTTAAAAACAAACGGAGTCAGGGAAGGCCATGAAGTGAGGGTTCTCATACACAAATGCCGATAACAAGAACTATCACAAAAGACTACAAAAACCACAACCTTGCACAAAGGCCATCACAATCTTACACAAAAAAATACTTCTGTGAGAACATCTGACTAGCAACTGCTTGTCCAACCTTAGACTGGCACCACCCTTGTTACTGATTCTTATAGCCAAGGATAACTATCTCAAAATAATTATGCAATCCTCCTCATTTTTCCTTTAAAAACCTTTGTCTCTTTTACCTCCTGAATATGCACATACTTTACTAGATGGCATGTGTATTCCCATTGCAATGCCCATTCCTGAATAAATATTTTCTTTTAGAGAACCTCTCTCTCTGTCTCTCATTTGGATTAACAGAGTAAATATCCCAAATAAAGATACAGAATTAATACATACACTAGAGAGAAAATTACCTTGATATTTCCCTGAGATAAACAGTCTGCATGGCTTTCTTCAAATGAGGTTCAATATTTCTCCACAGTTTGCGAGTATCACGTTCATTTGCTACCACAAGGGGAAGAAAGTTTTAATAATTTATATCTTATAAAAATTTTTCTCAAAAGAAATACTGATAAATAAAATTACATAGGTACCTTCTCCTTTAACCACAGGTTCACAATATTTAGGAAAATTAAGTATTGCCTGTAAGTAAAGAAAAAGAGAAGGAAAAAAAGCACTCAATTATAATTAAGAATTTATTTTTCAAGTAAAATTTTTATTACAATTTAGGCAATTTTATTTAAATACAACTGCTCAAAAAAAATGTAATTATATGAGCTGAGCATGGTGGCACGCTTCTGTAGTCCTAGCTACTTGGGAGGCTAAGGCAGGAGGATCACTTGAGCCCAGGAATTCAAGGCTGTAGTGAGCTACAATCATGACTGTGATTAGCCACTGCCTCCAGCCTGGTCTCCGTTATTATATTATTTTATATCTAAAGGCTAATATTTTAGGCAGGATTTAGCCAATTAAAGAATATTTTGTATGGTGTACTATCATTGATATTTTTATTATTATTTTATTTCTGTTTTATTATTGTAGTAAAAAGCTATAATTAGATTTTTTAAGACACAAACTTGGAAACAAATAATAGTATTCATTTGAAGAAAAAACTGATAGTAATTATCTTTATTCTATGTCCTAAACATGGAGAAAAATAGGAACATTATGCTATTTTTATCTCCAATGCTTAAAGATCATTTTTATTAGTATTACCAGTAATAGTAAAGACTTAAACCATACTTCACATTTATGAATATGATATAAAGAAAAACTATAACCCCACCTTAAATAAAACCATTCTTCAGTGAAACCCAAGACTTTTTAAAATACCATATTTAAATATATATTTTCTTCCTTTACATTTTATATTTTTTCCCAGAAACATTTTCCCTAAATAATTTTTACTTCTTGTACTTTATAATCTACTTTCTTTTTTTTTTTTAAATGGGGCTTTATGGAACTGAATATAATCTACTTTGAAATGACTGCCAGCACAGATTCCCACAGGATTTAAGTGGTAACTGCAAGTATTTCCCAGAAAAGACAGAGGAAACTTTGCTCCTTACTCCATCTCACCCAGGTGCCTTTTACTGACCCTCTTCTCTCTTTAAGTTCCTTCTGTTATCATTTCCCTTGGGTGCCAAAGAACCCAAAATATTCAGCTCCTGGAGGGATGTTAGAGATCAGTTTGAGCTGGAAAAGCTTGTTTTTTGTTTTTGCCTAAATGACAAGATGCTTGAAATCTACACGTAACTCAGAAGCTCCCTCAAATCTAAAACTTCCAAAAACATAATACATGTGAGCACAATTTTAACTGGTCACCTTCTATGTCCTGTCATAAAAACATATTCCAACGCCTACTGAATGTCTTTCATATAATACTTTTCAGAGTAAAGAAAAGAACAAAGAAAATTTGCTAAGACATACAGACTGTTATTTTGAAAGTAACTGTTTTCCAACCTTAGATATATTACTATTTCCCATTACATAGAGATAGACCTTAAGTATTAATTGAAGGTTTCTAAAAGGGAAACCAGACATTCTTGTTACCTTCCTTTCCCATACCCAAAATTAAAGAAAAAAAATTAAACATGATCATTTTCTAAACTGTGGAATATAAACAGCTTTTCTATTTAAAAAAAAAAAATTTCTAAAGAATCTTTTATATCAAAATTACTAGCACAAGGTCAACGGCTGATGATAAGACCTGAAACTGGAGCTTCTGACCATAACTAAAATTTATCTAGATTCTAGACCACAATACATATGTAAAACCTGAAAGAAATCTGTTGCTAAAAATTAACAAAGAGTTATAAAATTGCCTAAGTTTTTACATCTTTCTCTTATTCTTCATTTTGATTTTAATGGAGTTCTACATTTTCTGCAATTAGAGAAAAGAGAAAAAAAGGGGTAAAAAAGCCACAATACTAAGGGAGAGTGAAAAGACATGACTGAAGATAAATGAATGGTTTCTGATCAGGTCGAAGTTTACATAATATTAACCCACAGATATCTACTTGCATATGTTACAATAGCCTTCAAAGGCCATATCTAAATTTCTAGAATAAAATTTCTGCTTTTAGCCTATCTTATACCATTTCTACATGGACAAGTATGCTCACTCACCAGATGTCTGAGCTCTTTCAAATCCCGACAAACTGTGTAGAAAACTCCAAGAAGAATATTAATGTAGGCAGCATAGAAGTCAGCTGAATAATCTGGAGGATGATCATGGGACAGGATCTTTTGAAGGTTCCCTGTTCACAGGAAACAAAATAACTTACAATGATGAACACAGTACCCTAATCATATCTTACAGAATTTTATAACAAAGATTTTAAAAAAATCCATACTCAGACACAACAACAATTAAGGAATAATAAAACTGCTACAAGATTAGAAAAGTATGATTTTGTGATATAAAGAGAAATATATATTTGGTCTTTGCCCAGGTTCTAAGCATAGAGCTTCTAAAACTCTTGGAATTTCCTGAATGAGAGGGCTGGGAAGAGCATCTTTTGTTATTCATAAGCCCCTTTCAAACATACCCAGAGTTTAAACTAATGAGGTAATTCTTAGTGGGCCCCTAGACAGCTTCAGGATGGGGACTAGTTAGTTGCTAGAGAAACCAACCATGTGATTAGAGGACCTGTTCCCTGTCCTCTAGGAAAAAGAGAAGGCCTGGAGATTGAGTTCATCACCAATAGCCAAAGATGTAATCAATCATGCCTATATAATGGAACCTCCACAAAAAATCCTAAATGGTGGAGTTCAGAGAGCTTCCAGGTTGGTAAATGCATCCATGAACTGGGAGGGTTAGCACATCCCAACTCCCCAGGGACAGAAGCTCCTGTGCTTGGGACCCCTCTGGACCTTGCCCTCTATACCTCTTCATCTGGCTGTTCATTTGTATCCTTTATATCCTTTATAATAAGCTGACAATAGTTAACTAAAGCAGTTTCCAAAGTTCTGTGAGTCATTCTAGCAAATTATCAAACCCGAGGAGGGGACATAGGAACCCCCAATTTACAGCCAGTTTTCAAAAGTACAAGTGGAAACCTAGGACTTAGACTGGCATGTGAAGTGGGAACAGACTTGTGAGACTAAGCCCTTAACCTGTGGCGTTTGCACTAATTCCTGGTAGTGTGAGAACTGAATTGAATTGTAGGACACCCACTTGGTGTGGACAATTGGATGATTGGTGGAGGAAACAGCACCACATATTTGGTGTCAGAAGTGTTTTGAGTAGAAACAATTCAGAAAAAGTAATAAAAATTTTGAAACTAATGTTAAAATGTTCTAAAAAAAAGAACTATTAAATATTGGTTAAGACAAATATAAAACAATGACATCTAAAGAAAATCTCAAGAAACTTATTATTGACAAAATTAATATCAAGGGTGAAAAACACAGATTGTAATTTATTTTTGTGCATATTAAGTAAATCAAATAGAAAAAAAGGGAAGGAGAGTAGTACATAAACTACCACTAAATCAGAAAATGCTCTTCATATTTTGTGAAATGAATTCATTAAATTTTTTTATGATAATGATCACCTGATCCCAATCCTTACTTTGTCATTCCCCTTTTTATAAACCATGTTTTCATCCTGTAACTTTGGTATCTTCATTTCTCTTCCATTATATCTCAAACTCTTTATATATAATATCACACATTTAAGAGTCCTAACTTTATATTTTATCCTGCTGGAAATATCATATTATAGAAGCACAGTTAAAATTAAAGAGAAACAACTATCTATTATTCAAAATTTCCGAGCCACAATACATGAATCAATTAGTCATTCATTCCTTATTGCAATATCCTCTGACTCCTCAGTACAATGGTCTCCATAGACTACTCACTCAGTTAAGAGCTCTTTGCATATGACTTCTACTTTAAATCTAGTTCTAAAAGGTTTAAGTCTCTGGCAATAATTAGAGGTAAAAACTCTTGTAGGATGTTCTGATCATGTCTATTTTCTTTTGTTTAAGATTCCCATTAAGTAAGCATTTTTAACTATGGCATTTATCACTAGTTCTTGATTTTAACCACTCTCTCATCTGTGACAGATATAGGTACAAGATCAAACTATATTGATTATCAATGGAAATTTACAAACAGAAGTTTAGAAATAACTATATTAATAGGATATTTTAAGCACAGTAGTTGACAATACCATTTTCAAAGCCTAGTTTCCCACTTAGAATACTATCCTGAAGAAACACTAGATGAGAGACTGTTGTTGGATATGCATTTTTATATTGTAACTACTGAAAAAAATACACAAAGCCAAAACTTGAATTTGGAGTCTATTTACTTTTCATTCTAGTAGAAAATTCTAAATACAACGTCACTAAGTTGTTTTAAACTGTGCATGACAAAATATTTGATAGACTGAAAATTTCTAAAAGGTACCTTAAAACTTAGAAATGAAGATATTTATATACAAAAATCACCAAATAATTGAATGAATGGAAAGAAAACAGGGAGTGAAGGAAGGTAGAGATGATCAGACAGATGAACATGCAAGGCAAAAAAGATGGTCTATAAATGCATGGATCAGAAAATTTGGAAAACGGTTGCATCTCCAACTCATACTGTACCTCTGAGTGCCCCATAAATATCTCTACCTAAATATCCCTTATAGGTATCCCTCATTACACCATAAGAAAGCTGATTAGATGTTACTACTTCCCATTTCAGCTCTGATGAAAGTCTTGTAAGAATCAGACCTCTCGAGGCGTTGCTGTAAAACTAGCCCAGCTGCTTGTTTATAGATTACAGACAAAATCTCAGAGTACAATTCTATTAAGCAAGTCATAGCAGCTCTAAAAGTCTAGGACTATTCAAATGCATGGGAATAAAATTTCATCTTTAAAAGAAAGCTGAAAACAGTGCATCACCAGGTAGTAAATAAAGGAGAGGAGAACATTTTGATTGGTCCCCTGGTGTCTTAAAATTTTGCTAACCAAGTATGGTCCAACACACAAAGAAAAGTCATTCCTAACTTGGAGAGGGACTTTTGCTTTCAGTTGTGAGGGAGCAAGAGGATCCAGAAATACTCTCCTGCAATAAACAATTAAAAACCAAACATAAGATAGAAAACAACTATTTTCAGATATAGAACAACAGGCAGAAAATAACCATGATACCTGAGAAAAAGGAAACAAATTAGGTGAGTCCTTCTACAAGCCAGGCTTTCTGACAGGAGATAATTTTAAGGCTGTAATACAAAGAGAGTTCCAAAAGGAGTGCATTAATTTCACTGAGTTGAGGAGACAGGGGCCAAAGTAGAGGGTGCTAAAGCAGCTAGAATTTGGAGGGCAGAGTACCCAAAGGGAAGGAGCTATGCAGAAAAAGAGCTCCAGAAATCTGCACAAGGGGTCACCCTCAAGTGTTAGCTGAATACCAATCTGTGTATGTATATAGTAAAACTCCATGAAGCCAAATAAGAACAACTTTAAGGGAAAAAACAATTATTGGAGACCTGTAAGTCAACTACTTCCCAGAGCTCACACAGGACTATGGATCTTTCATGCCACCAGTCAGAATGCAGGATCTTTCATGCCACCAGTCAGAATGCAGACCATGCTGAATACATGGAGCATTCAGAAGGACTATGTCTTAGAAATGGACCTAAACTTAGACCTAGAACAAAGGATACTCTAGATATTCTCTCAAAAAAAGCTTAAAAATAGCCTCAAAAGGGTCAAATATATCTTCAAGTAATTATAAATGCTTACTAGAAAAAAGTCTAACAAAAACACAATGTCTACAATTAAAAAAATTACTAGACACACAAAAAAGTATAAGGGATACCCAAAATGGAGAAAAATTAGTCAGTAAAAACAAACCCCAAATGAAAGTGGCAACAAAATTGGTAGACAGGAACATTTAAACAATTATAACAAATATGCTCATATGCTCAAGGATATAAACGAAAACAAAAGCATAATGAAATCTTTAATGAAAAATTACAGATGAGATTACAGAAAAATTACACGATGAGATTAACTACAGATTAGACATTTGTAGAAAAAAGGTCAGAGAACTTAAAGACAGAGAAACAAAAACCTATCCCAAATAAAACATAGGAAAAAATGATTTAAAATTTAAATAGAGACTTTCAGTGAAGACAATATCAAGTGGTATAACATACCTATAATGCAGTCCTACAAAAAAAAAAAGAAGAAGAAGAAGAAAATGAGGGGGCAGACAAAATATTTGAAGAAATAATGGCTGAAATTTTTCTAAAGCTGATGAAACTACACACCCACAGATCCAAGATGTTCAACAAATCCCAAGCAGGATAAACAATAAAAGATATTTTGTTTTTTGTCATTTCTTTAAAGCTAAAATAATATTATGGGGTTTATAATAAATAGTATTATGGAATTTATAATAAATGTAGAAGTAAAATGCAGGATAACAATAGTACAAAGGTCATGAGGTAAGAAATTACAAGTCACTAAAATTTCAGAGTTATCAGAGCATACTTAACCTACCCTCACTGATAAAATCACTAAACCAAAAATCTGATCAAGTGCATTATAATTCTTCTGAAGAAAAAAAATGTATCATCAAAAGATGAGTAGTCTGCATGTGGTACAGACCAGAAAACAAGACTTCCAAATTGGGTCCCTAGCCATAACTGCTAAGAGGAGAGGTGTCCTTAACATCAGATACCATATTACTGAAGATGACATATGTATCAAATTATTACGAGTGGATGACATTAACCATTAAGATAATCCCTATGTACTGGTTCTATGCTTACTTACCCCAACCATAATAATTTTAGCTTATCAATTCATGCTCCCTTTTTGAATGGCTTTTTGTCTGATTATAGTACTTTTGCTTAAAATAAACTTGATATGTAAGAGGGCATACAATTTAATAATCAGATTTAATTTGGCTCCATTGTATACTTTTCAAAAATCTATCATCCTATGCTCTCTAAAAGTAACAAGACCACTTTAATTTTGTTCTCAAACTCTCTAGCAGGATGCTTTATAACTTTACTTTTTAAAAATGTTAATCAAATTCTATAATTATATTATACTTTAATTGAAATTCACTAAGATATAGAAAACTAGCATTTTTTAATAAATTTCTTAAATTCTAAATAGTTTTCAGTACTTAAATCTAAGTAATGAAAAATAAACCTAAACCTAGTATGGGTCATGAAAAAATTGAACTACAGTGATGATTTAGGTACAAATGAATTTTTTAAATGAAATCCTTTGATTTATTTCCTTTTCTTCCTACCCTTTTCTCTTTTCCTTACTTTGTGATTTTCATGGAGGAGAAGTAATTGAAAATAAGGACTTCATCTATTTTCAGTTGCTTTTTTAAAAATCTCAGTTAATTAGCTAAGGCAGGGGGTGTTATTTGTTCCTGTGAAAATAGGCAAAAATGTGTTAATCTTAACAATGAATGTTTACAGTTGATTAGTTCAGAAGGATAGTGTTAATGAGGCCAAGGTCATGGAATGCTATTTTTTTCATGGCTTGCTAACCATTACCTTATGCTTCACAGTTATAATCTTTGAATCAGTATTACCTTTGTATAGTGACAGCCTAGTATTAATCTACAAAGCTATTTAACAACACAAAAACTCTTCTGTTCTTTCAAAGACAAAGATCATCAGGATCTATGAAATTTAACATTAAATACCACCTCCAGAAAATAAGACACACAAGGTCTAGTAGTTGGTACTTCAACAGTTACAGTAATGAAAAATGAAATTTACAAAATTAAAAGATGTAAACACAATACTTAACCTAAGAACATGGCAAATAAAGATTTCAATACAATTTTAATATGCTTTGCCAATCTAGTCTGATTCTAATTTTTAGGGATGTTATAATAAAATATATATACATCTTAATATGCTGACTAAAAAAAATGATGAAAATAAACCATTAGCACAGAGGTGAGAGCTGTTTATTCAAAAAAATTTAGTAATTATACAACAATAACCCCTCACAGTTCCAAAATAAAAATTCTATAAATGCAGAAATATAAACATTTTATGTGAGATTGGCAGCCAACCGTAATAGTTTAAGATACAAAAGTATTCCAATTTGAACATGCTAGCTGAATCTTTCTAACAACACAGACTATTTTATAAATATCATTTGCCAAAACAATGTTTTAAAATTTACCTATGCTATAATCGGGGAAATACAAGACAAATGGCTCAAAGCATCCAGTATTTGGACGAAACTTTTCCCAAACAATTTCACTGAGAAAGATAACAGTCACATTTCTGTCAGTCTGTAAAAGAAAGAAATAAAAGTAACTTTGCATTTAAAAATCTTAAAGCAATAATTCCATTTGGATTTTTCTTTCAAATAAACCCTATAATGTTCTAAGATATAACAAAGTATCTGCATATTAAGAAACCATATTTAGAAAACCTAATCAAGGAGCTCATCCATTTGCAAATTTTCATACATAATTACTTGGAATTTCCATTAAACTTGTAGGTTAATTGACACTTCAGTTACTCATGAATGCTAGGACAGTCACGCAAGGACTTATGTTATAGAAATTAAGAAACACATTTTCTTGAATAATTAAGACAAAACCCTTTATGAGAATTCAAAAAAAATTATAAGCTTTCAATCAATCAACAAACAAAAAAGAGCAAAACTCAGCACTTTCCATCATTAAAATGACTACAGCAACCCAGAGTGAAAGAAATACGGAGTTGAAGAAAAACAGATATGCTATATTATATAACCTCATAATACTACTAGGAAATTTAAGGTTTT
Source organism: Microcebus murinus (assembly GCF_040939455.1). NCBI lineage: Eukaryota > Metazoa > Chordata > Mammalia > Primates > Cheirogaleidae > Microcebus > Microcebus murinus. The sequence continues at coordinate 60,777,476 of NC_134112.1, forward strand.
TTAAAAGGTTATTTCTACACAAATTATTGAGTAAAATTGACACTGAATATACATTAAAAATATAAACTGTGAGTACTGGTATCTAAACACCACTGATAAGTAAAACAGATGTCTTTTAAAGCATATTTAGAAATTACAATTAATATTCCAAAAAAGAACATTACATTAAGAGAATAAGCTTAACGTGTCTGTATCCTTCTACACAGTATACACAAATGCGCCATGCATTGTTAGCTAGAATTTATCTGTACATACCCTCTGCATTTTCCAACAAATTTTTAATTTTTTAATATTCTTTTTGACATTTCCTAAGCTGACAAAGCAGATGTGATGGCTGTTTTCATCTAGGAGTATTCTTAGGACCTAATCTCACACATAATTTACTCTATACTTTTATTGTCATTTACTATTTATAGATTCCTAATTTGTAGGACTATGCCAACTTTCATTATTTAGAAAAACTTTCTTTTGGTTAACAAAGACAGCTGAGTTCAATAAATAAAAAATTCAATAGAAAACCTAGCATCTTTATGAAAGAAGAGGAAAAAATTTTAACTTTCAAATGCTTTTTCTGTCTTATAAATTCATTGATTTTTTTAAGAATCTGAGTTTATTTCCATGGAAGTAAAAAAAGTATGCTCTAATCATAATCCTAATTACAAAGCATTGAGTTGTTTTTGCTTTAAAATATGATTAATGTTAGGTTTGTTCAGGGTGGGAACCCAAAAAGTATGTATAGGACAAAATGCAGTTAATGGAAACTTAGATAGTGATCATAAAGCCTGTGAAAATAGCTGCAGCAATCTGGAGAGTCTAGAGGCTGCAAATCTAACTCTGATCACACACAGTTACCAGGACCCCACATTCCAATCCCCTCTAATAAAGAAAAGCTACTCCCCTCCCCTACTCTGCAGGATGAGACCAATGCAGGGGTCCCCGGAATTGGTTGTTTGAAAAACAAACACCCCTCCTGGAAAAACCCTCTATGAAACCCAAGGCTCTTCCCTTTTCTCTTGTGGATACTCTTTTTGCTTCCACCCATCTACACCTAGGTGCTCAAAATAAACAGCATTTTGCTACACCTGAGGCTTCGTATGTCTCCCTCTTGGCTCCCACCCTAACGATTATCTAAAAGTATTTTATAAAATCAGTTAAAAATAATTTAAGAGGTTAAAAAAAGGATATTTATCAGTCTGAAAGGATTTTAAATTGGTAATGTTCTTAATTGTTTATCCTGAAGTACTTTCAGTATACGACAATATCTATCATAATTTAAAGTTCCTTTTACTCAGATAAATACTTAATATAAAAAATGGGAAATGCTTTCAGTAGATTTCTCTTAAATGAAATACATTTTTAAAACTCAAGCATGTCTTCAGAAATGTCAAAACAATTCTCTTTACTGGTGGAGCTGAAATTACTGTAAATCTTTTCATTTTCATCAGTTTCTATAATTGAAACTAAGAAACAGTGAAAAGACTAACTATTGTGAAGGGACACATGATTAACATTGCTGGGCATGCGGAGGAAAAAAATAGGTAATCTACACTAAGAGGGCAAGTGGACAAGAATGTATTCTGAATACCAGATGGGGAGGCCTCCAGCAAAGCAATGGGAAATAGTGGATGAAGCTATGCTAAAAAACCGCAAAGGAAACAAATAAATAAAAGGAAACAAAGTAGGAAACATCTACTCAAAGAAGCCAGGTCTCTGGTCTCAGTAATAAAATGTGAAGAGTTAATGAAACCAGAAAAAGTTAAACTCTGTGAGGTTAACTTCCAGGATTAGCCACCAACAGCTACACTCACTCTTCTGACCTCTCTATTCCTCCTCGCCCTGACTATTACTAAAAGTGAACTTTAGGAGTTGGCCTTAAGCATATAATGATTTCAATGGCACCTGGAAGGCCTTTCTAAACTTCTAGCAGTTTCTCAAATTTGAATAATGTATTTAACTTTGAAAAGGGAGTATTTGCTTAATTTTTATTATAATGTTACTTAACACTTTAATACATATAGACATAAAACTATAGGTATAAACTACTTATGCTCAAAGCACTTACAAAATTATAAAACCAAAATAAATTTGTAAATTAAATACAGACTACAAAATTATAAAACCAAAATAAATTTGTAAATTAAATACAGACCAATAAAATTTAAATTAGTATTAACTAAATATGATGAATGGTATCGTTTTGCTTAAACTACCTCTTTGCTCCCTTTATGAATACGGTCCTAAAAGGAAACAGCAATGCTTTTGAGTTAAGCCTTCCTATACTAATTGATATTGGTGAAGACTGAATTCTCTAACCAATTTTCTTTATTCAAACTACTACAAAACTCTGTTTCTTCCATGATAGTATTATTTGGCTTTTACCTATGCATAGTAAGTCCATTCCTGTTCTTTTCTTATTGGGCCATAACAATCACAGTAGTGTATTAACACAGGTAAGTTTAAGTCCTCGCTTAATGCTGTTGATAGTTCCCTGGAAACTACAACTTTTAAGTGAAAGGCCATATAACAAAACCAATTTTTTCCTCAACATTATAATGACATGATGTTGAAGGAAACGCCTTTACTCAAGGATCTGCTGTACTTCGGTTCACTTAACATTGCAGTTTCCAAGAACCTATTGACAATGTTAAGTGAGGACTTACTGTACTATTTGCTGCCAACATAGTTATAAATTGAAACACAAAGCTGAGTTCTGACATTGTGTGGCCATAAAATAGAAATCTAGATGGTCCAAAATAGCCGTATCACTCTTTTTTAGATTATTGAAATAAAAAGGAAATTTAAAAATCCTTTTGAGAGTTGAAAGCCTGGCCCCCTGCTATTTACTCTACCAACAACTAAATTCTTTTAATAAAAAGCTGTTAATCACTTCATAATTAGAGATAAAAAGCTAAAATAACTGAAGAATAAATGTTATCAATCACAAATTGCTTTTACTATGACAAAATAGTACTTTACTCGTAATAGAGAAATGCAAATTAAATTATACTAAAATATTAATTCTCACCTATCAGATGGCAAATGAAAAAATTTGACAGCATAATCTATTGATTAGGTTGTATGGAAAAACCACTCTCATATATTACTTACCAATTCTTGTAATCTAAGAAACCCAGGCAAAAGATTTGCTTCCATATCCCTTAGATACTCTGCTTTATCTAGAACCTTAAAAAAAAAAAAGTGCAGCATCAAAATCAATTTACAAAGCCCTTTACAAAATGATACGGTTTGAATGTGTCCCCCAAAGTCCATGGAAACTTAACCCCACAATGCAATAGTGTTGGAAGGTGGGGCCTCATAAGAGGTGCTGCCCTCATGAATGGATTAACGTTATTATCAAGGGAAAGGTTAGTTATTGACAATGATTTTGTTATAAAAATGACGTTAGCCTCCTCTTGCTCTCTCATTCTTGCCCTCTTTTGCCCTTCCACCTTTCATTATGGGGTGAAGCAGAAAGAAGGCCCTTGCCAGATGTGGACTCCTCAACCTTGGATTCCCAGTCTCCAGAACTGTGAGAAATGAAAGTCTTTTCTTTATAAATTACCCACTCTATGGTATTCTACTATAGCAACACAAAATAGACTAAGACAAAAAACTTACACAATACACTGCAAAATTCAAAACTTGAACTTTACACGTTATAAAGAAAAACTATAACTTCTGAATTAACTTTTAAAATGCTATTTACATTTGTAGGAAGAAAAAGGTTTATTTTATGGGCATACTACGAAGAAAACACTGATGTAAGGTGCCCTATGGACATTTTCCTAGACAGATAAGAAATAAAGCCATGTGCATTTTTTATTCCACTTGATAAAAGATAAATATCCACCATGTACTGAAAATTAAAGGTCTTTCTGACCCAAGAGAGACAGAAGTTGGTTCTGAATTACACTATGTAGAACTTTTCTTCCTTGAACTTTGTAAATGCTTGATAAATCTTATTTAACTAACTGTATAACTGATTTTAAGAAAGATGAAATTTTTGTTCAGTGTAATGATAATACTATTGGGGTTATGTTTTTTTAAACATCCTATCTTTTAGAGATAAATAGTGAAGCATTTACGCAAACATGATACGATGCAGGAAACTGCATGACTGGAGTACAGGTGTCAGAAGTTTGGCCACACGTTAATAATTATCGTAACTAGGTGATAGGTACATTACACTATTCTCTTGACTTTACATATGTTTGAGATTTCCATAATAAAAAAAATGTAAAAAAAGGTTTTAAGAGGTCATCACCAGTCCATAAAAACAATCAAGGTCTTAGCACTATCTAAAGTATTTAGTCCAACCTTCGTTTTTACCTTTTATTATGGACATTTTTAAATACACATAAAAGTAGGGAGACCAGTACCATCAACTCTCATATATATTAACTCACCCAACCCCAACAAACATAAACATAAGGCCAATCTTTTTTCTTCTATACCATCTACTTTTCCCCTCTACCATCTTGCTGGATTATTTTAAAACAAATCCCAGACATTACATCATCCCATCCATAAATATGTCAGTATCTAGCTCTAAAAGAGGGCTCTTTTTTTAAACATAACCACAGTCCCATTATCATACCTTTAAAAAATTAACAATATTCCTTAATGTCATCTAATAACCAGTATTCAAATTTTCCCATTTGTTCCATAAATTTCTTATAGTCGAGTGTGTTTAATTCAAGATCCAAAAAGGTCCACACATTGCATCTCATTACATTTAGTTTGTATTCTAAGTCTCTTTAAAATTTAAGTTTCTACCATTTCCTTGTTATTTATTTAAGAAACCAGGTCATCTGTCATACAGAATTTTCCATATTTTGGATTGGCTGATTGCATCTCCGTAATAACATTTAACACATTTCTATATCCCTGCATTTCCTGTAAAACAGTCAATAGATCTAGAGGGTTGATCAGATTCAGGTTCAAATTTGGGGCAAGAATACTTCACAAGTGGTGCTATATATTTTTTATTGCATTACATCAGCAGGCATATAATATCTGGTTGTCTCTCTTGTGATGTTATGACTGACTGACAGATTCAAGTGTTGTTAGCCTCATTTATCAATTATAAAGTTCCCCAGTAGCCTTCCACACATTGATTTTTGCATCAATTGATGATCATTGCCTATATCTATTATTTCATTAGGGACTGCAAAATTGTAATCTCCTATCATTCTTTCTATATTTATTGGTGGATATTTTTCTAGAAAGAAATTTCCCTCATCCATGACATGGCTACCAAGAAACAGAGTTCACTTAGGACAAGAGGGATAAATGTTTGATTCTTTCTCTTTATTTACCAATTTTCAGAATAATGAGTTCATGTCTGTATTAGTTTCCTGTGGTGGTTGTAACATTGTCACAACCTTGCTGGCATAAAACAGACTTAAAATTTGTTCTCTCATAGTTCTGGAAGCCAGAAGTCCAAAGTCAAGGTGTCAGGAGGGTCACACTCCTTCCAGTGGCTCTAGGGGAGAATCCACTCCCAGCCTTGGCTAGTTTCTGGTGGCTGCCAGCATTTCTTGGCTTTGGCTACATCACTCTAATCTCCAAAGGCCAGATTCTTCAAACTGTTCATTCTTCAAACCCCACTTCCTGCTGCTTCTGTTACCTGGCCTTCTCCTCTGTGTGTGTTGGTGTAGTTAAATTTCCCTCTGCTTCCCTCCTATACAGACACTTGTGAATGCATTTCAGGTCTACCCAGATATCAGGTAAATCTTCTCTATCTTAAGTTCCTTTACTTAATTGCATGCACAGACCCTTTTTCCAAATAAGTAACATTTACAAGTTCCTGATATCTTTGGGGGCCATTATTCAGCCTACTGCAATGCCCTAGTAAATCAAACTCCCAAGATAACCAATGAATTGAGAGTTACAATTTTTGTTTAGTATTGTTATGAATTTATGGATTTTAAGATATCTAGTACTTGTTCCCATCCACTGAATTCATTATTCTTTTTGATGGTCAAATTGTTCTATCTTTGGCCGGTGGAACGCCCTTTAAATTGGCTTCTATGTCTTTTTAAATGACCCTAGAAGTCATCAATTGTTTCCTAGCTTTCCAGAATGGCAAGAAGTTCTAGATCCATCTTGTACATTTTCTGCTCAGAATTAAAATTACTCTTTCCCCAAAGAAATTTGTTTTTTCCCTATACATTTATACTTTATTAATGAATCTTATTGTAATGATCACTTAAATTGGGAATAAAGTTAAAATGTAGTGAATATTTCTCTGAATAATTCAAATGTTTTACATCTGTTTTATTAATAGCTTGAAACAATGTATAAGAAAAATAATAATTAAGATATTTCATTCCTAATTTAGACAAAATAAATCTAAAGTTATTTGCTGCTACAAAGATATAAATTAGTTTCTCCACTATGCATTCCCATTATGAAATTTCCTATTAATCTCCATTTAAAAAACGCTCTAATCCAGAACAGAGATTAATTCAAATAAACGGGTCCATTTTTTATGCCCACTTCAATGCTAAATGCAAAGCTAAACAGTAAATTAATAGTTCACTCTTCTGGTTTGATAACAGTTAACCCATTGTAATTAATTATTTTATGGTACTCTAATGAATGATCCTTCTTCAAAAGCAATTATCAGATAACTAATATTCAGAGAAGTAAAAATTCTAATTCAGACCCAAGTATTTTTCTTAATAATTTATACTAAGGCATTCTAAGACTCTCAATTTGTAAGCTAGTTTATACCTCAAAATGGAAAGACCAATGGGTGTAAAACAAAAAGCCCCAACAATAATCTACTCTCCACAGCCAAAGGATCAGTAAAAGGGCAGCCTAGCAAGACTTTCAGGACACTGCAGTCTCCAAGTTTTCTTTATATGTCACTGATTTATACTCAGTCTCTATTCTTTCTCAACTCCTTGTGAAAAAAAGGAATTCAAAGTCTAAGTTGTTGGAAATTTCAAGCATTTTGAGCCTTAAAGGAATATGATTATGGGGCCTCAGTCACAAGTGATAGGCAGCTGCAACTTTTGTTTCCTTAATTATATATTAGCTTTCTTTCTCACCTACATTGTTCTATAAAATGTTATAAATGACTAAAGGAAAGACCCTTTCCCTCTTCACTGTTGATCTTCATTATAGATTAACTTACCTCTCACCTTTCTCACACAAAGATTTCATAGCTGTCACATTGTCTTAAGATGGAATGTTAAATACACTCTTTTAAATTGGAAAGGAAATGAAAACAAGCCTTAAGAAAAACAAACTATAATTAAATTGTTGTAACTCATAAACTAGTCTTGTATAGAAAATGTTATAATCCTATTAAATTTGTTTTCTGCCCGTATCAGCAAGGCCTAATTTAGTCTCACAGGTTTAAGTACTACCTCTATGCTCTCAACTCCAAAATAATATCACCATATTGGACCTCTCTTGAACTCCAGGCTCATGTGTGTAATTGCAAACTCAACATCTCCATGTTAACATGCCCTAAACCAATCTCCTGATCACTCATTCCTACCCAGCAATACCCTATCTACTGTCTTCTCTACTGAAATAATGACAATTCCATCCTTTTAGTGCTCAAACACTTGAGTCATCCTTAACTTTCTTTTTGGGTCCTCCACGCAGACTCTATCAGGAATTGCCAACCCTACTCTCAAATATATCCAGCCCACTTCTCACCACCTCTACCACTACTACCCTGATCCAAGCCAACATGATGTTTTGCCTAGATTATCACAAAAGCCTCATAACAAGTTGTATTAGTTTTCTAAGGAGTGTCTAAGAAAACTGTTTCTCTAAACTCTCACACTTCTGACACAAAATATGTGGGTTTTCTCCACAGCAAGCCAGTCTCCAATTCTCTGCAGACACCAACTGAGTGTCCTACAATTCAATTCAATTCACACACTATCTAACTGAAGTTAGTGTCAGATCCCACAAGTTAAAGGATCAGTCCCACAAGACTGCCCCACTTCAGGTGCCCATGACAAGTTCAGGCCACCCTTCTGACTTCTGACAGACTAGCTAGGTATCGGAGGTTCTCATGACGCCCTCCTCAGGTTCAATAATTTGCTAGATCAGCTCACAAAACTCAAGGAAATGTTCACTTGTATGTTTCTGTTTATTATAAATGATACAACTCAGAAAGAGCCAAATGGAAGAGATGCACAGAGCTAGGTATGAGGGTGGGGCACAGAGCTTCCATCCCCTTTCTAGGTGTGCTACACTCCCAGGACCTCCAAGTGTTCAGCAACTCAGAAGCACTCTGAACCCCATCTTTTGGAGTTTTTATGAAAACTTCACACATAGACATGACTGATCAAATCACTGACAGCTGGTGATTAAGTCAATATCCAGTCTCTCTCTCTCCTCACTAGAGGTCAGGTTATGGAACTAAAAGTTCCAACCCTCTAATCTCAGGTTTGGTTACCCTGGTAAGAAGCTCCCATCCTAAGGCTATCCAGGAACCCCCAGCCAGTATTCAACTCATTAGTATACAAAAAGACACATCATTCCAGAAATTCCAGGGGTTTTAGAAGCTGGGCATGCTCTAGTTTCCTTTGCACTCTCATGTAAATCTCTTTGCTTAAAATACTCCTGTTTTACAGATATCCTCATGACTTGCCCCTTTCCTTCAGGTTTTAGCTCAGGTATTATCATCTCGGAGAGATAACTCTATCTTCCCTAATTAGGAAAATAACTACTATCCCCCACCTTGATTCTCCCTTTATTAATGTATCCCTTTATTAATTCTCTACTTTATTAATGTATCACACCTGAACATACTACATATTATAACATATTATACAACATATAATATTATATGTTTTGCCTAGATTATCACTACTACATATTATAACATATTATACAACATATACTACATAACATATTAACTTGCTTGTTATCTATCTTTCTCAACTAGCCTGTACAGTACAAGTGGACAGAGACTGTTTTGTTCCTTGTTCTATCTCCAATACCCAGCATAGTGCCCCTAGCATATAGAAGTCCTCAGTAAGTATTTGTTGAATACATAAATGAATGAAGCTAAAATGTAGAAGGAAATGTATAAAATGTATTATACATTTTAGGAGATGTAAAAATGGTCTCTTCAGTGAATTTATAACTTAGCTGTTGTAAGGTATTATATTAAAATGTAATTCCAATTCCAAAGGTAATCATTTTTTAAAAAGTTATAAAGTATTATGAAAAATTAACTAATGTGAAACACATATATTTTTAATTGTCTGCTAGTCACTTTCACATTGATGTTAACAAGTACAATCCAAATTTAGCCAACCTAAAAATCAAATAATTTATCTCTCCCTACAAACCAACCCCATACAAAATGGATAGTTTGACCTTTGCTGTTTCTTCCATTTCTTTCTTTCTGCAGCTTCTGCCCCATTGCTAGTACAGGCCCAAATTTCCTCTCATATTTGAGTCAGAACAGCCTCAAAATCATTCTTCTATGCTTCAGACTTTCACCCCCCTCCAATGCATCTATTTAACATGCCTTCAGAGTAATCTTCCTAAGATCCATTTATTGCTCCAAAATCTTCTCTACCTCCTTTCAATGCCTAGGAAATGAAACACAGCACTTTAGTATAGTTTTGAAGACCCTCCATGATCTGCCCCAACGTATCTTCTAGTCTTCTTTTTCTCCCTTCATACTTTATAATCCACTAAAACTAAACTATTTGGCACTCTCTAGCCTCCAATCCCACCTGCATGCTTCAGCATACATAATCTCCTGAAATTCCTCCTCTTCAGTTTCTTCCTATAATACCCTGATCATTCTTTCAGGTGTATCTCAAATACTATCACCTCATGAAGTTGTATTGGATACACATAAAGCAGAACTTTGCATCTTGTGGCTACCATTTATCACATTCTGCTTGTAGTCATATGTATGTATGTATCATAACTCTTGACGCTTCCTTTGGATAAAGAACACATCTAACACATTTTTGCATCCCAAAAATACCTTGCAGAGCACTGTACATAATGGGACTCAAAACAAATATACAAAAAGTGATATAATAAACAATCAGTTTTCAAATAAGAGATGATATAATCATTAAATTACTTACAATATATACAGTCTGATCCTTGAGATTTTCAGCTTTGGTTATTTGCTTAAACAAGCGAACAAAATCATTTAATGTTTCACACGTTATTTCAGAAGAAAATTCATCCTTTGAAGAACTAAAATGATTCAACTTGTTTAAAATTTGTTCCAAAAGTAGCCTCACGGTAAAGCATTCAACACAATTCACAAAGACATGTGGGAGCTGAAAACAAAAACCAAAACAGTATAAATAAAAAAGAAAACACATGTACAATAATGGCTCTGCTGGCTATTCTGCATGTGCCTTTCTAAATCTGTACCCCACCCTTCTCCAACCTTCCCTGTGCCCCAAGAGACTGATGGCTACAGACTGCATCACCTAGACTCTTATTTTCTGGCTCTGGATAGAGAAGCCAAGGGGAAGACCAGCAGCAGAAAGATGGAGAATAGTAGGAGAGAAAAATTGGACATTTATTCCCTTGATCTTCACCCAAACCCCCACCCCAAGTGGCCCACAGTTTGGTAGTAGATATACTCCTCAATCAAAGGCCATGGCTCCAGTTGGGCAGCTCCTCTTCTAAGGCTACAGCTCTTGTTAGGTTCTCACAACAGTTCCTTTCTATGGCCCCTTCAGGTCTGGGGGTGGTAAAGGCCTTGGCTTTTCTAAAACAGTCCCTTCATTAAACTCACTTCAACTATTTCTTTGAGTCTGCCATTTGTTTCTCATAGAGATTCAAAGCAAATCTGTATTTCCTTCTAAGGAATTCTTATAAAGAAACCCAAGTATACTTGAACATTAAAATTCTTAATGGGAACTTCATATTTATAACTTAAAGATAAAATCCTTAATGATAAATGAACCTAGGTCAAAAAAGAAATTTTAGGAGTTAGAAACCAGAGTAATTTTCTACAAGGATCTTAAGAACGCTCTTCATTTAAAGAATTATCAAAATTAGGTGACTCCAGAAGTAAAAAAGCAAAAGATTTGCTCACAAATAAAGTCTGTTTTCAAAATGAAATTACAAAAACAGTACTAATCATTCAGAGGAAGATAACTTGTGGCTTTTGGCACAAATAATGGAACCTGTAACTATTTTTAGTGATATTTTATAAACCTCATCCAATAAGGAGGCTTTCCTTTCTCTCTCATAGTAACAGTGTAACTAAAGATATATTAAACTTACTTGGGCACAGTTTCACCAATATTTGCTAACCCCCTTCACTCTCATTCTTTTATGTACAAGAGTCCACAACATCTCTGTTATGCATGAGTGTCTTGCTTATGGCATTTATACTATTCATGACCTTTAATGGTATCATATTCTAAGTGCTTCTTTGTATACCTTTATCAGAAGTAGTGATAACCCTCATATATTACACTAATTAAACAGTAGCAAATATTATAATGTGTTTAAAAACGGAATATAGCTCTCAAATACTGAACTTCCTTATCATGTTTTCATGCTTTTACTCAACATACATTTTTTGGACACTTCTTACAGGATATTCTCAAACGCAAATGACAGGACCAGGGCCTAGTACACTCAGATTCTGAAGTCTGGTATACAGCCCAGGCATCCGTGTTTTTAAAATGCAGACCTGATTTTCAGGATCAAAGGCTGAAATCCACAAGTTAATATGTGTCAAGCACTGTGCTTGGTGCTAGAGATAATCTCAAGAAACTCACCATCTAAAGCCAGGGAAATGAAAACACAAAATCACAGCTCAGAGCTAAATATTATGACAAAATTAAGCACAGGGTGCTGAGGCTGCAAAACAGAGGGGCATCTAACGTAGCCTAGAGAATCAGGAAGGACTTCCCAGAGTATATGTAGAAGAAAACCTGGCAAAATAAATGAGCAGGTCTAAGGGTAGAAGAGGAAAAGTAAGTACCAAGCAGAGGGAGCAGCACGTGCCAAGGCTTAAAAGTAAGCGAGGAGGAACTGTAAATAGTTCAGTAGCCATACTAAACATGCAACCTCAGAGCTAGAGAAGGACTGGTGTTAGCAAACCAATGCCTGTGGGCTGGCCGCCTGGTTTTGTATATAGAGTTGCTTTTGAACACAGCTGTGCTCATTCAGATAGAGATTGTCCATGGCTGCTTTCACACTACAGTAAAGTAGTTGAGACAGAAACTATGTGGTCCATAGCCCAAAATGTTTACCATATGGCACTTAAGAAAAGTTAGCCCATTTCTGATTTAGGACATGAAAGAAGGTGTGACAATACTCATAAATAATAGCAGCTAAACTTCATTGAGTGTTTACTATGTACTAAGTACTGCAGGAAGCACTTTTCATGTATTAACAATTCTCCTAACAATCCAAATGTTGTCACTATTAGACCTACTTTCACAGCTGGGGAAAGCACTAAGTGGTGGATCTAGAAGAAGAACAGGAGTCTGCCAGACTTTATAGCCCAAACTCTTAACCATTATATTATGAAAGATAAACTGAATTCAGCTCATCAAAAGTCTTACACATCAGACAAATCAAACACTGTCCTGAAGATCTTAAGATCTGCATGGGCTAGATGCAGGGTGAAGAACGGACTGCAATTAAGAAACTTACAGAAATAACATGGAAAAAACAATGGTAAATGAAACTGAGATAGCAGCAATAGCTATGTCTAAAGGTAAAGTCATGACTCTAAGAATGTAGAATAAATAGAATACGTTGATTGGTTTGATTTACTGAGTAAGTAAAGATGAGGAAAAAGTTAAGAAAGTACAACTTTAAACAACTGTGTCAATGGTGAGATCATTCATGGAGAGTTAATATGGGGAGAAGAGTAGTGTAAAGGAACATGTTCAGTTTTATATTTGTGGAGATGTGAAATTATCAGTGAAAATATTATAAATTAAACAATAGAAAAGAAACACATTTTAATAGTTTTATTCTTACCTCCAAAGTTTTCAACAAAGTCTGTGTTACATAAGTCTTGCCACTGGCAGTATGTCCATAAATAAAAATGGATGGAAAGCTGAAATGATGTCTCTAGTGGAGAAAAGACAAAGACAAATGTCAGCTTGACCATACAAAACAGAAAATAAACATTTACCAACTTGTGAGAAAGTTTTATGTAGTAAAGTAAAATATTCAATCCAAATTACTTCGACAGTGAGCATACAGTAGATTCGTCATCACACTTTGAACTTACTCAAATTCAATTCTAAGCACCTTCTATTATGAAATTTAAATTTCTGTAAAATTGTATTTGACAAATTTTATTAAAAACTATATATTATCTATTTATACTTTTTATTATTATACAGTTTTACAAATACAAACTCTTATATTTTCAACCTTATAGAAGATTTAAGGGATTTTTCAAGGGTAATTTTGTTTGATCTCAATCCTTTCTAAAGAATCTAATCCCCTTGCAGGCTGCAACTTCACTGTACATTTTAATGTTTTGTAACTTAGCTGATATAATCACAGTGTTAGAAAGAATTTCAAAAGTCTTCATTCTTACAAAAACTTATAGAATACTTCTGAATTATGCATACTCATTGACCCTCACATAAATGCATATATTTCACCAAATAAAACACTGATAAAATCTGCACAGTATATGTTGAAAAATACATATTAGTAAGATCATCCTGTACATTAAGTTAGCAGGCTAGAAAAAAGTAAAAATTGTCAAAGGCTCCTCTTATGGTCCAGTACTTAGGTTTCATTCATGCAATGAACACTTACTAGAAACCTACTAAATGCTGCAACCACAAAGCACTAAAGAGTACAAATATCAGTAAAAGACAATATGGAGGAGGAGATTATAGTCTGCAGACATAGGAGACATACATGTAGGAGACATACATTTTAAAAATAATTACAAGAAAATTGGATGATGCAATTTTCATGAGAAAATTGAGTCCCTATGATCATCATCTACCACAGCAATAGTAGTCACAAATATTGATTACATTTTAGTCAGTAATTCAAACATTTCCTTTTTGAAGACAAATTAGGAACTCAGATTTATATAGGAAAAAAGCTTTCTAAATGGCATGTAGCTATGGCAAAAGCAGCCCAAGGGCAGACTAAAAATTTACTTAACAGGTATTATATATTTTTTTCTTTTTTATTTACTCTGAGTTACCAACTGAATGGACAGGTATTTTAATATATGAATCCTTTTTTAAAGTTTATATGTAATAATTTTATAAATTAATTGGCTCAAAAACTGTCTCAATAATTAAATGCAGATTACTGAGCATCTCTGCTACCCAACTACTACATTTCACCCTGAAAGAACTCAAACTCATGCTTCAGTTGTTTTTTCCAAGCTACACTAAATCTCTCCTTTTCTGGAATCCTGCCACACTTGCCTGCAACCATTATTTGGTGCCTATAATACCTTATAACATCTTTTCTATTGTCCCTAGAATTATATTGAGCTCTTCCACCGTTATTTCACCTTTCAACTCTATAAATCTCTTGAACAAACTGTAATAAGCCAGGATCTAGCTCAGTGCCTGATACAAACAAGGTGCTCAGTATAAATACTTATTTTTTGAACAAATAAATGAATCTTCTTAGAAACATGAAGCAGTGTTTTACAGTTCTTTGTTATAGTCCTTTGTATTTCCCACATGCACAACACCTTGCAGAAAAGTGATCATTAATATTGTTAAACATGATTTCCATTAAGAGCAAAGGTGAAAACACTTTCCGTGATCTGCCACCATGTCAACAATACTCATCCTTATTTCCCATTATTCTTTTTCAGGAGGAGCATTTCTGGTTGGGGTCATCTGGGTTTATCAACTCCAGGGAAGAAATTCATGGAACCAAGAAAATGTTTTAGTTACAACAAAAAAAATGATAGACGATTCAGTCACTGACATTTTACTTCCCTAACTAGTTTGCCCATTTAGATGGAGGGTGGTACTTTTCCACTAATATTTTACAAGCCACCTCAGACTGCCATCCAATATTTCTAGTTGGATGAAAGTACAGTCATAAGCCACATAACATTTCGGTCAACAATGGTCAACATATACAAGAGTGGTATCATAACATTATAAAACTGTATTTTTACTGTATCTTTTCTATATTTAGATATGTTTACATATACAAACACATACCACTGTGTTACAATTGCCTACAGTATTCAGTACAGTAGCATGCTGTACAGGTTTGTAGTCTAGGAGCAAGAGGCCATACCATATGGCCTAGGTGTGTATAGTATAAGATCTAGGTTTGTGTTAAGTCCACACTATGTACTCACACAACGATGAAATTGACTAACAATGCATTTCTCAGAACATATCCCTTTCATTAAGCGATGTATGACTGTTCTTAAAAAAGCAAATCAGAAAATGAAGGGATGAAGATGGCCCTTAACTTTCACTCTTTTTACCAGTAAAATCTAAGTTTGATTAATTCCAAGTCTTTTAGAGGCTTAAGCAAAAGGCACACCAAAGGCCACCAAAAAATAATAAAAAATAGATTAATTTGTGAATTGGTGAATGCTACCTTCTGCCTATGTAAAGGATTTCCTAGCTGTGTTCATTCAGAATAGACAAATTCCTCTCTATGGCATCATGTGAACTACCAATCAGGGGAGAAGGCCTCAAAGACCTCTTCAGGGCTTTTACAATTCTGGAAAAGAAACTGAATTTTTAAACCTGAAGAAACGCTTTGGCCCTTAACAGCTTTACCAACTGAATGGACAGGAAAATAACCACCTCTCCAAATTTGACTCACACCAAGCACCACGCTGAAATCTGTGAACTTTTTTAAGTAACACTCTGTAAACACACCTGTTCTATAAAATTCTTTTCAGCTAGGGTAAGACGGTAAGCAACTTCTAGTAGCTTCTTTGGGCTAACACCTTACAAGCGTGGTGTGTGTAAAGAACACGTCCTGGGCCAACATCCGCAGTGTGGGCTGGTCCTTCCTTACCTTTAAGCTTCCCCTCAAAGGTACTACTCACAAGTTACTTTGGGTGAAGGTGTAGGGTACACTTACAACACTTCTATCTCAACGTAAAAATGGCCCAATTCAAACACGAAAAGAAAAAAATAAGGACTAGGTCGCAAGACCACGGAAAGGTTTGCCTCTAGGATTTGGAAAAGACAGTTTGACCACAATACCTCTCCGAACAGGGACTGCAAGGTGGACACCTGGGACTCGCGACAAAGCACCACGTTTTCCAAGTGAGGCATCCTGGCGGGCTAAAGTGGAGAAGACAGAGCAGCCTGCGAAAAGCTCCGCGCCACAAGCCACAGCGTCACCTCCGCGGGGAGGGCGCGCTCCCGGAAACCAGACCTGCCGTGCGGAGGGCGGAGCCAGCGCGGCCGTGCGTCGGCGTGACGTCAGCGCGTACGCGGATCGTCGCCACCGCTCTAGTCTTCCACTGCTGATCCACCGCTCTCTGGTTTATCTTCTCAGTTCCTGGGCTTTGTCCCTTGATGACGGGTTCTGGAGCCGGGGCATTTTCCACCCAAAGGCCGAGAGGGCGACGCAGGGATGGGCGAACAGACACGGAGTGGAAGGAGCTAAGGGGACCCTGTGCGCTCCCAGTGACCTGTGAGCCAGTGGCTTCATTTTTCCTACCTGGAGGCCCCACGTTTAGAAACCTTGAGCGCCAGGGAAAGCGACCGTGAGCTGAGGCCCTTACAGGGACGTGGGGAAGGCGGACTCCGTTGATGACTACCATTCTGAAAAGATGGGGTTTTTCTCTGACGAGATTGTGAAAAATTTGTGGCAACCAGTGCAAGAGAGGGTATAATGGGATTGAAAAAACAATTTGGAATTACTATTATTTTGTGTAACCCTAAACCCAGTTCTGGAAGGCCTCTCACTCCCAAGGGTAGGGAGTTGTGTGTGTTGGTGAGAATGACAGTGGTAAAAATAATGCTACCTTTAGCATAAGGTTTTCACTTGTATTTATTCTTGGAACACCTGCTAGATATCAAACACTAGAAGATTCTGGGACTTAAAGGATATAGAAGTTAACAAATGTGTGAAAAGAGAGCTTGGGGTTCTGAAAGCCCTAGGTGAGGACCACTGACTCAACTGTTAATACTTTCGAACAGTGAGACCTTGGGAGAATTGTTGGACCTTTCATTTTGAATCTCAACTTCGTTATCTAGAAAATAGGGATAATAATAGCTGGGTTATTGCTAGGAGTAAAAGTATGGTAAAAGTTCTATACATAGTGCAGGCTACACAGAATTAACTTGTGAACTTCAATCTGTCCATAAATTGTGGATCAGACTCATTGTTCTAGTCAGAATCATAATTTGAAAGCAGCAATTCACAAGCCCTCTCCCAATGCTAATTTATACCTTCTCATAGTGTTACAGCCCAACCGGGTTCTTTGCTGCTCAAGAGGAAGCCAATACACTGAGACCACAGGGATTACAGCAAAGAAAGAGTTGAATACCACAGGTACCATGGAAAGAGATGGGAGGAATTTCTCAAATCCATTCCTCCAAGAATTTGGGAGGAGGGGTTTGTAAAGATAGTTTGGTGGACAGAGGGCTAGGCATTTGGGTCTACTGATAGGCTGGATTCTGGGTGGAATCACAAGAGTGTAGAAATTGTCTTCTTGTGCCCAGTCAGTTCCTGGGTGGAGGTTGTAAGACCAACTGAGCCAGTTCCTCGGACCACTGGTCTGGATGGGTCAGCCATTCCACCAGAATGCATGGCTTGGAAGATATCACAAAAACTAGCCTTAAGTTTCACAAGGGTGACGTTATCTATGGGAGCAATAAAGAAAACTAGTCTCCCTCTCTAAATGCTTTATGAGGGGAGGAAATCCTGTCTTCATAGCTTCATTTCCAGCATAAACCATATTGCCTAGTACATATATAATAAACAGGTAATGAATAATTGTTGACCTAAGAGAAATACTTTACTTTCAGGACAGATTTAGGATAGTTTTTCAGAGGAGAGAAACTGGAAGCAGAGGCATAAGAATAAGGGTTCACCTGTGAGACCAAGAAGGAAATGCTCAGCAAAGCAATGTAAAGGCAAAGGCAAAAAGGGACAAGTGGGCAATCTCATACCAGGGACTAGCAAGTAGTTTTTAAGAGTAAACCTAGAGGGTGGCAGGAGGTTATGTAAGGGACAAGTGTAGGTCATGCTAAGAGAATTGGACCTTATGTAAGCCACAGAGAGCCAGTGAAGACTTTTAGGCAGAGAAGCAAATGATGAAACTTGACTCTGAGGAAGATCTTTGGCTACAGTATGGAGCGTGGAATCCATTTGACTTGTCAAAAAGACTATTGTAATGTTCCAAACAATAAATAATAATGACCTAAACAGGCAATGGGAATAAGGAGAGGGAATGGCAATTAAAGTTTATTAAACATAACATGGGAGACACTATAATAGATATATTATTCCCATTTTGACAATATTATAATAGAGATGCTATTCTTGTTTCACAAATTGAAAAAACTGTTGAGGTTAAGTAATTTATTCAGAGTTTTACAGTTAGCATATACTTGAACTTAGGTCTAGTTGACTCCAAAGCCCTTAATTTTTTCACTACCCTCTATGGGGAAAAGGCTAAATCTGGGAGAGATTTAAAAGTATTTTATAGAACTCAGTAACTGTTTATAAAATATGGAGGGAGAAATCATAGAGAATAGCATTTAGATTTCGATGTAGGTGATTTTAGGTTTTTCCAGTAGCAAAATAAAAAGAATACAGATGAACAACAAGATGGAAAAATAAAGAAAAAAAGAAAGAGCAGGTTTATTAATTTAATTTTATCTTTATGGAATAAGAAATTACCAAAGTGAGTTTGTCATATTAAATTTGAAATGTTTGCAAAATAGTCATGTAAAGAAGTCCAGTAGAAATAGGTATTCTATTTCTGGAGCTCAAGAGAGAGGACCCTGGAGAAAGAGGTGTAGAAGTCATCACGATATAGGTAGTTGAGTCAGTTCTTTGGATGAGAATACCCACAGGTGCTAGTTTCATTTATTTCACTGCATTATTCAAAAGTAATTAATTATGACTAGGGAATAGAAAGGAATTTTCTCAATTTGATAAAGAGAATCTATGAAAAAAAACCCTGCAGCTAATATAATTAATGATGGAAGACTAATGAATTCCCCTACATTGAGCAACAAGGCAAGGATGCGCTCTCACCATTCTATGCATCATTGTCCAGGAGGTTGTAATCAGTGCAGTAAAGCAACATTAAGAAATTAAATGCACCCAGATTGGAAAGAAAGAAGTAAAAAATTTATTTGGAGACAAATTATTTATATAGAAAATCTGATAGATTCTACAGAAAAACTATTATACTGGAACTAATAAGTGAGCTTTGCAAGGTTGCAGGATGCAAGATCAGTACAGAGAAAAACACTGCATTTCTATTAATACATACTAGAAATAAACAATTGGGAATTGAAATTTAAAATAGTGATACAATTTCAATGGTATCAACAATTATTAAATATTTAGGAATAAATCTGACAAAGACATGTCAGACCTGCACACTGAAAACTACAAAATATTATGTTACTGAGAGAAATTAAAGAAGATATTTTTTTAAATGGAGAGATATAGTGAGTTGGAAGACTCAATTTGTTAAAATTTGTCAGTTTTCCCCAAACTGATACATAGATACAATATAATCCCAATCAAAATCTTAACATGCTATTTGGGGGGGGGGTTAGAAATTGACACTTAAAAATAGGGTAGGCCGGGTTTGCTGGCTCACGCCTGCAATCCTAACACTCTGGGAGGCTGAGGTGGGAGGATCCTTTGAGCTCAGGAGTTCGAGACCAGCCTGAGCAAAAGCAAGACCCTGTCTCTACCAAAAATAGAAAAAATGAGCTAGACATGATGGTCTGCACCTGTAGTCCCAGCTATTTGGGAGGCTGAGGCAGAAGGATTGCTTGAGCCCAGGAGTATGAGGTTGCTGTGAGCTAGGCTGACGCCACAGCACTCTAGCCGGGGCAACAGAGTGAGACTCTGTCTCAAAAAAAAAAAAAAAAAAAAAAATAGGGTAAAGATTTGAACTTTACCCAAAAAAAAGAAGAAAAAAAAGATGTACTGATCATAACTAAGCACATGAAAAGATAATCAACATTTTTAGTCATTAGGAAAATGCAAATTAAAACCACAAGAAGATATAAACCCAAAATATATTGATACTAATTTTGATTTAGACCAGTGCTGTCTAATAGAACTTTCTGTAATGATAGAAATGTTCTACATTTGTTTTGTCAAGACAGTAGCCACTGGCCCCATGTAGTTGTTAAGAACTTGAAATGTGGCTGGTTATACTGATGCACTGAACTTTTAGCTTTTTTAATTTTAATTAAATTGTATTATTACATTTATTTAATAGCTAGTGGCTAGTATATTCAGTTGCACAGATTTAGGTAGTTCAATATATTTTAGAATAACTAAAACAAAAAAAGCTTAATATAAAATTAACCTTCACTTAACCATTTCTGGACATTTTTATTTCTTTGTGTAGATCTAAATCTTTGCCTGGTATCATTTTCCTCCTGTTTGAAGAACTTCCTTTAAGATTTCTTTTAATATGCATCTGCTGGTAACAAACTTTCTCATCACTTGTTTGTCTGAAAAAAAAAGTCTTTTTTTCCCCACCTTCATTTCTGAAATATATTTTAGCTGAGTATAGAATTCTGGGATGATGATGGATTTTTTTCAGCATTTAAAGTTGTCACTATATCATCTTCTGGTTTGAATAGTTTTAGACAGGAAGTCTACTGTAATTCTTATCTTTATTTCGTCTTTCTGAATTATGCCTTTTTTCCCCTCTGGCTGCCTTCAAGATTTTCTGTTTATTTGGTTTTCAACAGTTTTAATATGATGAGTATAGGTATCTTATTTTTTATTTATCCTGTTTTCCTGCTTGGGGCTCTCTGAGGTTCTTGGATCTATAATTTGATATATTTCTCTATTTTAAAAAATTCTTAGTCATTATCTCTTTAAATAGTTCTTATCCTTTCTCTCTCTTCTGGAATTTCAATTACACATATGTTAGACTACATGATATTTTCCCACATTATTTATATGTTCTTGTTCCGCCATTCCACCATTTTCACACTCTTTATTTTCTTTGTTTCACTTTGAGTAATTTCTTTTGACCTACATTCAAGTTCACTGATTCTTTCTTCAACTTTGTCCAATCTATTGTTCACCCATCAAAGGAATACACCATCTCTGCCATGATATTTTTTATTTCTAGTATTTCTATTTTCTATAGTTTCTGTCTCCATCAAAATTCCCCATATGTTCATGCTTTTCTACTTTTGCCTTGGATTCTTTAATATAGTAATTAAAGTTATTTAAACTTCCCTATCTAATGGCTCAAATATCTGGATCATCTGAGTCTGATTCTGTTGATTCCTTTGTCTTTGACAATAGCTTGTTTTTTGTACCTTTAAAAAATTGTGTGTCTCATAAGTTTTTATTGAATGCTATATATTATGTATAGAACAGTAATGATGTGGGTAAATATAGGTTGAATATTCCTTATCTGAAATGATGGGACCAGAAGTGTTTAGGATTTGGGATTTTTTCAATTTTGGAAAAAATATGTAATATTTTTATATAATAAATAATACATTTGCATTATATTTATAATAAATATATAATAAATAATGTATTATATTATATATAATGTAAAATAATATATTTGCATTATATTTCTTGGTTAAGTATCCCTAATCTGAAATCTGAAATGTTCCAATGAACATTTCCTTTGAGCATTATGTTCGAGTTAAAAGTTTCAGATTTTAGAGAATTTTGGATTTTAGATTTTCATATGTGGAATGCTCAATTTATGGTATTTATGCCTGGAATCACCTTTTCTGCTAGGTTATTAATGTGTGGAGATCAGGTCAATGTAGCAAGGGTTGATGTTTGGGGCTTGTTGCTACTGTTTCTTTTAGCCTCAAAATTCTTCCAGTGTTTCCTTTTCCTTAGGGCAGGGGCTAGGTGGTAACAGTGGTATGGAAACCTCAAGGTAGTTTGGGCTGAGGTCTGGTTGCTTGGTTGTTCGTGGCACAGAATAACCAGTTGTTGAGATAACAAGGATTTCCAAGGAAGAAAGGAAATCTTAATACCAAAGATATCTTGTTGGGAGAATGGGAGAAGCAGCCTTAAATCCATCTCCCCAACTGAGGCAGAGTCCAGCTACCCACATTTTGACAGGTTGCAGTGAAATTAATAAGGGGAAATTAACAAGGTTCCACTGTTTGAGGCAGGTTACTGAGGGAATGGTGAGTCTTGTTGTCAGGAAGTCTGCCCAGGGGCCTTTAGAATCTCAACTCCTTTGCCTTGCAGAAAATCCACCATTTCTTGGCAGTAACTCAAAAGGTCAAGTTATTAAGGAAGAGGATTATTAAAAAACATGTAGGGATCATTGAAATTTGTTCATAGAGCCGGCTACAACAGGGTTTGCTGCCTTTCTACCAGAGGCTTAGGACTTTTGTTTTATACAGGACAGGAATCTAGGCAGGACTTTGTTCCTTTCCTGATTTCCAATATTTCCCAACATCTGTTTCCCAAAGGAGCTGTGGTCAATCCTTTTCCTCCAGACTTGCTCCTCTGAGAGAGGCTTTCTCCTCCTCTACCCTCAGCCTTTCTTGTGAGCGGCCAGCAGAGATTCATGGAGATGAGCCTGTGAGTGTGAGTTCGCTTTGTGCCTGTGGCTCCATGCTAGCCAAAGTCGGCCTTTACCAAATCATTAAAAATTTTAGCTGAATGTTTTTGCCTACTCCTATGGCATCTGTCTTTTTTCCCTCCTCTATTTCACCACAAATGATTCCATGCTCACGTCCCATCTGTCCTTGGAGGAGCCTGTCTTTCCTTAGATTTTAGGCTACTTCGTTTCCTTGTGATCTTAGCTCTCTGATGGGTTAAAAAATAATTATGACTTTTTTGCTTTATCCAGCTTTTCTTATTGTCACGGTGGCAGTGATCCTACTTCCAGATTTTTAGACTTTAGATAATGGTGGAACTCAGCTAGTTATTTTAAAAATCCAAGCTCACATGTCTTCTCTTGTCTCATTTCCCTTTCACTCATCCTTCTGTCCTTGGTCTGAACCTTCCATCTGAAAGCACTTTCATCATTGACTCAGGCTATATCTTACAGGGAACCAAACCTAACACATCTATTATACCTGTATGTTCAGTCCAAGCTCCAATGCTTTAAAACTCCCCCAATTTGCTCAAGAAAATTCTTGCAAGTCCTATAAGATTGATTATTTACATTCATAATAGCACCTAAAATCTCAGCCTTGTATTATGGATATTTATGCTTGTGTGTTTGGGGCACAACTGAATTCAAATACTCAGACTAATTTATTAATTCCTTCATTCATTAATCTAGCATTTTCTTTTTCTTTTTTTCTCCTTAGGGTCTTGCTGTATTACCCAGGCTGGAGTGTAGTGGCTATTCACAAGTATACAGACCAAGGTAGGGTCTTAGTATACAGCCCAAGGTAGGGTATACAGGTACCCAGGCCCAAGATAGGGTTTTGCTGTATTACCCAGGCTGGAGTGTAGTGGCTATTCACAGGTACACAGCCTTAAATTCCTGGGCTCAAGCAATCTTCCTCCTCCGTCTCCCAAGTAGCTGGGACTGTAGGCGCCCACCACTGCATTTGGCTAATCTAGCATTTATTGAAGACCTGTCATGCTGGGGTGCCACAAATGCAGTGTGACCAAGAGATACATTGTAACTGTCCTCATGAAACTTACAATCTAGTGGGGAAGACAAACAATGAAGATGTAATTAGAAGTTTATTGAGTGATACAAATGACAAGCTTCAGTAAATAGTAATTTAATATCAACACTTACAGCATAAATAAATGACTAGTTAAATGAATGTATTAATAGTCCTTTTTATGTAACATTCAGCCTAAAATATAATGCTTATTTCCCTATCACATTATTTTAGAATTTTACCTTAATAGCACCCTAAATTTTTTGTATAAAACTTTTTCTTTGTTTAGAAAGTGATCAAAAAGTAGCTCTAAGTGTTGGGTTTTTATTGCAGGACCACAGTTTCCAGTGTTTCATACTTCCTGAGAGATACTAACATACATTAGAAGTCTTATATAATATTACATTAAATAGGAAAAATATTTTGAAACTTGTCTCAACTTAAATTTATTTCATTTATTTCAATGAAATAGATTTTTAAAACGATGCCACAATAGAAAAAGAAAGTAATAAGGAAATGTAATAAAACTATCTTCAAAGGTGATTTATAAAATGAAGTATAAGAAAATTCAATATCAGAGTGAAATTAAATCAATATTAAGTTGAAAAACCAATTCAGTTAACTTTTTCACTGCAACAGCCAGGTCAATTATTTTTACATCATTTCTTTTTAAACTTTCAATATTGCATTTCTAAAGAAAATTTATGGGACAAACTGATACATCTTAAAAGATATAATATTTTCTCTACTAGTAAATATTTATGAATACATTCTTATTCAAAAGATAATAAGGAGGCACAGGATCTAGATTTCAATAGACCTGGGTCAGAATCACTGTGACTTTAGGCATGTTTCTTTTGTAAGCCTTGATTTCCTCATTTGTAAAGTGTGGGGGGGGAGAAGAATAAAAATAATATCTACCTCACAAGGTTGACATCTCTGTATTTCCAGGAAGAGATTATTGATTGTCTCCACCCACATTGAACTTCCTCAGCAATCTGACTATCCTTCATTAGAATACAAACACCAAGTAGAAGGCTTTGTTCAATGCTGTATCTCCAGCTTCTAGAATAGTGAGTACTCATATGAGGTGCTCAGTTAATATTTGTTGCGTGACTGTATGTGATGTCCTTAACACAGTGTCCAGCACATGGCAAATGCCCAATAAATATTATTAAGATTGTTATAACTTTACTGATTATTTAACCTGACCAAAGCCAAACTTTAATTCTTGTCCTGCTGCTCCCATAGTCTTTCCACCTCATTAAATTGACACTGCAATTTAATGAGATTTTAGCTCAGGCCAAAAATATTGAGAACTTATATTTATCTCTCTTTTTGCTTAATGCCTTATAAATCTATCATAAGTCCTGACCCTACCTTCAAAATATTGTAAGACATTGCCCAGGGGTCTCTCAGATTTCTGCATGTCTTGTAAGTAAGGCATTGACTGCCCTTATTTCAGGACGATGTCTTCTAGGTTGTTTATCTAGCAAACAGCTTTGGAAGATGGAGATAGTGTCTCCCTCAGGAGCAAAGAGGGTGGGCATACATTTCTGTCCAGTATGGTAAAGATAATGTCTCCCTTATAAGCAAAGAGCAAACATGTTTACTGCCCACTATAAAAGATTCGAGTTCTGCAGGTTCAGGGTTTCCTCTCTTATAACAAAATTCACTGCATGTGCAGGTGGTATTTGGTCTTTGTTTTGTCAACCTGTGGGAATTGGGATTTGAAGAACTCACATAAAAATGCTGATACTGGGACATTGGATCAAATGCACAGATCATAGGAGACTTCTAGGGAGATGATATCTATATCTACTGTGAATACTGAAATAGAAGTAGGAGTTAGGTGAATGAGAGAAGAATGTGCAAAGGTCCAATGCCATAAAAAGCATGAAAACATTAGAAGACCTATAGGTGTTAGGATAGGGACTCACAGGGAGCTCAGAACGTGGGTGGAGAAAGATTTCTCACATAAAGATTAGGATAGAAAGTAGTAAAATGTTTTATTTTACCTTAGAGATTTGAACAATTTTTAAAAAAAGAAAGCTTATTTTACTTCCCAAAGGTAGGAAGGGCATGACACAAAAGAAGAAAGGAAAGGAAAATTATTGGCCCTAAGCAGAGGAAGCTCAGGATTTTTATGGGGACAAAGAGAAAAGAGAAAGAGAGAAAAAAAAATGGTTATGGCTGCCAGCTGTTAACAGAAGCAGCTGTGCTTGCTTTTTCCATTTTTCTTTTCTCTGTGAGGCCGGCTCATCAAAGTCCTTGAAACATGGCCCTGGCAGGAACTGAAGCATAGAGTTCACACCCCTAATGTCCACTTAGGGCTCTTCAAGGCTGTGAAAATGAACACTTCAAGCCTAACTCATTAGGCTTGAAGATGAGTTGAGTCCCAGGTGTTTAATAAAACAGAGGGGGCAGTAGTGCTGTGAGTTTTCTCTTTAAAGGGGCAATTATGTGCTGTGAGTTTATTTTTTGTTACTTTCTATTTGATAGTTTATCTTTCTCTGTTAGCTAGTTGATTAACAAGGCCATCCTTTCAGTAGGTATTTCAGCAGAGCCCAAGTATTGGGTATAAGGTAGAGATAACAAAATGAAATAAGGCTAGGGAAGAAAGTAAAAAAAAAAAAAGTTGGAGAGATAAGGGTGTTCTGGGCATTAACAGTCATATGTGTCATGACATGGAGTTTAAACCTGACCTTGAAGATCATGGGGAGCCATTGAAGGATTTTATTGGAAAGATCACAGTAGAAGCAGTATTGAGAACATTGAAGCAGGCAGGACTGGAAACACAAAAATTTTTAAATCTTTTTTAAATCTCTTACTTGGTAAACTGGTTTAGAATTTATAAGTAATCCAAATAGGAAGTGTCAGAAGTAGGGTCAGGTCAAGGACTTAAATAGTGCAACGGTTATGCTATATCCAACTCTCCCTGACATGCATTTCAAATAGAAACTATATTGAGCCATAAAAATAATTGTAAGAAAACTGAATTATGTTCTGATATTTTCTTACATTAAATATAATCTTTTTTTGATATATCAAATATGGAATTCTTACCAATTTTTGTTTTTTTATTCCTGGCATGTTAGAGAAATTATTGGTTAAAGACAAAAGGAGATTTTATCTTCCTTGTAAAGGTGTAAATTAATGATCTGGTTTGAAAGACTCAGCACTTTAAGCAACAAAGGATTTAAGATATCAGTCAAAGAGTTTTTAAACAAAGTCCTTTTCCTCTCTTTAACATTTTTATTCAATAACAATTAGATGTTATCTACACATTGGTTTTTCAATTCACTACTAGTGAAAAAGAAACAGTTTCTTTTTTGAAACTGTTTCAAAATTCTAATAGTGAATGACTCTCCTGTCATATAAGCAGCTGATAAAATAATGTCTATTTACAGTTAAACTCTATAGAAATGATTTGGTCACTGCTTCCCTAGGGAGGAGGTTGCAAAGTAAATGCCTCTCTAGTATATCTAAGATGATGAACAGTAGAAATGTCTAAGTATAATTTTTCCTTTCTTATCTGGGGCACTTAGAGATGGGCATCTTCTACTGTTTATCAGATATATGACAAAGTAACAAGCATGCAGAATTTCCCATGCCTGAGCAAGATAAAATTATTTTAAAGAACATCTAATGTTTTAGCTTCATTACAGTAATGTATCAGTTATTTTCTTAGAAACAGGACAATGCAGATCTTTCAATATTATGGTTGTCTGGTGTCTTTATCAAGTTCATCTTTTTCTTAGATGAAGTAGAATTCCTACATGACAAACAGCCAAGAGTCTTGGACAATGAGATGAAAGTTTGTGAGGGCTCCCTGGAACCCCATACACTAGTGCTGGTGCCCTAATCATGCAATGAAGCTGTCTATTAGATAACACCAGGAAGGAGAAATGAAGAGAAATACATAGATGTGAGAGCTATTTGGATGGTAGAATTGGCAAGACTTGTTTGGTCAAAGAGAGGAAGAAGACAGGAATGATTGCCAGGATAGTGAGTGGACCAGTGACCATCAGTGAGGCCAGGAATTCTAAGAGGACCAGTTTTGGGAGGAGAGGGAAGATGAGTTCTATTTCAGGAAGCCAGAATATGAGGGGCCTGGAAGACATTCAAATCATGATGCCAAGTTGGCTAAATGGTTTGGAGTTTAGGAAAGCCATTTGAGCAAAACACTCAGATTTAAGAGTGATTAACATTTAGATAGTTGTGAAATTCATGTAATAAGTGAAGCCACCCAAGAAGAGTGGGTAAAATGAGAAGATAAAAGAAGGGGAGCATGGAAACCTGAAAAAGATCAACATTCAGAAGTGGGTAGAAGAATAGAGTGTCAGATTGACAAAACCTAGGCAGTTAGGGATTCTAGGAAAATAAGGAAGGGGGTTGTCATGAAAACTAAGCAAGGGTTGAGAAGTAGGGAATGATCAACAGTGTCAATAATGCAGAGGAGGCTGGGCGAGGTGGCTCACGCCTATAATCCTAGCACTCTGGGAGGCCAGGCGGGAGGATTGCTCAAGGTCAGGAGTTCAAAACCAGCCTGAGTGAGACCCCGTCTCTACTAAAAATAGAAAGAAATTAATTGACCAACTAAAAATATACATACAAAAAAATTAGCCGGGCATGGTGGTGCATGCCTGTAGTCCCAGCTACTCTGGAGGCTGAGGCAGGAGGATCACTTGAGCCCAGGAGATTGAAGTTGCTATGAGCTAGGCTGATGCCAAGGCACTCACTCTAGCCTGAGCAACAAAGTGAGACTCTGTCTGAAAAAAAAAAAAAATTAATTAATAATAATGCAGAGGATCAAATGAGACATATATTGGGATTTTATTGTATATACTCTTCTTTAGATGCTTTCTTCCTTAAAGAATATTGTGAACTTGTTTTCACCTCAATAACTACAGATCTGCATTCTGATTTAAAATATCTGCAGGCTAGCTGCTACTTAGAATTCAATTGTCCTTGTGCACTATAAGTTATTTAACCAATCACCAACTGAAGCTTGGAATTATTCCCAATTTTTGCTTTTATAAAAATTTCTATAAATATCTTCCTATTTATGTGTTCTATTATTTCCTTAGCTTAAAATCCTAGAATCGGAATTACCAGGTCAGAATGTCCACAGATTTTGAAGACTTATTACCAAATTGCCTTCCAGTAAGCTGATTCTGGGACTTCTGAATTAAACCAGGGAGCCTGGAAGAGGAGTGGGTGGTCAGAAGCCAGTAACGCCACCTGATTCTGGGCACAATGAAATGGAAATCCTCTTTAGAGAAAAGCATCTATGGACAGGGACTCCATAGATTAAGATCAACCAATCACAGGGCCTGCTATTGAAGCATAAATTGCTGAACTGACCAAAGAGGAGGGAGAGACACGCCCTCCCCATTCTTGAACAGTACAGGCAGGAGCAGAGGAGCTTTCTCTGAGCCCGAGGCTGCACCATCTGGAGGCAGGATGCCCAGTTAGGAAAATCCCTCAATTGAGTGGAGGGTTGTCAGGGAGAGTGATGAGTTTCTGGCTCTGGGCCGAATTCCTTGGGCGTTTGCAGGCAGCTGCAGCTGTGGGGTAGAGGAAGAAAACTCCAGACAACTGATAGAAAACCGTGACCGGATCCACAAAAGCTTCTGCGGCTGGGTACATGGGAAAGAGAAAAGCTAGAGTAGTTTCTAGGGGCACGGGGTGGGGAGAGACCTCTTGGAAGGTCAGAGAGAAGGGAAGAGAGCCAAGAGGGAGACAATGGGAAAGAAGGTCCTGGGCACTGGGAGATTCGATTCTCCTTAGAAATCAGGGCCACGGTCCTTGCCTTCCAAACCCACAGCCTCCCAGTGCCAGAAGGTGAGAGTGACGCCCCCTGGCCCCACACATCCGGCACTAGCAGAGGGCCAGAGGACCCTATCTACCCCGTGGGGCCTGTGTGGACTACAGAAGGACGAGAGGGGGGCTGGGTCCTCCGCGTGCTCTGCCTTCCTAGCCCGCCCCCTGCGGGTTACTAATGCTCAAAGTGAGGAGAAATCCACCTTCCCTACTTCGTTTGGGGTTTTTTTGCCAAACCTTGACAGCTCATCACGACCCTCTGCTATGGCTTTTAAAATGAGGGGCCAAGTCTGGCCGGAATGCAGTCTGAAATGGGCAGGAGGCGTCGGAGCCGGAGGGAGCAGTCTCGGCCCGGCCTGGCCAGCGTACGTACGGTGGCAGCAGCCCTGGTCACCGGGCAGAGGATCTCCGCGGATCGCTGGAAGGACGCTTGGGATCCTGGAGGTAGCTCTGCCGCTGCTCCTCTCTGCCTGTAGATGTCGCCCTTGGAGCCAAAATGACAACTCCGGTCTCCTTAAGAACGCCTCACTTTTAGGAAAGGACTAAGAATCTGCCTGTTTCCTCAGGAGAAGTGACAAACCCTGATGGATTGACCCTAGACACACCTGACTCCCAAAATAATAACATAAAATAAAGGCCTGTGGAGGTGGAAGTGGTAGCAAATAACTACTCTCTCTCTCTTCCTAAGTCAGGTAAGTGAGGAGAACTGAGGTTAGAGGGCAGATTTATGACACAGCAACTGAATGATCTGAAAGACCTTGGGAGTCTCTCCTGTGCCTGGGAAATGAACTAGTTTGGGCCAGGAGCCACTTTCTATCCTCAGCACGAAGGGCTGCAAGTTTTTACTGGCTCCAGGACCTCCAGAATTCTAGGCAGCTGTGTTTCCCAGAAAACTAAGTCAATTTCTAAATAAACATTTCTCTGGCGCCAAGTAAGTAATCTGTGGTTGTCCCACTGAGATTATTCTTATGCTTGCCCAATAAAAAAAGAGATTGGGGGGGATGTTTCTTCACTTCAACCTGGTTGTGTATCCCATAGTTGCATACCTTTCTATGGGGCAGAGGAAGAATTGGGACACTCAGGTTTTTGTTTGGTGCCCTTGGCTTGTGAATGTCCCCCAGTACAGCCTATTCCTTACCTGTGCCATGTGAGATTGCAGAATTTACTTTTATCCACCTCACCACACTGCAAAATACCAAAACCAATCAGAAGATCACAGAACTGCAAGAGGAAAGTCAGGAACCACAAATGGCCTGTAGACTCCTTACCTCAACGATGAAGACCAGGAGAGGAAGAATATCTACAAAGTGCTGAGAGATAATATTTGTCTCAGATTGTGCACTCAGAAAACCTTCTTCCAAGAATGAGAGCAAACTAAATAAATTTACTGTGATAAATAGAAACTTAGAGAGTTTGTCACCAACAGATTTATACATAAGGAAGATGTTAAAGTCATACTTCTAGAAAATGGAAAATGATAGCAGAAGGAAGTTCTAAAATGCAAGAAGCAACATGAGGAAAGAAAGTGGTCAACATAGATAAACCTAAAGCATTGTCTGCAAAAACTGATGATAATAGCGTCCAATTTGAGAAGTTTGAAAGGGACAGAACTAAAACATGGGACACAAATGGCATACAAGGTGGCAGGGAATTGATAATACGTCTAAACATTCCAAAAACCTTTTTCCAAAAGGGAATAAAGTTAAGATACAGTGTCAACTTTAGACTTAAGCATATTGTTTTTCAGCATGTATTGCCTTATATAAATAAAATCTTATATAAATTCCATAAGGGAAAAAGAAAATGTAGATCTGAAATCTTTTGAAATGTATAAAGTATGAAGTGAAAATATCTCCTTGATTCTGTCCTTTATTCTCTCCCTGTGAATTTTTTTTTGTTTACATGCATACATGCACCCATGCACACAAGCATGATCATTTTTTAACATAAAGATTCCTCTTTGATTTGCTTTTTCACTTAGGAATAATCACG
This sequence comes from Microcebus murinus, assembly GCF_040939455.1. Lineage (NCBI taxonomy): Eukaryota > Metazoa > Chordata > Mammalia > Primates > Cheirogaleidae > Microcebus > Microcebus murinus. Next base: position 60,809,041 of record NC_134112.1, read on the forward strand.
GATGTTGTTCCAATTCAGTACATATATACCTAACTTATTCTGTTTAACAGCTGCATAATATTTTATTGTCTAAAAGTACCATAATTTTAAAAAATTTGTATAGATATATAGTTAGGAGATTTATTGTTACTACTATTATCTCAAGTAATGTTGCAATAAACATTCCTATATATACATCTGCCAATTTGTGTGATTATTTCTACAGGAAAGAGTCCTAGAGGCCGGGCGTGGTGGCTCACGCCTATAATCCTAGCACTCTGGGAGGCCAAGGCGGGCAGATTGCTCTCGAGGTCAGGAGTTCGAAACCACCCTGAACGAGACCCCCGTCTCTACTAAAAATGGAAAGAAATTAATTGACCAACTAAAAATATATATACAAAAAATTAGCCAGGAATGATGGCGGGTGCCTGTAGTCCCAGCTACTTGGGAGGCTGAGGCAGGAGGATCACTTGAGCCCAGGAGTTTGAGGTTGCTGTGGGCTAGGCTGATGCCACGGTACTCACTCTAGCCTGGGAAACAAAGTGAGACTCTGTCTCAAAAAAAAAAAAAAAAAAAAAAGAGTCCTAGAAATGTACCAAATAATACATGCTACTGTCCTAGAAATGTATCAAAGAATATAGGCAAATTTAACTTCAATAGATACAATCAAATTACCCTCCAATGCACAACTCCATGATAGCATATGAGAATGTCTGTTACCCATCCAACACTGGATATTATAAGTCTTTTTAATTTTTTCATCTGATAAGCCAAAATGATTTTTAAAATGTATTATTTTAAATTTCATTGCCTTGATTGTTAATGAAGGTATCATCTTATCTTTTTTTTTTTTTTTTTTAAGAGAATGGGTCTCACTCTGTCACCCAGGCTGTAGTGCAGTAGCACCATCATAAACCACTGCAACCTCAAACATCTAGGCTCAGGCCATCCTCCTGCCTCAGCCTCCTGAGTACATAGAACTTCAGGAAGGCACCACCATGCCCAGCTAAATTTTTTATATTTTGTAGCAACAGGGTCTCACTATGTTGCCAGGCTGGTCTGGAGCTCTTAGCCTCAAGAAATCCTCCCAAAGTGCTGGGATAATAGGTGTGAGCCACTGTGACAGGCCTTTTCTTATCATTTTATTGGCCATTTGCTTTCTTCTTTTGTGAATTTGTTATGCATATCCTTTACTTATTTTTATTGGCTTTTAGTCTTGTTTGAATTGATTTTTAAAGTTTTTTGAGGTATAATCAACACATTAATAACTGTACATATTTAAACTATACAATATGATAGATTTTCACATAGTATATGCTTGAGAAAACATCAAGATAATAAAATAAGATGAAAACATCAAGATAATGAAATAATCAAGATAATGACATACCATCTTGCCAAAAAGATTTGTTATAACTCTTCAACATTCTACACTCCTGCACCCCATACTGGCTGAAGGCAACTATTGATCTGCTTTCTCTTACTACAGATTAGTTTGTATTTTCAAGAATTTTATATAAATGGAATCATGCAGTATGTAGTCTCTTTTTGTCTGTTTTTTTTCATTTAGCATAATTATTTTAAGATTTATCTATGTCAGTGCTCTTAAGAGCTCTTTCTATATCATAAATATTAGCCCTTTTTCTACTATATATAATACAAAGATGTTCTTAGAGTTCTGTATATATGTTATATATTTTGTATTCCCTTTCATTGTAAGAAATTAAATTAAAACATTTTTAATAATAATCTCTATCAGTACTTTGCTTTATGACCTGATTCTTAGGTTTGGATTAATAATTAAAAAGTCTTCTTCATTCCACAATTAAAAAGACATTTTAGAATTTCTTGGCACTTTTTTATTGGAGTTACATTAAATTCATAGATTAACTTGGGAGAGAATTAGAATGTTGATTCTTGCTCTCCAGGAACATATATTACTATTTCTCTATTTATTCATATCTTCTTTATGTCCTTCACTAAGATTTTATAGTTTTTTTAATATAAGTTTTATCCATTCTTTTCTGAGTTTATAAGAATTGTAAGTTTGGAGTAGTTATTGTACATAGTCTTTCTCCTCCTATTTCTTTCATCAATTTTCTAATCATATTATACTGTACATTCTGATTGTTGCTCTGAATTTTATAGGTAGAAGCAATATGTACTATGTCAATTCAATATAGTCAATCCTTACTTTGCATCATTCCAATATGTACAAATTTTAGTTAACAGAATTTAGTTAAAACACCAGTCTTCCATTATTTGGTTCAAATTTTAGGTACCATGATATATTAACTGTGAGTAATTGCATAAAGTACACAGTCCTCAAATCAGTGCATAAATAACAAATGAATATCATGATCAGTGACCAATCACATTGCTTCTGTCAAAGAAGACCATGATTGGTCACTGTACATTTGTTATTAAATTCACAGACAGCAAAGCATGTCGTTATATTGCCTCCTTTTCTCCTGGTGATAAACCCACATAACATTTAAGAAACCAACATGCAGAAAAATATATTGATCACCAAAAATGAAAGTGCTGCAAGAAAACAAAGTGGTAGGACTGAAAGTGAAACATAAATCACTTGCCGTGGAGCTATTAAAGAAATTATGTGGACACTGCTGCCATCCAAGAAACTCTAGACATGCAGCCAGAGGAACTCTGTGAAGGTGAACTTATGGATATAAATAAGGAAAGAATGATGAAAAGGATGAAGATCTCCCGGAGGAAGTGATGCTGACAAAATCTTCCCTTAAAGGAATGCTCAGAGATACTTTACAGCATTGAAAGCACAAAGGATAAAAGTCAATAACATTTCTGCTCAACACTAATGCTATAAAAATATAATTTAAAAAGAAATTGTTGCCAAGGCAACAATAACAATAAAATATGTTCCCAAAAATAAATCTTAACAAAAAATAATCATTTTAAGAAACCATGAGCTCATCATTCTGTATAGATGTATGAAAACTTTGAGCTATCAGCTACTTGGGAACAACATCTGCAAAATCCTCAGGGTCACTTGCAGGAAGCAAGACCCTGGGGGATGGGAAGGCACGGTGCTGAGAAGGCCTAATGTGAAGCTGTATGTGTGTCCCATCAGGGAAGCCCCAACCATGCATTGCTGCTCTTTTATACCTCCCAGCCTGATGCCTGTGGCCCATTAGAGATGTGGAATGATATCTGAAGAGTCTATTGATGGCCTTCTCCATAGGCAACATCCTGTGACATCTTGGGAATACCTTTCTGCCTCGGAACACTCTTGATATACAATTACCAAGATTTATCCTTCATCCTTAATCTTTTTTATTCTCAAAGACATAGCACTACCTCTATGGCTGGTGTCAATCACAGAGTATTGTTGCAGTTATGGAGGACTGTGCTCAAAGCCCTTCACACACGTTTATACTTGCCCCTTGTCATTCACTGTCAGCCCAGCTGCAAAGAACACAGTCTACGTAGCACTCAGAGCCTTCCCACGTCCATGCCCAATCCCTGCTCCCATGTTTTAGTCAGAGCCAGAGCCCTACTCTGTAGAGGACACAGGTGAGTTAAGGGTTTCAAGTAGAAATAAATGTAATGTAACTGCTTGTGTGTTTGTTTGGGTGGTTCATGTTCAAGGAAGTCACACTCAGGTTTTCAAATGCTCTATTTCTATTCTTGTCCTATTGGATTATCTCAAAACTTTTTGAAAAGAGATTGTTCCTCATCAAGAAAAGAGGACAGTAAAATGGAATGGCAAGAATGGCAAGGAATGGCATCATTGTCAGATGAAAAATTTAAGATATCGAGAATAAAAAATATAAATCCAGTTATAGGTATCAGGGGTAAGAAGGTAAGATATCTTAAAAAGCAGCCAAGACATAAGAAAGGTGAGAGAGAGGTTGGAAAATTAATAATGATAAATATGAACCTATACATACAGGTGTATAAAATTATTACCTCACTCTAGGCATTTTTAAAAATCTAATTTAATATGACTTAGGCCCCAATTCCTATGACCAGGTTGACAGAAAGTTTAATCTCAGTCATATTAGAACTCCCTGCCCTCTCTCACCCTATCCCATGAAATACTCCAAGGAACTTGGAAAATATTACAAGTGACACCTTCCATCTTCAGTCCCCCCCTCCCTGGTTACCACTGATATTACTATTGTCCTTGATGGACCTTTGAGGGGCTCTTCTACTTCTCTGGGCATGTAAACTTCTGCCAAAGCTAGGTGACCATGCAGCCAAACACCCCTTCAAGTTCCATTCCCTTCCCTGGTCCAGACTCAGGTCCCCACTCCCTGTGGAGACTGCTAACCTCTAGTCTCTTCTACAGCTTTGAAAATTCCACCTTCTCTCCCCTCTCGCAATCCTCAAAATCATGCACTTTTGTCCATTTCTTCCTAGTATAATCCTCTCAAGAATTTCAGGGGTTTGGAAAATAAATGCCAGAGTGGGACTTTGCCTATGCAGAAGCAAAGGAACATAAGGGGTCTAACTACCTTCTTAGAATGGGGGGATTGGGAAAAACTCTGAGAATAAATACAAATTCATATCTCCATAAATATCCTTTTACATTAAAGTCAAAGAAACCTTGCTTCACCTCAGCCATGTTCAGCACAGTGATTAGGCTGCAGACAGATCACACAAGAATGGGTACTTGCACGTCCCAGACTCATGAACAGGGTGGTAGGAAAGAAGGCCCTGCTCAAAGATCCCTGTTTCACAGGACCAGCAGTGTAACAATCTCAGTGGGGGCTTGGTCGATCCTGTATAAATATCCAAGCACTGCAATTGGCACCCACAAAAACCCCATTATTAGCTACTGTTTATAATACAGGCTGATAGTTCAAAAATCTAGTCAGCTCTGAAACTGAAAGTTTTTGGTAATCATTTGGAAGCAATATCTATGCTGACCTCACTTGAAACTGTTTATAATCTTTATTTGCCCTATATCATGTCAGTAGTTATGTTTTTGCCAGAGAGAAATCAATGTGTTTGATTACAGGGTATTGTCCCAGACTTGCTGGGAATGTTAAATAATATGTGGTCCATGCACCATATTTTCCTCATAAAATCTGAAAAATTCTGAATTCCAAATATTTAACCATAAAATAATTGTGGGACAGTACTTTGACCTTCCTGGCTTATGCACAGAGCAACTGTTCCAGATAGACTCATCAAGTCACCTATTTCCAACCACAGGGACATATACCGTAAGAGCCAACGTGCAGGGTACTTACTCTTGAGGTTGATTAACTTGGAGGTTTGGTCTCTACTGAGGGGAGACAGGGAGCAATGAATTGTGAGGACAGGTAGCATGTGCCTGGGGCTCCCTGGCTCTATGTGGTGTGTAAGTTTGCTGGCCAAGGAAGCAATAAATCCAGGATAGCAGTAACTCCCTATTTACATATTGGGAACTTTAAAGTTTCTTTGACTCTAATGTAAAGGGAAACTGAGGCTGTGTTCTATGTCCTAGAGGTGGAGGTGAGGGGTGGGAGGAGAGGGAAGTGTGCAGCTGCTGTGCCCTAGCCTGCAGCTTATTAGCAGAAAGAGATATCTTCGTGGGTTTATCTTGGACTATAAATCCAGGTCTGGTAGTTTACCAGGGATTTTACCAGGAAGAAAACACATGCTTATTACATCTCTCAGTTGTATATGAAAAAGAAAAAGAAGCTTGGAAAAAGGAAAGCAGTAAAAAAAGTAAAACAGGAATGCCTGTTAATCAGAAATGGTTGATTTTTTTTATATGAGAAAATCAGATTAATACTTGAAGAAGAAATGCTCTAAGACGTTAACGATATAAACAAGAATCCAAGAAAATCAAGAGGAAAGATACATGTGTGGGCCACCTTGCAGCTATTTCACAGTGTGAAAAGATATCAGGGTTATTTTTACAGATTGAGGAAGCTTCTATGTGAAGACTTTTTAGAAGAAAGCATTAATGTACGCTGGTTCAAGTGATTTGGTGAGCAAGGGAGGTATAAAGATGTAAATAAACAAATATAATGTAAAGTTATTTAACCACAACATATATAAAACATATTTATCTTAAAGATGTTTGCATTTTATTTATGATGGAGTGGAACTCCATGGTATACATATACCACATTTTATTAATGTGCTCATGTACTGATGGGCACTTGGGTTGTTTCCACATCTTTGCAATTGTGAATTGTGCTGCTATAAACATTCAGGTGCAGATGTCTTTTTTATAAAATGTCTTTTTTTCCTTTGGGTAAATACCCAGTAGTGGGATTGCTGGATCATATTGGAACTAATCGAATAACACTTATGTACACGTATGGAAATAAAACTCATCAGAAATCAAGCAGGTGGGAAGGGAGAGGAGGGGATGAGTAAATTCACACCTAACGGTACAATGCACACTGTCTGGGTGATGGGCACACTTCTAACTTTGACTCAAACTGTACAAAAGCCATTTGTGTAACCAAAACGTTTGTACCACCCTAATACTCTGAAATAAAATTTAAAAAAAGACGTTCATCATGTTCCTTATGTAATACCATTTCTGTGAGCTTTAAGGGACTCACCCCAGGATTTGACTGGCTTAGCATCTTTCATCAGCAGTTGTGACTTGGAAATCTATCTGTCCTGTAGAGATCCTTGTTTACCGTATGTATTAGAGAAGTGTTGCTCTGTAACGTACACTCTCATGAAGCAGGCTGAGGGGGAGACAATTCTCCCAGGCTGATTTACTCAACAGATCAGAGGAAGGCTGAGGCAGAGTCCCCATTTTCCTACCTAGGTTGTGGACGTGCAGGTCGGGCTTCTACCCCTGTCCCTTCCTGGTGCTCGGCTGGCAGGTCTCCAGCACAAGCCCTGCAAGGGGCCCTTGACCTACTTTCACGTGCTGCTGGGCTCTCATTCACCATTCCTCCCGGCATCTTGCTAATTGTCTTTACTCTCAGCTTCTGACTGTTTTCTCACTTTTTCTTGGCTGCCCCCTGGGATTACCTTCTGTTCACCCTTGGTCTGTGTTTTAGTCTCTGATTTTGGAATATCATCCATCTCACTTGCTTGCCTCGTTCTCATTGGGATCATCTCTGGCTAGATTCAGTAATACCTTATCAGAGTACCCCTCAGCCCTCTTCCTGACAGATGCTGTATTATTTTTTCCTTCTGATTAGCCTCTGTCTTCTATGCCACACTCTCTTTCCCAGGCTCTGCTTCATTATTTACACATTTAGAAACTAGAGACTGCCATATATGTCATTGAAATTCTGCATAATGCCTGTCTATATCACTGGACATTATCAATTGCCCATTTACTCTTTGTCACATTGAATATTAATCAAACTAGTTTTCAAACTACTCAATAAATTGGTGAGTCAGGACTATGATTTTTTATAAAATGAAGTAGAATGTGATAGGATGAAAAATATCAGAGTGCACTGTAAAACAGAGTATTATTTTGTGAAACTTGTGTTTCCCAAAAGTTGAGAATCATAGGATGAAGTTATTTTTTAACACTATAGGTCACAGATAAAAAAATTAAAAACCCATAAGTTAGATTGCAGAGTGGGTTAGATAGATGAACTAGAGAGTTGTTGATTTTGTCTGTCTAATACCTTCTCCAGCCATATTTCTGGCAACAGAAACACTCCATTCCGTGCTTTGTGGATAGGGTTTACTTCTCCCACTCAGGCTGTCATTAGAGAGCTCTATGCCCTGATCATAGTGATTGGCTGACAAAGAGACATATGATATAAGCCAGTCCAATCAGAGTCTTCTCTGAGATCTTTTTTGTTACCAAGTATCAAGAACAACTTTTCTTTCCTCTGGAGTTGCTAAATTGATAGAATATGAGTTTAGGGCTATCAGAGACAGAGAACATACCTGAGAGATTTGGAGAGAGAGATGGTGCCCATCGTCCCAGAGTTACCCCTGGACTTTTCCATTGCATGAGGCAATGCATTTCCTTTTTGGCTTAAGGGGGTTTAAATGGGATTTTTTCCCTTTGCAACCAAAAGAATCCTGGCTAATATAAAAGAGCATGATGAGGAGAGAGGAAAGCTTACCAGGATTTAGGCTTACCAGTGTTACACACTAGACGTGTGACTCTTAGAAAATCTCAAAATCTCTATGGCTCACAGTTTTCTTCTCATCTAAGAGAAGATCATAAGATTGGTAACTCACAGTCCTCGTTGGTCATCAGAGATCCCTGTGGAGCTTTAAAACATACAGATGTCTGAGCTCCATACTAGTTTTTCTGAATCAAATTCTATAGGAATGTGGCCCAGGCAGGCACTTGTAATTTTTTAAATGACTTTAGGTGAGTCTGATGCATGGCAAAGGTGGGTAAGTGTTGAACTAGGTCATCTCTAGAGTGTTTCTACCTCTAATCCTCAGTGCTCTGTATTCCTCAGAGATTACACAGCCTGATTGACTCTTTGGCCATCGACATAGTAACAAATGGAGAATTTGGACTCACTCTATTTTTGTTGACTGGCCTAGGATGGATGATATAATGTAAGTGATAATAATGACTAATAAATATGTACTATCACTATTTCTAATTAGTCTTATAGGAAAGTAACACTCACCAATGCATCAATTCAATGTTCCTAGTGCAGACACCCACAGGACAGTCTGCAGTCATAATTTCGCTCTTTTTTCCTGAGAGGTAGAGGGTTCAAGGGGAGAAGTGTGAAAGTTAAAAAAAAATGTGCAAGAAAGTTGGATGATTAAATTTGCTTTGTGTCATTACAAATATTTCTAGTATCCCAAACTGTCACATCTCAGTTCTTTCCTGTGTCAAAGCACAAATGTAAATTAGGGATGTTAGACAAGTGATAATACAATGGCCTCAGTGATCTTTCCTAAGTAATTTTCTCTTGCCCAAAGATTTCCTTCTGTATTAAAAAAAAGGCATATTTCTGTCATTAATAAAAAATCCGCAGAGTTGTCTCATTACCCCTACAGATTTGTGTTTATTTTCCTCTTTAATATGCTTCAAGATAATTGATTAGGCTGTTCATTGTTTTTCATAGGAACACTAACAAGACTAGCAGACTTGAAATCCTTTGTCTAGGAGACTGGTGTCTTGGCAAATTTTTATTATGCTCCTGTCACCCCTACCCTTGGGTGGAAAATGCAATGAGTTATAGGATGGCTGCAGGGATGTATACTGGACTTCAAGTGCACAGATTCATTGGTTCAGTGTTCTGGAGGCTCCAAGGCAGTGGCCACAAAAGGGAGCAGAATGTGTAGTGCCTGTTCTTGGATGATTGCTGAGGAGCTTTGGGTGGGGGAAGGAGAATGTGTGGGGACAACCAAGTAAGTAGAATGAGAGAGGCAAAATAGGCAACATTTTTGCTCCTAAGGAAATATTAATAACTATTTTGGAAATGTTAGAGTAGCCTGTCAGCCTTGACAATTTTTTTTTTTTATATTGAGGAAACCAGGTTGAGTAATTACAGGCAGTAACTGTCATTGTCAAGATATTCTGTAATTAGAGAAACACAAAATATGTCTCCTTTAGAGGCAGCTCAAATAGAGCCACTGGAGCAGCCATCAGTTAAAAAAGGTTAATAAAGTCAGAGCAGTCAGATGATGGTGGAGCTGAGGACTATAGCAATGTCCATGAGAATATAGGACATTCTGTCCTCCTTAAAGCACAAATTCTCCTTGAAAGCAAATTTGGAAGGAGTTGTCTGGAAGGAGAAATGGGTTTTGAATTCTGCAGTAAAATTGAAAGGAGGGCAGAGAGGAAAGGCTTAACCAAATTCCTTTACATCCCCCAGTCAGATTTTTAAAATCTTATTTGCTTCGTTAAGTTAATGGAATAAAAAATCCTTTGCAGGGAGGAGCAAGATTCCTTCTTTAGGCTCATAATATAGTTGGAATCCATTTTTTCTCATGTGTAAATCTTACAAAAAGGATTAAGCTAGGCAGCTTGCTGTCTAAGCAGTCCATGTTTTAATAAGCATGGAGTTGAAATCTTAACTACCTTACAGTTTGGAAAGATGAGGGACCTCCACCCATGAAAGCATGTAGAAAGCAAACATGTGAATTAAGGTGCTAGTTGAAGTGACATAATCATCATTTATTTAATAAACAGGATAAGCAGTGGGATGCGGTTGCCTTCAGGCATCTGGTACAGATTTATGGGTGCCCACATAGACATCCTGAATTCTAATAAAGGCACACGGTCAGAATAATTGATTGCACAAACTGTCTTGTTATATGTAGTTCTTGTTTTGTTTTTAAATTTAGAAATGTCTCTCCTATTTCTACCACACCAATAATAGGAGCTTAAGAAAGAAACACACATTTAGCTTTTTATGTAATCACATGCTTAAAATGACTTTTAGAATATAAGAAAAGTCCAAGGAAGTTTAAATTTCCTTTAAAGCCCTTCCTCCTTGTCCTTTTCCCATTCTCTTCTCTCCTTTCCTTTGCATTTTATATTTAGTATATGAAATTTCTCTAAGCAAAATATGAGAACTATGTGAAAATTATACTAAAAAGGACTTTTGTTCAAGACAGCTTTATTCATCCACCACAAATAGATGTGATCTTTAAATACTAACAGCATATCTTAGTTTGGATGTAAGAATATTTTTCGAGTTTAAAAAGAAAACCAAAGTACTAAAATTTCAATTGACTAGACTAGAGTGAAGGTGTTTTCCCACATACATAACTTTTTTTCTTGTTTAATATTCAGTGTAACGATGTCCATTTTTAGTCTGTGCTTGAGCCCATGATATCATAGCCAGTACTATGTAGCCAGTACTCAACTCTACCCAAGAATTGTGCTACCTTCTGTAGGTCCAGGGGGAGCTAGCTGAGCATTGCTGATGGTAAAATGATAGTTATAGCTGTGGTTTTAAAAAGTACGTAGCTAGAGCTTAAACTGGTATGGCCTAATAAGTTGACTGAAAGTTTAACATTTCTGGTTGAAAGAGATATATGTTAATTCTTTGTGAAAAAGTAAAAAACGTTTTCTTTGTAATTACAATTTTGTATTTGAGAGCCCTTGGCATAAAGTACCTTCGGGTATGTTCCATTTCTGTTGAATTGACCTCTCATCCGGAAGGTGGGAAATTGTCTCTATAGATAGCTCAATATAATTTCAAGGCTCCCCGACCTGTAAACGTGTTGGAATTATTCTTTCCTTCCTCAAATAGCCATTAAGATACTGGAATAGAGATGCTGAGGAAATTAAGATGAAGGACACATGGTCTCTACCATGAATAAGCCCAAAATTTAGCCAAAAAGGAGGACATTTACAAATTCATGTGTGTTAAGTTCAGACATGGAAGTATGTTTTTAAATATTAGGAGAGTCTAACATACTTAGGAAGTATGTTTAAATATTAGGAAAGGTAAGAGAAAGCTTCAGAGAGTAATTGATTTGGGTTTGAGTTTGAGTTGGGTTGTGAGGGATGCTTAGATGTCTCACAGGCAGACAAGAGTGTTCCAGAAGAGTGAAGCACCTGCACAAAGACGTGAAGATTTGAGAGCTGCAAGTACATAGTTTAATTTGGCTAGAACAGGGATTAGAGGATTAACCAAAGAGGAAGTGAGAAAGATAGAGAGAGGTTAGACAACTTTGAATTCTACCCAACTGACCAGTGATTCTTAGCCTCGGTAAATGCACAAACCACAATGCAAACACTTTCAGCATGAATCTTAGGCTCCCTCCCTGTCTGCTACCAGAGTCTTCAGGTTAAGAACCACTAAATGCTAAAGGCAGCAGGGATAATTGAGATATTTTGAGCCAGAGACTGACACAATAAAACTCATGTTTCATAAGGACTGCTCTTACAGCAGTGTGGGAAATGTTACTTGATCACTTCTCATGTACCAGGTTTGAAAAGAGACAGACTAGAGGCCAGGAGACCCATCAATGTCTCACCTAGCTCAGTTTCTTTAAAATCTGGCTCTCACTCCCAAAGGTAATCACCATACACAGGAGAGCAACACTTCAGCATGTGAGTAGCTTGTGTGTTATCTCTGGTTTCCAGCCTAGCCTCTCTCACCTGTCACACCAATTGACATTCTTCCTGACTCATGACCTTTTGATTCACTGCCTGGATTCTGATTAAGATTTCTCATTTGGCAGGAAATCTTACAGAGTAATAATCAGTTACAAACCCTCTTTTGGCACAGCCTTAAGACCTCTCATGTCAATGTATGTTTCTCATGGCCTGCTCGTAGCAGATTTTCTCCAGTCCCATGAGCTGGTTCCAGATAGTAAGGAAGCCAGTGACACCTGTAGGTGAGAGCTGACACAAGACTAAACACAGATGTAGGTCTTAGAAATAAAGATCTGTCATAGGTAGAATAAATAGGACTTAGCCACCAACTGATGCAGAGAATAAAGATGGCAAAGATAAGGCATTAATGACTTTCAGGTTTCCAACTTGAGAGACAAGATAAAAAAGAAGAGTTAAAGAGAATTGAGTTTATTTTGGATATGCAGATTTTGAACCTTCTTCATTTTATTCAGGTTTAAGTAGGGCATGCTCTGCCTGTCTATTAAATGTTGATGAATCATAGGATTTGATTCTTGCTTGCCTTTTCTTACCATTGCACACAGACTCTCCATGATTTCACCCATTCTCCTGGCTTCAACCACTGCCTGCCTGTGTGCTGGTCTCTCTGCTTCCATTCTCTCCTCTTTCCAGCTGGGTAATAGGAACTCAATGAATATTCACTGAATAAATGAATTGTGGTTGAGTGAATCCATCTTCCATAATGCTTTTAGAACTCTTTTCCTAAAATGTAAATGTGGGCCTGGAGCTTGAAGTTCAGGATCATGGTCACTCAGGAGCTGAGACCCATTAGTGTAGAATCAATAAATAAAGGCTTAGCAATGGATGAGCTCATGCAGGGAGAACATGTGAGTAGATGAGAAAAGACAATAGAAAACGGAACTGTAGGTGTCAATAATGTTTCAGAATTAAGCAAAGGAAAGTGAATCAGGGTAAGTTGCTGACAGAGTGAAGATGGAAGCAGGAATAAAACCAGGAGATCCTTGTATCTTAGAAGTTAAGCAAGGAAATGCTATCAGTAGAAACACTGAGCTCCCAATATGTTACCGTCTCCTAAAAAGGTGACTGGTTATTTGGTGGTAAGTTGACTACATTGGACCTCTTCTACTCTTGGAAAACCAGCAATTCATTCTGACAGGAATAGACACATATTCTGGGATAGGTTTGCTTTTCCTCCTTGCAAGGCCTCAGCCAGCACCACTATCCAAAGACTTACAGGATGTTCAATGCACAGACACAGGATCCCAAATAACATCATTTCAGATCTCACTTTGTAGACGAGGGGTAGGAGTAGGCCTACACCTGTGGATTCACCATTCCCATCACACTGCATCACCCAGGAGCTGACAGCCTGACAGAGCTTGGAACATCCTATTAAAGGTATAGCTGACATGAAAGCTTGGAGACAATACTTGACAGTAATGGGAGGACAAAACAAAACCAGATCTGAAAGTATGAAAAGTGTAGAAATAAGAAATGACCAAGTAGATATTGGGCTTCATTCATTAAAAACAAAAAGAAAAAGAAACAAGAAAAATACTAAAATACCAAAGATTGAGCACCAAGTGGACAAAGGGGAAACATCCAGGATAGTTTAGACTCCAGGGGATGAGGTTTAGGGAAGAAAAAATGGAATAGGTCTTTTAAAGATAAAAACCCCTGTGAACTGTATCTGTCACATATTAGGAAAGCAAAGCCTCTGAGTGTTGCTGATTGGCAGGTAATATCTAGGCTTGTCAGATAAACAAGTACTGGGCTAGCTGGAGGTGGTCTACTGTATATGTGGGATGGATCAGCTGCATCTGCTGCTGACATGAGATGCTGGTCTCAAGATTAGGGTGTTCAGCTCACCTCTCCTCTGTATGTGAAGTGCCTGGGGTTGGGATTATGTCAACCAATCTGGTCTGCACTAGTGGTAGCAGACTAGGTGGCCTGGTCAGAGTTTATCAGCCTCTAATCTTTCTCTTTCCTTCAACTTCACATCTGCAACTCACTCACTAGCACCTTTTAATCTCCCTCAGTAGTAAGCCACAGGCTTGATTTGAATATAGACCTTAAGCACTCTATACCTAGATTATTGATCTAGATAAATTTTGGCTTCCAGACTCCAATTTACCTGCCCCAATTCTTATTACATAGAGTTTGTCCCTCTCTTATTGGGCTGCCACTTGTTTTTCAAATTGAATTAAAATTCCAACTCCAAGGATTCATCCTGCCCTCCCATGGAAGCCTGCTGCTGCATTCATGACTGTGCATGCCCTTTCTTCTATTAGTCTGCTCCTCATACCCGCAAACTCTCCCTCTCCTAAGTCTGGGTCTATTCTACTTCTTGTTTGCAATGCCCTTCCCACTTTCCTCACCAATCATTTGTAATTTTACTATTTTAATTTTGAAAGGTGGGCTTATGTGTGGTTTTATGGAAGTTCCAGCATAGGAAATCAGTGACTCAAAAAGTCCTTGACCCAAGCATGGCTTATTTATATGGCAGATGGCCTTATCACTTTGGGAAGGACAGATATCCAGTGCTGAGGAAGGAAGGGGATACCTACATATACCACCATGTGAACCATCAACTGGAGAGAAGTCACAGCAAATTGCCTTCACATGGAGCAGGGGTCTGCAAGCTACAGCCTGTTGGTCAAATCTAGCCCGTTGCCTGTTTTTGTAAATGAAACCTAGAGCACAGCGATGCTCATTTGTTTACATATTATTTATGGTTACTTTCATGCTATAATGTGAGTTTTGAGTAGTTGCAACAAAGATCATGTAGGCCAGAAAGCGTAAACTTAAAATTCAGCATCTAGCCATTTACAGAAAATGTTTGCCAACCCCTGACCTAGAGTTGTTTTATTTTAGCCTGTCTGGTCTCCTTTATTAGACTGCAACCTACTTAGGAACGTGTCTATATTTCTCCCACTGCAACTTGTAATGCACTCCATACAATGAAAGCATTGGATTTCTGATTGAATGACAGGCATTCATCCAAGAAACATTTTTAAGTGCACCAGATGAGCAGCAAAATCTAGAGATGATTTATATTTTATATGGTGGAAAGGCTATTTTCATGCTTTTTCTTCTCAATACATTGATTTCTTTTTGTTTGTTTTACTTTACAAGGTCACTATAATAAAAAATTCTCAAACTTTGTTAAAGAGATTTTAAGGAGACGGTTTCTTTGAGGAAAGGGACTATCTGGTTCACTGCTGCAGGCTCCATCCTGCTGTAGTGCTTGGCACAGAGGAGATACTCAATAGATATTAGTCGAATGAATGATGAATAAATGAGCTCTCTTTTCTGGATGCAAATAATTTTGTTTAAAATATGTTGTTTGAAAACATATGTAAACTTGAATTTCACAATGTTCATAGCTCTGCAGTTAATTAACTAACACCCAGGCATATGTTTGGAGAATGTCAACAGATTTGTAGGGAGATCAACTAAAAAGCAAGCATTGATAAAAGAAGCCCACCAGGCCAATTCTGAATACTGGGAAGAACCTCTCCCACCTCAGAACAGCATTATGATTAAAATGATCATAGGCAGCCTCCATTTAAAGAAACATGTTTCAGAATTTTATTTGTATGGCAAGACTTTGACCTACATTTCCTTATAGAAACAACCTTACAAGGAATGACTACATTATATTCCAAAGAAATTATCGTGGGGAAAGGGCTTTGGAGGAAAAGGAGTCTGAGTTCAAGTAATCCTGACTGTCATTAATCAGCTGACTTGGATAAGTTACTCTATATTGCAGCTTCTGTTATTTGTTTAATCTATTAAATGGGGGAAAACAACACAAAGATTGTTGGGATAATTAAATGTAACAATGTAAACAAATTGAATTCACTATTCCTGGCAAGTAGTAGATAACTTTAAAAAAAAATTTTTAGTTTCCCTTTTCCCAGGCATTGGTGAAGTTTATATTTGAAACCTCTCCTTTTATCCTGCACTCTTCTTTCACTCCTAGTATCCCCTTCCCTCTCCCAGAGCTCAGTGACCTAAATTCTTTCCCAGATCTATCTCATTTCTCCAAGTACTGTAGGCTCCAGAATAATTAAAACTCTTCTTCTTTCATTGTATCTGATCTTGCCTAATTGTTAAAAGGAAAGCAATCTGATTCGTTTACACTAAAAAAGTGTTAATGGCTCACAGTCCCTTTGTTCTCCCCAAATGGTTTATGTTTTTCTAAAAGGACTACTAGATCACCCACATGAATCTCTAGCAGTCAAATTAAAATGCAGGCAGAGGAGAGGAAATGCCACTCCAATTTCTCCACCCAGAATGGGCTCCCCACTTTGCCCTCTAGCTGTGTGCTAGTCCCTTTGGAGGTGCTGCTGCTGGGCTCAGTTCTTCTAAGCCTGGGTTTCTGTGGATAAAGGGCCCCAGAAACACCCTGAAAGTAATTGTGAGTGAGCAGAGGTGCATTTTTCTGGGAAGGAGGACTTCGGCTTTCATCAGATCTTAGAGTGATACCACATGACTCCAGAACAGTCACAAACCTCTGTCTTATGCTGTAGCTGATTCCATAGCTTCTTGCTCGCCTGCACTTCTGCGCTCTCAAGTTCTCTAAATGTTCAAGTTCCGACTGTCTTCCCTTCAGGCACCTGAGTACTCTTAGAAGCTGAAAGAAAGGGGAAAGCAAACAGGGTATAAATAGCATTGGCTATTTTCCCCACAGAAATTTTTTAGAACATCATTTTTCCTTACATAAGTGAATTCTCACTGAAGAAAATTTAGAAACTAAGGGAAAAATAGAAAGAAGAAATAGGAGAAAAGTACTCAGGTTCTAAAGCATGTGCGTGATCATTGTTCCTTTGATTGTAGTGGCTGTGTGATCATTGTCCCTTAGTTTCCCACTTCCAAAATGCGTACACTAATAGTATCTATGTCATGTGGTGGTTGTTCCTGCATGAGCTTCTGGTATATGGTTGGCACTCAATAAATGTTAACCGTTTCGTTACTTTTATGACTGAGTTTCTTTGTCTATAAAATTGGGATAATGATCAGTTCATTTCAGTTGTTGGGTCGGCTAAAGACATATCTGTAAAACCCCTGACACTTAGTATACAGACACAGAAGTGAAAAGTACTGGTCAAAGTACTTTACTTGTCAAAGTACGTTACAATATACCTTTAGGTGAAAGCATATTCTCATTTTAACGAGATGATATATATTGCCAAATTAGTTTTTAAATTGTTGCACCAGTTTGCCACCACCATGTATATAAGATCCTACTTTATAGCATAGCAAATACCACTATTAGAAATGGTTTCTGTTAATTTGATAGGAAAAATGATATCTTGTGGTCACTTTAATTAGTAATTGTTTATTGTTATTATTGGTAAAAGAGAATTATTTTCCTACATGATTGTTGGTCTGTTTTAGTTACTCTTTGGTAAATTGTTTGAATGCTTTGTCCACATATCTAATATATAGTCTTAGTGATTTTCTTATCAATTTCTACATGTTCTATTTACATGGTAAGAATTAGTCCTTTGTTTGCTTTGGTTAATAATTTACCTCTACTTCTATTTATCTTTTCAGTCCAGTAGGGTGGATTTTTTAATAGTAAATGTAATTTTATTTTCTTGTAGTCAAATAGTCCAATTTTTTTCATCCATTTAAAAAATGTAGTATTCTTCCTCTTTCTAGAAATAGTGTAAATATTGCATTTCCAGTTCCTCTAGGTTTAATTTTTTAAAGGATTTAAAATGTTTATATATAACTCTAAACCTACCTTAAACTAATTTTGATATATGGCTACAAAGTAAGTGTCTGCACTTTGGTTCAAATTACTAACTCGCAGTCTCACCATCATGTATTAAATAATTCTTCCTTATAAGATGGATGCTTAAGAGTTAGTGACCACTGGTAGAGTTCTAAATATGGATGGTTCTGAAACTAAATTTTTATTTCCAGGGATCTCAAATGCAAATACCTGCAGGATTAGGCAGATAACATAACATGTAAAGTGCTAAATGTTCCTTATAAAAACAAGTAGTTTTGATGAGTACTGGTCAGGTATATTGTACCATGCCCTGTTACTTGAATTGGTCTGACATTTTCTTCATCATCAGACTGGGGTTATGGGTTTTTGGGAAGAAGATCACAGAAGTAAAGTGCCATTTTCATCACAGTATATCAAGAGTACATACTATTGACATGATTTATGACTGTTGATGTCAACCTTGATTATCTGGTTGAAGTAGTATTTGTCAGGTTTCTATACAATAAAGTTATTCTTTTCCCTCTTACTTTGTGTACTGTACTCTTCGGAAGGAAGTCACTATGTGCAGCCCATGCTTAAGGATTGGAGTTATGCTCCTTCTCCTTTAGGGTGGCAAATCAATATAACTTATTTGAACTTCTGCATGAAAGAATTGTCTCTTCTCTCTGATTTGTTAATGTATTCAATCATTTATATCACTGTGGATTCATGGATTCTTATTTTATGATGCAACTTATAATTAAGACTTTGTTCCAGCTTTGGCTATTGGGAGCTCTTTCAATTGGATTCTGTGCCCTGTTGATATACCCCCATCAATATGGGTTTTTGGCTTTATTCCTTACTTTCTAGTACTACAAAATGCTCCAGGCTCACCTTATAATTTTCCTGTCACAGTCCTAGAATCAGCCATCTCTTCAAGGATCCCTGTTCTTTTACTGCGGAGTAGTATTAGAGACCCATACTGGGTGCTAGGGGTGATTGCTGCTATAGGGTGTCATTTCTTTCAGGCTCTGTCAGTGAATAAATCAAAGAAATATATGCGTATATACTAACCCATGTATATACACATATCTATAAAATTTTTAGATGTAACCATCTTATCCATATGAAGTTAAACATGAGTTCTTAATGGTGTCTCCAACTCTAATCCATCACTATAAGCACCATTCTAGCTTCCTATAAATGATCTGTAAATATCCACTTCACTGGTAAGAAATATGTCTCCTTAGATTATTGCCATCCACTTACTTAATTGTCCAAGTCCAGTAAACATATACAGAAGTATCTGAATTGTTAACCTGTACTCCCATAAGAAACGACTTTATTGACTAGAGTACAGTTTTTATGTGTAGTTCCCTTTGCCTTTAGTTTACACTAAAAGTTTTCCTACATCAAAAGTTATTGTTTGTGTTGTAGAATTCTCTGGGTTTTGACAAACACAGAATATCATGTATCCACCATTACAGTAGCATACAGAATAGTTTCATCACCCTAAGTATCCCTTATGCTTCTTCTATTCAACCCTTCCATTCTGCCCTAAGAATGAGAATTCACTCACCTTTGTTGTCACTATACTTTTGCTTTTTCAAGAATGTCTTATATTTGGAATCATACAATATGTAGCCTTTTCAGACTGGCTTCTTTAACTTAACAAAGTACATTTGAGATTCCACCATATCTTTTTGTGGTTTGATAGCTCACTTCGTTTTATTGATGAATCATACTCTATTGCATGGATATAGCACAGTTTCATTATTCATCTCCTATTGAAGGACATCTTGCTTGCTTCCAGATTTTAGCAATTATACATAAAGCAAGCTATAAACATTCCTGTGCAGGTTTTTGTATGGACATAATTTTTCAATTCAATTTGGTAAATACCAAGAAGTACAATTGTGAATCATATGGTAAAACTATGTTTAGCTTAGTAAGAAACTGATGAAGAGTTTTCCAAAATTGTTGTACCATTTTGCATTTCTACCAGCAATGAATGAGTATTCTTGTTGCTTCACATCCTCACCAGTGTTCCGTATTGTCAGGTTAATACACATAATTAGCATTTGTAATTATGTGTAGTGGTATCTAATTGTTTTAATTTGCAATTCCCTAATAAATGATGTTGAGCATCTTTTATATGCATTTGTACTGTCAGTATATATTCTTAGGTGAGTGTTCACATATTTTGCCCATTCTTTTTATTGGGTTTGGGATTTGCTATTGTTAGTTTTAAGAGTTTTTATTATATTTTGGATAGAAGTATTTGATCAGATATATATCTTGCAAATATTTTCTCTTAGTCTATGGTTTGTCTTTTCTTAAAAAACAGACTTTATTTTTAGAGCAGTTTCAGATTCACAGCAAATCTGAGCAGAAAGTACAGAGAGTTCTCAAAAACCCCCAACCCCTGTTCTCCAACCTCACCCACTATCAACATCCCATATCACAGTGGTATTTTTTTTTTTTTTTGCAATTGATGAAGCTACATGGACACATCATTATCATCCAAATTCTGGAGTTTACATCAGGGTTCACTCTTGATGTTGTACATTTCATGGGTTGGGACACATGTATCTACCGATAGTATCATACAGAATAGTTTCACTGCCCTCAAGTTTCTCTATGCTCCTACTATTTTTTTTTTTTTTTTTTTTTTTTTTGAGACAGAGTCTCACTTTGTTGCCCGGGCTAGAGTGAGTGCCGTGGCGTCAGCCTAGCTCACAGCAACCTTAATCTCCTGGGCTCGAGTGATCCTTCTGCCTCAGCCTCCCGGGTAGCTGGGACTACAGGCATGCGCCACCATGCCCGGCTAATTTTTTATATATATATCAGTTGGCCAATTAATTCCTTTCTATTTATAGTAGAGACGGGGTCTCGCTCAGGCTGGTTTTGAACTCCTGACCTTGAGCAATCCGCCCGCCTCGGCCTCCCAAGAGCTAGGATTACAGGCGTGAGCCACAGCGCCCGGCCCTATGCTCCTACTATTTATTCATCCCTTTTTCTCCCTTAACCTCTGGGAACTACTAATCTTTTTACTGTTTTCATGGTTTTGCCTTTTCCAGGGTGTCATATAGTTGGAAAAATACAGTATGTAGCCTTTTAAGATTGCCTTCTTTCACCAAGTAATATATATTTAAGATCCCTCCATGTCTTTTCATGACTTGATAGCTCATTTCTTTTATTTTTCCATTCACCTAGTGAGGGACGTCTTGGTTGCTTTTAAGTTTTGGCAATTATGAATAAAACTTCTATAAACATCCTTGTGCAGGTTTTTGTGTGGATGAGTTTTCAACTCATTTAGATAAATTCTAAGGAGTACAATTGTTGGATTGTATGGTAAAATATGTTTAGTTTTGTAGGAAACTGCAAAACTATCTTCCAAAGAGGCTGTACCATTTTGCATTCCCGACAACAATGAATGAGAGTTCCGGTTGCTCCACATTCTCACCAGCATTTGGTGTTATCAGTGTCTTGGATTTGGGGCATTCTAATTGGTGCAGGAATGGTATATACTTGTTTTAATTTGCATTTACCATATGATATATGAAGTGAAGTATCTTTTCATATGCTTGTTCATTATCTGTGTATCTTCTTTGGTGAAGTGTCTGTTCAGATCTTTTACCAATTTTTTTAATTGGGTTGTTGATTGTGTTATTTGTGGCTTCTCTTTCATTTACTTAACCATGTCTTTCACAGAGTAGAAGTTTTTAATTTCAGTGAAGTCCAACTTGGAACTTTTTCTTTCATGACTAAAAAAAAACCCATTAACAAATCCAAAGCCATCTAGATTTTCTCCTATGTTAACATCTATAAGTATTATAGTTTTTATATTTTATTTTATATTTATGATCTATTTTGACTTAGTTTTTATGAAAAGTATAAGATCTATACATAGATTCCATTTTTATCTTCCCCTCTTTTTCTGCCTTCTCTGGTTTTACCTAAACATTTTACATAATTCCATTTTCTTTTCTCTCTTATCATATCAATTTTATTTCTCTTCTTAAGAGCTTTTTACAGGTTGCCATAGAGTCTGCCATGTACATTTAAAACTAATCTAAGTCAACTTTCAAGTTGCACTTCATGAGTAGTGCAACTCGTGCAGGTACCAATAACCGTGTTTCCTGTTCCTCCCTTCTGACATCGCTGTGGTTCTTTTCACTTATCTGTGTGCTATAGTCACACAATACATCGTTACCCTTATTACTTTGATAAACAGTTATCTATTAGATCAGTTAAGATTAAAAAATAAAATATTTTATTTTACTTTAATTCATTTTTCTCTGATGCTCTCTTCTTTATGTAGATTAGAGTTTCTGACCCATCTAATTTTCCTTTTCTCTGAATAACTTCTTTGAAAATTTCTTGCAGGGAAGGTCTTCTGGTGACCAATTTCCTCAGTTTCTGTTAGTCTGATCAATTTTTTATTTCTCCATCTCTTTTGGAGGATACTTTCACTGGATACAAAACTCTAGGTTAATGTTTTTATTCTTTCAACACTTTAAATATTTCACAACACTCTTCTCTTAGCTCATGGTTTCTGATGAGAAGGCAAACGTAATTCTTATCCTTGTTCTGCTATAGCTAAGGTGTTTTGCCTTCTCCTCTGACTTCTCTCAAGGTTTTCTGTCTTTGTTTTTCTGCAGTTGAATATGATATAAGTAAGGTAGATTTTTTTCTTTTTTTTTGTCATGGTTCCTGTCTGGTGTTCTCTAAGATACCTGGATTTATAATTTGGTGTCCGTCATTAATTGTAAAAATTGCTTAGCCATTGATAATTCAAATGTTTCTTCTGCTGCTTTCTTTCCTTTTCTTTTGAAATTTCAATTACATGTATTACACTTGTAATTTCCCCACAGTTCTTGGATATTCTGTTCTGGTTTCTCCTTTCCTTTTTCTCCTCGTATTTCAGTTTAGGAGGTTTCTATTCATATGTTTTCAATCTCACTGATTCTTTCTTTTGCTGTGTCCAGTCTCCTGCTGAAATCACCACAAGCACAGTGTTTTTTATTCTTTTGGTTCTTTCTCAACATTTCCATCTCTCTGCTTACATTACCCATCTATTCCTGTGTGTTATCTACTTTCTCCATTAGAGCCCTCACCATATTAATAATAGTTACTTTAAATTCCCTCTTAATTCCAAAATATGTCATATAGGAGTCTGGTTCTGATGCTTGCTTTATCTCTTTAGATTGTCTTTTCCTACTTCTTAACATGCCTTGCAATTTTTTGTTGAAATCCAGACTTGATGTATTAGCTACATCGGACTTTAGTGTGAGATTTTATATAAATCTGTCTAGGAGCTGAGCTGTGTATATTGTTTTGTGTAGCTATAGGTGCCAAAGGCTTCAGTTTCCTTTTCTCCTTGTTCTCTTTCACCCCTGGTGTCTTTGAGGTTCCTAAGAATTGCTTCTTAAACAGAGTCTGTGTCATGCATTTCTTCCACTGTTATTATTCTGGAGCCCTGCTGATGTGGTGGCAAGATATGGGGGAGAGAGAGCAGTCTATAATCTTGTGATTAAATCTCATTCTTTCAGTGGGCCTGAGTCCCTGGGCTATGACATTCAAAAGTGTTTCTTACCCTTTTTTACTTTTCTTAGGGAGACTGGAAGGCTAGAGGGAGTTGCATTTGACTAATTGCCCTTCTTCCAGGTAGATGAGACTTTCACCAAAGCTAGTTCTCACGGATAAGCAGGACTTTGTTTTGGAAAATGCTTTGGGCATTTTAGGAAATGGTTACTTTTCCCCTCCCCTTGCTAAAATAGAAGGAGACTTTACTCAGCTCTTCACAAGGGGTTCCTGGAGGTAAAACCTACAAAAGTATGGGGACCCTTTTACACTGGCCCCCAGGAGTTTCTCAAGCCCAAGTTAATTCATACTCAGTCTCCAGAAATTTGTCAAATTTATCAAATAAATGTTCCTACCAGTTAACGGCCCCAATAGATCCTATTCCACGTAAGCTGATCTTGGCAGTGATTCTCTGCATTTGCCACGCTCCAGATTTCAGGGTGTCAGTTTGCCCCATGACATCATCCTTTGACAAGTCTAAGAAAAATTAATTTTCAGTTTGTTTAGCCTTTTTCTTATTGTAAGGATCACAGTGATGACTTTGAAGCTTTTTACGCATTGGAACTAACACGAGGAGTTTCCTCGTTTGATTATTTTTAATCCTGGAGCCCATCCTGAAACAGATCTGCTATATTGGCCTTTTTCTCCATCTCATCCCCGGATTCCTTGTCTCCTATCTTCTGAGACTGCACATAGTTTACCATTGTCCTATGTAATCTATCTTAAATCTATGTTTCCTCCCATCCTGCCCTGTGCTCTAAGTTTCTTATATATTTGTTATTAATTTGGTTAATATTTTAAAACAAATTTAATTTGTAGTCTTCTATTTGTCTTACATTCAAGAATATGTTTATTTACCTCTTCTTTTAACTCTCCTCTTGGAATAAAATTTTGATAAAAAATTATTATCATAGGATTTTTTTTCTTTTTTATATGAAGAAATATTGTAAAAAGCGTTCGCTCAGTATTGTTGACCAGGTCTTATTCAAATAGATCAAATATGGCTATTGATTTTAAACACAATTATTTTATTCTAAAATTTACTTAATTATCCAAACTTTTCTGATTCATTTCTTTTATATGTTAACTCTTTTACCCACTAACGTTGTTTTTATAAAAATTTTTCTTCCTTTAGAACAGCTGGAAAATAATGTATTCTATGTGTATTGATAAAAACTGGCTGAAATTATATGAGTAATAGAATGGTAAAATCAGGCCTTCAGCTCCAAAATAACCTACTATTTTCATTCATTAAAAATAGAAAGGTAAAATTATAGTAACCCAAAGATTTTTTTTAAGTTTTTTTAAACAGTGATTCACATGGAAAATAATAGGTGGATTTCACTACAGAGGCTACCTTGTAAAGCCAAAGGAATTAGAGACTAAATGGTGGCAGTCCAGGAACAATTGATAGTGGCAATTAATATTCATAACAACCATCACATAGCTATAAAATATTACTGATTGTTATAGCTAGTATATAAAATCCAATTGACTTCCTCAGGATTAGCACAGTAAAGTCATTATAGTCTGAAATCATGTTATAAAACTGTAATCATGCTGGCCTAAACAAAATGAGAATTTGCACCAGAAAAAAAATTAATCCATTTACTTACATTTGGTATTTGACTTAACTCAAATGCCTTCTATCTAAATTGTACATTGCATAGTCATAGCAGAATTGTACAAACTTAGTACCAATGGGAACACCAACTAAGGTGTCATCTATAGGTTATCTTAGAAAATGCAAAGTTTAGCACTAGGGGAATATCTCGTTAACAAGAGACAAACCTATAAGCTACTTTCTGGGATGGAGGACATGTAGAAACAAGGTCTCAAAAAGCCAAGCAAAATAGAGAATTGAAGGAGCTAATTAATTACCATTGTAACTGGGTGGAGTAAACTGCTTATTTCAATTAATGAACTTCTACCTTCATTTGTATTTAATTTCATAGTTTTCTATGCACCAAATTAAATGAAAAAAAAAAAAACCCTTAATTGTAAAAAACTTCTTTCTGTATGTTTGAATTGTCCAAAGGGTATTTTTATAAAACAAAGATCCTCAAAACAATGAATTACGGTGGCTCACGCCTGTAATCCTAGCACTCTGGGAGGCCGAGGCGGGCGGATTGCTCAAGGTCAGGAGTTCAAAACCAGCCTGAGCGAGACCCCGTCTCTACCATAAAAATAGAAAGAAATTAATTGGCCAACTAATATATATAATATAAAAATCAGCCGGGCATGGTGGCTCGTGCCTGTAGTCCCAGCTACTCGGGAGGCTGAGGCAGAAGGATCGCTTGAGCCCAGGAGTTTGAGGTTGCTGTGAGCTAGGATGACGCCACGGCACTCACTCTAGCCTGGGCAAGAAAGTGAGACTCTGTCTCAAAAAAAAAAAAAAAAAACAAAACAAACAAAAAAAAAACAAAAAAAAAAAAACACAATGAGTTAAAAGAGATCTGGGTTCAAGTCCAAGTACCACTTATTATTAAATAGTTGTGTAACCTTGGATTATTATGGTTGGAAGTGTGGGCGCTGGAGCCTGGCTCCTGGATTTGAATTTTCTCCATTTCTTTCTCCTCCGGCTCCTCTCCCTTCCCTCATGGTCTCTTATCCCCCTCCCAGCTTCTTTCCTACTAGCTTGTTCTCTAGCTCTTTCCCCCTCCCTCCTGCTCCTCTCTCTTCCTCGTCTCTGCCCTCTATTTTATCCCCTTTCCCCCCCCAATTGCTGTTCTCCTCTGTCTTTTTTTCTTCTATTTCTGAAAGACATTCACAAAACTTGCTCTTTTCAACCATTCACCAAATGCTAATAAAATAGCTCTGTATGCACAGTTTCGGGCCTTTTGTTAATGTATTTTGTTTTCATTATTTTGATGGGCATCTGTCATGTTTTCTGTCTGTGCAACCCTATTTTTTAACTACCTGCTATATTTCAGGAATTTGTAACTTAAGAATTCGATGCCTCCGCCCCAGTCTTCTTTGCAGCCAAAGCACAGGCATGTGACTTAGATTCCAAATGGGACTCGCTTACATGACATTTAGATTTGCAAGAGAGCAATTTGGAGCAGGAGCATCTGCAGGCTGGCAAGGCAAGGTGACAGAGGTGTGGCCACGAGAGTGCACACCAGACCTCCAACTATGGCTAGTATAATTGACCATGGGCCTAGCCGCTGCCTTCTGAAAGCCATTGCAGCACTGACGCCATACTTCTCATGCGACTGCTCAATGAGTGCTGCAGGATACCTGGGCAGGCCTACTCCTGTCCTCTCGTTGATGGACTCTTGCTTGGAACATTTGTAGGCTGCACAGAGGTAGAGCACACCCCATCTACCCTATCTCCCTTTTCCCTTAACTGAAAGTGAGATTTGGCTAGAGGCCTTATGGCTTTCCCTGCTTTTCCAGCACATTCCCATTTTCTCTCACACAGATATTTTCCCTAACAAAATCCTTGCATGCTTAATTCTACCTTGGTGTCTGCTTCTAGGAGGACCCAGATTAACACAGGAGGCATTCAGCTTCGAGAGAAATCAGTGGCTGCAAAGTTGAGTCCCTGGCACCAAAGTAGCAGCAGTTGCAGGAGAGTCAAGGTCCTGGTATCTGTGCTTCATGAGGGCTATGTTAGGTGTTTCCTTATCAGGAAAGTTCTAAAGTATGGACTGTGGCATTTTCCCCAAAAGCTTAGCCTCAAACCTCATTCTCTAGTTCTCCCTACACTTCTATGAGCTTCTTAATATCCTAGCGTAAAGCAGAATCTGTGCTTACTCAGCCAAAGAAACGTTTTCTTCCTTACAATGAAGAACTCTTGATATAGAAATTGATTATAAAAGTGGTTACAGGCAACAGAACCTCACAGAAATGGAGAAAAATTGGAATGGGGTATTTGAACTGAATGGGATGGGGTATTGGTACTGCATCTGGTAGCTTCTAAAATCCAGGTAATACAGAGAGATGAATTCAGGCATCACATAGCACACATACAGTGGCAAAAGAGATAATTAAATTAGGTCATAGAATTAACACCTAAAGCCACATGGAATAAAGTATCCATTAAAAGCAAGGCTTTAGGTGACCAAGTGGCTGCTACCACAGAAAAAACATGAAGGCTGTGAGGAATTTAAGGGCTATAGGATAAGTTAGTTGCTTCCAACTGCACTGAATAGCTTTAAGAAAGAATACAAGGTTCAGCCTTCTAAATTCTCAGCTCACAGAAAACAGAAAATCATGGAATGCCTATAATTATGTTACAAAAAATCTCTTATCAAAAGTAATTACAGGATAATACACCAGAAAATCAAACTCAAAATTTGATTCTCTGGGTGGCTTTATTACTTCAGTTGAATTCATAGTCATGCCTATCTCTTGTAAGAAAGTTAGGAGAAATAAAGGGTACCCTACAATTGGCATGGGAACTTATGGAGAGATTTAGTGATTGAGGACTCCAAACCTGTAAGGTCCCCCGAGCCTCCCTCCAGGGGAAGCACCACCTGCTCCTCTGAGGAGGCCCCTCCTGCTTTGAGATGAGATGAAGACCTTGTGATTATCCCACCTTGGTTACCTTTCAAGGAAAAGGCAATTCTCCTCCTACCACACTTGTACCTTCTCCAGACTTTGACCTGCAATGAGATCCCAGCAAGCCCAGGGTAGACAAATATAAAGTCAAACAGGATCAAAGATTCACACACCAAAATAATTGCAAGATTTTGTTTATTTGTATTGATGAAAGGAAGGAAGGAAGGAAGGAAGGAAGGAAGGAAGGAAGGAAGGAAGGAAGGAAGGAAGGGAGGGAGGGAGGGAGGGAGGGAGGAAGGAAGGAAGGGAGGGAGGGAGGAATAGGAGAGAATATGCTTAGCAATAGATCCTAAAAGAGATAGAACAAGGAGGGGCAGTATATAATTTTAGATTGGGCTAACTTTATCTCTATGAGCGTACTTACCAGAGTTTCTGGATTAATATGCGAGAAAATCAGACTGGCATTGCTTTCTTGGTGGGTTGACTGACCCCTGGACTCCACACTGGCTGCTGTGCATTCTCACCGACTGCCCCTCCCTTGAGCCTCAGGATCAGCAGGTAGACTACATGACCCACCCAGAGACTGTCAGACAACTGCTTTCCTCTGCCAGTCCAGGGCTAACTTAATGGGCTCGTGGAAAACATAGCTAAGTCAGCCAGATTCGGTTTCTACTGCTTGAAACTGAGGCCTCTAATACATCATGTATCTTTAATTTTAAAAACTAAGCACTGGTTGTATTACTCAGGGTCCTCCAGAAAAGCAGAACCATTCAGATGTGTGTAAATATATAGAAAGATGTTTATTTTGAGGAACTGGCTCATGTGATTATGGAGTTTGGCAAGTTTGGGCTTAGAGCCGATGCTGCAATTGAAGTCGGAAAGCTGTTCACTGCTGAATTCCCTCTTGCTCAGGACAGGCCAGTCTTTGGTTCCATTCAGGCCTTCAGATGATGGGGTGAGGCACACCCACATTATGGAGGTCAATCTGCTTTACTGAAAATCGACTAATTTAAATGTTAATCTGATCCCAAAACACCCTCACAGCAACATCCAGAATAAGGTCTGACCACATATCTGGGCGCCATGGCCCAGCCAAGTTGACACATGAAATTAACTATCCCAGTAGATAGATAAAGCTCTTTATCAGAATAATCTCAAGCATCTGTGTTATAAATTAATAGTTTATTTCTATAGATTACTGTATTTAATCTTTTTGCAAGTAATCCAAAAAGTGACAAAGACTATGTAACTTGAGTCCAATTTAAAATGTTGCATTTAAATGCTACAGAATTCCCTTCTATACATTTTTAAACGCTGCTTATTTCAATGATTGACAGTTGGAATAGGAGGGCACCAGTGCATCATGCTTACTCTTAATTCTTTTTTCTCAGTCAATATGCTTTATTCAGAGATTCTAAGCAGGTAATCTTGGCATTCATGGCACATACATAAATAAAAGCCTGTGAAAGATAATGGGTAAACATTAGGACTCTAAAGTTCTGATCCGTGGGGTCATTAGGCTATTGATCTTACTTGTTTATATTTGTCTTGCCAGCGAAATCTTAAGATGTGTCACCATAGAGTGTATTACTAGACAATAACCGCAAAATCAAAGAATAGATCATACATTTCAGTGAGAGGCAAACAAATAAAAATAATTGAGATTTAGAGAACATTTTTTCCCTAGACAAATAGAGATTTAACATTGAAAGCATATTCTTTTAATTGAATTCAGCCAAGGTTATTTTTTCATGATGTTAAGGTAATAGAGGCCCTATAGATAATATTCTCATAAAAATTTCTCTGCAAAATATGTACACTCAAGTGAGATATAAAATGAATCAGTGAATTATTCTGTTGAAAGCAACTTTTTAATATAAAAATCTGCAGAAAAAAATGAATTAACTTTATGCATTATGATATAATTATTTGACCTTCCTCAAACTGAGAATTTCAAGGACTCTAAAAACCACACAAAGAGCCATTTAGTTTCACTTGAAGCCTTTATGAGTTTCCCCTATGAACCAGGCTTAGATTCAACGCTCAAGGTGATGATTACTTAGTGACTCACAACAGGTTCTTGGCCACCAACAGAAGTAGTATACAAAACACACTAGTTTCCTATCCAAGCTGCCCAAGTCAGAACCCACAAACACTCCTCAATCCTGCCTTTGAACAAGCATCACTCTTCTAGAAGCTGTCTTAGAAGCGCATGTATAAATTTGTCATTTACGATGTAATGATCAGAACAATTAATTATTATTTGAAATCATCTTCAACAATTTACTGATATAGCTGAGTATGGCATGGTAAAGCATTTTCTCTTGTGTCTTCACAGTTCATAAAAGGCCTATGCAATTTGTGGCTATTGCAGTAGATGGCAGTGTTTTAAAACTTGCTCTATTTGCAAATCAGGACGGTTGGATGATTATCTGTAATCAAGCTATTTATATTATATATAGATGAAGTCTACACAAAAGTCATGCTTTGATTCTTGCATTTATTACTTCCTGGGAAAATGCTAAAAGGCAATGAAACCTGAATTAACAAACGGTGTACTTCAGAGTTGCCTGATGTTACTTGGGGAGTACGTGGCATTCTTTGAGCCATGATAGCAGGAAAAGTCAAGGTTAAATTGTGCTAATAATGGTCATCAGCAGAGACTAATAGAGCCCAGATAACATTAAATGTGCTTAAAAAAGAGCCCAATACTGAAATACAGGTTTATATTTTGGACATTTAGTAACCCGGAGGTGAGACTATTCTCTTCATTGAAAAATATTTCTGACACTCAGATGTGCATTGGAAATCTTTGGAATATGCTTTTGGCTAAATATTGTGCAGCATTAGTGATATGTAATTTATTTTCATTGGCTATTATAGGCATATTTGTCCATGGCTTCCGCCAACTCCACCTAGAAGCAGTTATTTAAGCTTTTTTTTTTTTTCTTTGTCATTATGTCTTTTTAGCTACAATGAAAATAAAATTTTCTCCATTATGTCCACAAATGGGTAAGGTTCCTACATTGGAGGAAAATAATGTCTGGAGGATGTGTAGTAAACCAATTAAGTATTTTGTAGAATCCATCCCTTTCTAAGCTGGCACTCTATTCTCCTCCAACAATACCAATATGCAAAATATTAAACATTTCAACAACCAGTCATAAGCAATGGTTCTGGAAACTGCTTCAGACATACCCAGTATGTGTTCTTCCTCTATAAGATCAATCCCCATGGTCTTGGTCCCACTTCCTACTGCTTCCTTGGGAGCTTTGCTATATTAATTATTCATCCTATCTTCTGTCCCTTAAACCTTTCTTTCTTCATTGGCTTCCTTCTCTAAGCCTAGAAACAAACTCCATCTTGCCCATTCTAAAATAATTAAAATTAAAAACCTTTCCCTGATCCAGAATCTTATTTTGATTATTGTCTGTATTAGTTAGCTCAGGCTGCCATAACAAAATACCACAGTCTTGGTGGCCTAAATCACAGAAACTTGTTCTCACAGTTGAAGGCTAGGAATCTGAGATCAGCATACCAGCATGATTGGCTCCTGGTGAGGCTCCCTTCCTGGCTTGTAGATGGCCACCTTCTTGGTGTATCCTCATGTGGTAAAGAGAGCAACTGATCTTTCTCTTCTCTTCTTATAAGGCCATTAATCCCACCACAAGGGTCCCACCCTCATTACCTAATCTAGCCATAGTTACCTCCCAGAGCTCCGCCTCCAAATACCATCACATTGGGCTTTGGGCGTCAACATATGAATGGGGGGAGCACAAACATTAAGTTCATAACAGTGCCCTTATTTTCCTTCCTCTGGAGGATTTCAGATAACATTTTGGAAAAAAGAAGCTTCACTCCCTGCACCCTTCCTCACCTCTCATTTTCCCCCATCCTCCACAATTTGGCTTCTGTCCTTACAGTGTGACAGAAATCACTAAGATCACCAGTGACCTTGCATTTGTCAAGTCCAAGGGCTGCTTTTCCATTCTTATCTTACCTGACCTTTCTTTAGTGTAAGGCTGTTGGCCATTTTAGTACCTCTTAGCTTCCCCGAAATTATGCTGCTTTCTGTCTCCTCCTCACTCTAGAGTTTCTCTTTCTCAGTTATCTTTGGATTGTCTTCCTCAGCGACCCTAATGTCAGAGCTCCATCCTCAGTAATCTTCTTAATCTGTATCTTCTCCTTCAAATCCTTCCCATGCCTTGATCCCTGCGCACGTTCTGTGGTAGATCTTCCTCAAACCCGCTGTGATGTACAGGGGGCAGGGGCCCTGCTTTACCAGGCAATCTGTATCATGATGCATGTTATTTAAATAAATGTTAATATTTTATCAGGTGCTATCAAAATCTACCCCCTTTATTAATTCTGCTTTTGTCATTTGTGGCAGTATAAAACAAACGTATTCTCTTATTTCTATAGGAAATCTTTAAATATACATACTTAAATCTCTATGATGGACTTTCTTAGTTTTCTTTTGTGCACATTAAGCAGCATGTTATCTTTTATTGCTCTTCAGTTACTGTGGTCTCCAGGCTGGTCCAATCACCACTGGATACTTCACTATTTATGAATGTCTTACTTAAGATGTGCTGCTAAAGAAAAATACAGTATTCTAGATGTGGTCTGCTCAGCCTAGAAGTCAAGAAACTATTAGTCTCATGCTCTTAATGCTAATCTTCTCAAGATAGACTGATGTTCTATGAAATGTGTTGGAGAAGACTCACTTTGCTTAATGCCAGCACACATTAAGTTTTTTTTTTTTTTCCGCCATGAAAAACAATGTTTCCAAGCCACACTTTTTTTGCGGGGGTTGAATTTTTTTAATTTCAAAATATTAAGGGGGTACAGAGCTTTTTGTTACATGAATACGTTGCATAATGCTGAAGTCAGGGCTTTTAGTGTGCCTATCACCAGAATAGTGTTCACTGTACCCAATAAGTAAGATTTTGCCACTCACCTTTACCTATCCTCCCTCCTTTTTGGATTCCCATGGCCTTTACATCTTTTAGTGCCTGTGTGTGTCCATCATTTAGTTCCCACTTATTAGAGTACATGTGGTGTTTGCTTTTCCATTCCTGAGATACTTCACTTAGGATAATGGTCTCCAGTTACATCCAAGTTCTAAGACACACTTTTCTTCAGTGACAAATACAGGAATTATCATTTATTTCTACTAAATTTCACCTTATATAATAGATTTTAATCCTAGCTCATAGAGATATTGAATCATAATCATGTAATCTATTGTATCATTTCTTCTTATTGCATAAATCATCATTCTTAATTTTGACCTCTGAAATTTAGATAATCTTTCTTTCTGGGAATTTACTCAAGTCATTGATTTCACTGAACCGGAAGAAGTCAAGGAAGAGCCTGTAACACAGTATTGAAGATGCTGCCCTATTGGTAGTGCTGTGTGCTTTACTCAATATTCTCTCAGGAAGTGGGCTGACCTGCATGATGTCATCCGTAAGCACCAGCTGTGGTTGGGCAAGCTCCCATGATTCATCACAACATGTCAACAGCCCACTCATGAGGCTGTTGTAGAAATCTTCATCAAATATTTATTTGAAATCAAGATGCATCAAATGTCTACACTGTTTCTGCACTTCACCAAACCAAAATCTTATTCAAAAATAGATTACTTTAATATGATTGCTCTTACTGAACTTATGTTTGTAGCCAACGAACACTAGATTTTCCACTAAATAAATAACTCTGTCTTATCGTATGTCTAAAACTTTCACTTGATCTTGATTTTATTGTGATTTTCAGACAAATTATAACTTAACTTTCTCTTTTACTCATTTGTATACTCGCCTGGAATAGTTAGGCCAGGTCACTGGCCAGAGAGAATTCCTGTTAGGAATTGCTTCATTGTTCTAGGGTATTCTGCTGACACAATTTTGCAGCATGGTTCGTTACAGTGATGAGAAACTTCCCATAACCTGAGGAATATGGATTCCTCCCCTTGATTAAGTCTTACCACTGTGTCACACAAGAGTCCCCCAAAATGTAAAATGTATGCTTTTATTGTCCCTTGCATATCAGAGTCTCCCAAGTATGGCAGTGAGGTTCGGAGTGCATTTTCCATTCAGTATTTTAATCCCAGACACATGAACATAAGCATATTTTAGGAAACTCTGATTAGTATATTATGGGTTTGTATCACACTGTTACAAACATTCCAAACACTTTGATTGGAGTATAAACGCTTAGCCTCAAGATTCTTCCACATTCAAAAATATTGGCTCAAAATTAGCAATTGTGGATCATTTCTTTCCAATTTTCACACCTTTCCAGAAACACCTTAGCTAAGCAAATATCCATGTATAAATGCTGCCACCTTTCAGTTTTGCCTCTTCTTGACTTCTGCTCTATTTGTCATTAGGGCCTTACTCATTGGGGCAAAATAACTCTCACTGCTGTCTCACTCTTCTGGCCACCTGCCACAGGTGGCTTTTCCCTTGGAACTTGACTCTTACTGTCTACTGCCCATCTTATGACATCCTCCTATCCTCACTGTTCTTGGTCCATCTTCTATCTTCCCAAGACTACATAATCAGCACTCATAAACTGCATTGATAGAATCTCACATACACTGAAGTGTAAATCTTCTAAGTGTTCTTTCTTGGTTTCTAGCTGTGAAATGAGACACTTTGATTCCTGTGAAATGAATTTCAGGCTGTAGTTAACAGGTAAAAGAAAGTTTTGCTTTTTGTGGGGGAGTTACCTTCTCCTTGATCCTGAATCAGATTATGCCTAAGGCTGGCCCCGAAAGTAAAGTTCCCTTAGGCACTTTTTAGAGTGCTTGAGATAAAGGGGTGGTTGGTAGGAATGGGCAGTGGAGATTTTGGACCAGCCCCTTAAGACAACTATTTCAAGAAAGCTATAGAGCAAAGACTGGGGAATAAAAATAAAAACTCTTTCTCCTCCAATTTTGTCTTATGTAGCAATTAATTTGACCAGTTATGTAATTCTTGGATTGACAGTTATCTTGATCTATAGAGAGGTCCAACACAAGAAACCACAAAAGATCTTCAGGGTAGTAAAAACTTCAGTTACCATACAACCTCTAAAATAGCCAAAAGAAAATAAAAGAAAAACAGATACTTCTGTATCATTTTAGAGCTCCCTGTTCCTTAAGAACTATATTGAAATTGTATTTTTGTTTCACAAGCTTCATGTGTTATAATGAGTTATTGAATAGCATGGTAAGCACATTTGACTGAAGTGGATTCTATATGTCTAAGGGAAGAAGATGTCCCATATGAGGTCAATTGTAATTTCTGATAAAAACGATTAAGTTACGGTTCTTACTGAGATTGGTTAAGACAGGAAAATATTGGTCTCTCTGGTAAATAGCCATGTTGGAGATAAAGAGATGATACTTCCAACCAAAAATGAGGGTTCTACTGTAGCATTCTACATAATGACAAACCATTGTCAATTTCTCATGCACGACCAATTTTATTCAGGAAAGTGTGGGAAGCTCGGGAAGTGTGAGAGTAATCTTTCCTTTATAAAAATAAGTCTGCCTCTAGAATTGATTCAAATGATTAAAAAATGCAGTATTTCATCTAGAAAAGTCAAATTTGAACCTTCAACCACCAACATGCCGAAATGGTGCTGAGGAAGGCTGACATGAGAGAAAGCAGAATTACTTACTTTCTCAGATGTAAAACCAAAGGAAAGAAGGCCACATAAAATATTAGTATAGATTTTCACAGACATAGTGAGGATCCATGGTTATTACATACAATGTATGAGGAAGGCTAGCAACTGGATTGAAGTACAGTCCTGTGTTGCTTAAAGACAGTGATACATTCTGAGACATGCATCATTAGGCAATCACATCATTGTGTGAACATAATACAGTGCACTTACATAAGTCTAGATAGTACAGCCTACTACATACCTAGGCTGTATGGTATACCTATTGCCCCTAGGCTACAAACCTGTCCAGCATGTTACTGTACTGAACACTGTAGGCAATTGTAGCACAGTGGTAAGTATTTGTATATCTAAACATATCAAAACACAGAAGAGGTATAGTAAGAATATGGTATTATAATCCTTAGGGGACCACTGTCATATATGCAATCAGTTCTTGACAAAAACATCCTTATGCAGCACGTGCCTATATACTACACTCTTATGAGACAGGGATAACTGGGAAATTTATGTTGATTCATTCTTAGTAATGAAATAAACCCTAGGAGCTGAGATTTCTGTGAATTTCAAAAATTTTTTCTGTTCAGACATCTTGAGCAAATATCTTTTAGCCATCTTGAGCAAATATAGCCTTCCCTAGAATGGTAGAGAGGTGCTGCATACATAGATATATTTATCTTCATTCATTTATATTGGCATATTTTCAAGGAAATTGAAATTGGAAAAAGGCATGACATACATTATGTAAATACAAAAGTCCAGTTTTCAGTGAAGTTGGTATTCTTTCAGAAGGCAGGAGATTGTCTAGTGACCAAATGCAAATAAATGAATGACTTGATGACATATCTAAAGTAATATAAGTGGATTTATGTAAGTGGATGACATATCCACTTACATAAAATATAATAGATGGACTTCTCAGGTCCCTCACTATCCCCCAGTCATCCTCCTCTTCCCCAGCTAGGATTAACCAGGGTAGATTGAAAAAGAAGGTGGTCTTAAACTGTTTCTGCTGCTATAGTATTAGCTTTTACACTATTTTCTTTCTCTCTCTCTTGTTTTAACGTGGCTTGTAGATACCAGTCAGAAATCAGTCTTCAGGAATGGGGTATCTATTCCTGTAAGGGTAAATAGATGTAGCTAAATGGAGAGTCACATGTGTTTAATGCAACAATAGAGAACTCTGTACCAGCAAAATCAAGGGACCCAGGAAATGGAATATGGAGATTCTTTAGTCCTTCACTTCGTGGGAACTTCTGGGTAAGTAGTTTCATGCCCAGCATCTCCAACATAGCATCAAGATCATGCACTAAGAATCATGCTTAAGAATTTGCATTGTCTCCATACAAAAGGTGTAGCTTTATTGGGAAACGGCAGCAGCAGGGACCACAAGGTGAGTGGCAATCAGAAGATTGCTGAAAGCCTTTAGTAAAGGCAGACTATCAGCCAAGGAGAATGTATTTTGTACAATTCAGACTCTGCAAACAGCGGTTTTCCCTAGAGTATAGCTTTGCCCTGTGGGGAAAGAAGAGTTGATCACAAATGGACATTGTCAGCCTCAGCTGGGCCCCTGTACTCAGGAGGTAGCAATAATAGAAGCAGTAGCAGCAGCACCAGAATGAAAGTGTGAGTTTATATGCTGATGCCTGTATGTTGTGTCCCTTAAACTTACTGAAGAGATACATGCCAAGTTGTGTGTGAGGTTTATTCATTTAAGAAAGTAGCATTACAGGAGCATTTTATCTTGTAATAATCTATGGTGTCACTTTAAAATAATCTAGTGTTCTCAGTAAATACCTGTATTTACTTGGGAAAAAGCCAAATTTGCATTGAGAGAGTTGTAAAAAATGGAATAGCATGACAGGTGATAAGCAGAAGAAAAGACTGGATTGATCCATAACTCCCAAAAGCATGGAAATCAACACTTTCACCTTTTGAAAGGATAAAAGGAAAAAAAGTATATATTCAGCAGTGTCCTGGAATTTGCCATTAATTGTAACTTAACCCAGTTGCATATTGAAGAGCGGTTACAGTCCTTCAAGATTTATGTAACACTTACAGCAGTATAATTTATTTACAAAGAGCTTCTTTGATGTGCTCTTTGAAACAGCCCAGTAAAGTCATATGTCCTCCACCCAAATAATGTTTGATTTGCATTCCAAATTCAGTCCTGGAAAGGAATGCACAGTCAAGTCCGTTTGCCTTGGACATGAGCCATGTGAGGATCCCTTGTCAACTGCTCTGGTCCCAGTAAGACCTCCTGAGGCTGCCTTCTTTATCAGCATGATACCTTGCTGGCAGCAGGGGTGGACCCTGATTTTCCCCTGGCTAGCATCCGATCACTATTCTGTCAATTATGTCAGCTTTGCTCTGGAGGATTACCCCTACAGATATCAAGTCTGTATCCCTCACTGGATATAGACTTGATGGGTATAACAATCAAGATGTTCTGCCATCCCCTAACCAAGGGGTAGGACTGTGTCACAATCAAGGCCTCTTCTAGTGATTTCAAAATATTACATGGGTACTGATTTTTTTGGTTACATGTATGGATTTAATTATGTTTGAGTCGGGGTTATAAGTGTGCCCACCACCCAGATAGTGTTCATTGTAGCTGTTAGGCAGGTTTCCGCCCACCCCTCCTTCCCACTCCCCCTTGCTTGATTTCCACTGAGTTTCACTTCCCTCTGTGCACATGTGTGCTCATTGGTTCATTCCAGTTTAATAGTGAGCACATGTGGTGTTTGTTTTTCCATTCTTCAAGTACTTCACATAGGATAATTGTCTCCAGTTCCACCCAAATTATTGCAAAAGGCCTTAAATCATCCTTCTCTGTGGCCAACTAGTATTCCATAGTGTGTGTGTGTGTGTGTGTATATATATATATATATCACATTTTGTTAATCCACTTGTGAATCAATGGACACTTGGGTTGATTCCATATCTTGGCAATTGTGAATGGTGCTGTAATAAACATTTCAGTGCAGGTGTCTTTTTGATAAAATGACTTCTTTTCCTTTGGGTAAATACCCAGTAGTGGGATTGCTGGATCAAATGGTAGGTCTACTTTTAGTTCTTTGAGGAATCTCTATACAGTTTTCCATAGACATTGTAGTAATTTGCAGTTCATCTTGGTGAGTGGTCTAAGGATTGCTAAGTGGAGATTCTTCAGAAGAATATAGTAGAGACAACATAAGAATTTTAGTAACAAATATTTAATATTTAGATATCAGTTCCCTTTTTTCCAAAGGATGGACTTCCTTATGCATCTGAACCCCTGATATACCAAAATTGGATCCTAACTCATTGGCAATTCAAATAAAGATGTTCATCATCAACCATCGGCAATTTAAATAAGCACCTGGCACATCTCCAGAGAATTCTGTACATCCCTGCTGCTCTCAGGAATGATTTCTTGCTCATTTCTTTCCAGCAAATTGTGCATTGGTTAGGCTTAGGTGAGAGATTTCTCATAAGGGATGTCTTGGAAACCACCTTGGTGAAAGCCAAAATGTGCCCCCTCAAAGCTTCTATCCTGTTCGAAATTTTCCAGCTCTCAATCTCATATTTGCTTTTCTTATCCTCTAGATTTCTGATTTGGGATGCAAAGAGCTGGTATTAGGCTCTTTATCCAGAGCTATTGTTTTTCATTGGCTTCTTAGTTTCCTTCTTCTTCCTCCTCAAACTCTTTGCCATCCTCTATGTTTTCTGATGGTATTAGAATATAGTAAAACTGTATCATATTGAAAATAAAGAGTTTGTAAATCCTAATTACAAATCATAAAATATGGCTCTTCAAACTATGGATCAAAACCCATTTGTGGGTTGTGAAATAAATTTAGTAAGTTGTAGCCAGGGTTTTAAAAAAAATAAAATTGTATATAATAGAGCAGAACTGAATAGAAAATATCAGAGTATCTCACTCATAGGAAAAGTCAAACTTTATTTCAAACAAGAGTTTTGTCTCAGTGATGTGTAATTCATAGTCTGGTCTCTTCGGACTAGGTCAAGACCCAATTGGCATGCCTGATTGATATGATTTCTTCTCATCTTTCACTTATTGAGAACAACACAGTCTCTGTCACATTCTCCACCTAGCCTTTTGGCCTCACTGGAAGATGCAGTAAGTCATGTACATGATGGTACAAAACTATGAGTTGGTTCCTTCAAGCTCAGTAGTAGATGCCAAAGCAGGCAATGACAAAATGCTTTGTCAAGACAATACCTTGGCTAGCAAAGCTATTATCTTGTTAATCCTATTTTGCATGCTAGAAGCTGAATCTCACAATGTCACTATGTTCTTACTCTGCATTCCTTCTGCAATGTTCCTCATCTTTCAAATATTCACATTTGAATACCCTAGATCAATGGAGCAAAGGTTAAGTACCCTGGAAGGCAGAAGAGAAAACAATATTAATTTAATAACTATAACTATGTTACACATATAAATGCTTCATGTAGTATCAAGCTCATAGTGTTATTGTGCTTCTCTGAATGAGAGTGTTGAATTGGCCTCTAAATTCCTATTTAACTCAAGATTCTGCCATTCTAAGAATATCTGTACCATTTCCTCTTAAAAACTCTTCCCTATAACCCTCTCCACCTTTCCAAAAGCCTAGTGCCCTTTTGCTGTTCCACTGGGGTTTCCTTCTTTAACCAGTGCCTCATCTATTGCTTTTTTTGGACTTTCCTCCTCCAAAGTAAATTTTCCCACTTGGAAGTGACTTGGATCTCTGCCTAGCCTTGGTCTCTGCTTTCAAAGACCCCACCAGCTAATTACATAAACTAATCTATGCTAAATTGTCCTTAGTTTTTCTGTTTTGCTGATTTCCCTAAACTATTCTTCACTCTCCTTACCTAACCTCAACCTCCCCTAAATTCATCAAACAACCTTGCCTCCTTCCTCTGAGGTTCCTCATTTCCACCTTAAAACATTGAAATAGCCAAGGAACTTTTTGCTACTACTGCCCTTCTTTCTCCTAAAGGCCGAGCCCTCTGCCTGGACTCAAACACTCCTGCTACTATTCTTATTTGTACGCTCACTCTCCTCCTCTCTAGTCACTTCTTTCTGTTTACAGAGAGACTTTCTGAGACTTTTAATGACCTTCTGGGAAAAATGTGCCCTATAGCAACCCTCTCTTACCTTCACTCCCCAATTAGTTGGCATTCTACATTACTTGCATTCTTCTCCATCAATTCCTCCTTAATTTAGACTCTAACCTACTGAAGTGTGGACACTACGTCCCAAAAGCTCTCAAGTGCCTTTTCAATTGCTGATCTCTTCAGTTCTCATTCTACCTGATCTCTTTATGGCATTTGAAGCTGTTAATCACTCGTTCTTTCTTGAAATTCCCTTATTCCCTATTATGTTCATTATCATTTATTCATAAACACCTACTCTGTGTCAGGCACTGTTCCAGAACCTGGGATATAAATCAGTTAAACACAGCAACATCAGCAGCATTAACAAAAATCCCTGCCCTTATGGAACTTACCTGCCACTATTGGGGAAATTTTTGTGTTCTCTTGGCTTCCTGCCTTGCTCTCTCCTAAGCTT
Organism: Microcebus murinus; assembly: GCF_040939455.1. Taxonomy (NCBI): domain Eukaryota; kingdom Metazoa; phylum Chordata; class Mammalia; order Primates; family Cheirogaleidae; genus Microcebus; species Microcebus murinus. Next base: position 60,850,069 of record NC_134112.1, read on the forward strand.
CCTCCAAATTTTCTGGTAGTTCCTCAGACTTTTTTCAGCTTCACAGTCCTTGCATCTTCTTTAAATGTTGTCGCCCTCCCAGGAGTCCTCCCATGCCCTCTTAATGCTTTATAGGCTCTTGCAGGGAAATTTTGTTCAATATCATGACTTCAAGTCCATCCATATAATGTTAACATTTATGTAGATATCTCTATCGTGAGCATCAGGACAAAATTCTAACTACTTATTGAAACTTTCTACTGGTTGGTCCCATAAGCTTCTCAAATTCTCTTATCTAAAATAAGATTAATAATTCTTACTCCCAAAACATTTTCACTCCCCTGAACTGGTTTAGTAGCAGCACCATTTACATAGACTCACTAATTAAAAATATCAAGTCACTTTTAATTTATATCAGTCAAAAATTTACATTAATCTTACCTGCTGAGTGTCCCTGTTCCATCTCTACTTTCACTGTCCAGGTTTTGGGTCTCAAAACTTATCAACTGGTCTCCTTGTCACTCCTGACTGGTCTCCTTGTCACTCTAATATCCAATTTCCACAGTGCCACTAGAGTTATTTTGAGACACAAATATGATCATGGAATTCTCCTGCTTAAAAATGGCGAATGGCTCATGGCTCCCTAAGGAAATGATCCAAACTCTTTATTGAACAGCTAAGGGCTTTTCGAATCTGTAAACCTTGTCTCTCACTAGGATTCCCCACTTTTCTACTGGAACCAAACCAAATTTCTGGCTTTCATTTCAATCACCCTTTTTTTGTTATAGTCTGTCTGCCCGAGAAAGGAGAAGGGGACCAGTAATCAACACATATCCACTTTGTGCCACGCATTGTGGTACCCATTTCCTCCTTTAATACTCCTAGAAATTGGTTGTCCTTCTCATTTTGAAAATAGGAAAATCATGCTAAGAAAAAAATTTTTTAACTTTGCTCAAATTCACAGAATGAATAAGGGCTAGAACTATGATTCAAACTCCAGTCTCCTTGATTCTAAAGGGAAAGCTCTTTCCACTCAGCCAGGCTGTATCTTTGCTGTGGGCTGAATATTTGTGTCCACCCAAAATTTGTGTGTTGAAATCTAATCCCCAATGTGATGGCATTTGGAGATGGAGTCTTCAGGGATAATTAGGTCATGAGGATGGAACTCTCCTGAATGAGATTAGTGTCCTTATAAGAAGAGACACAGGAGGGCTTGCCTCCCCTCTTTCTTCTCTCTGACGTGTAAGGATACAATAAGATAGCCATTTGCAAAGCAGGAAGCAAAGTGGGCCCTCACCAGACACCAGATCTGCCAGCACCTTAATCTTGGACTTGCCAGCCTCTTTAGAAGTGTGAGAAATGAATGTTTTCTAAGTTACCCGGCCTATGGTATATTTGTTATAGCCGCTGTAACTAATACAATCTTGGAATTAATCCTCTCTTTGTCCTTCAAGACAGTCTAAAATGTCACCTCTTCCATGAAATTTTTTCTGACTCCCAGTGGCGGAGTTAGTCATTCCATCCTCCAAGCTCTAGCGTCACAGTGTGCACGTCTCTGTGGTAGTTCTCTTCACATGGTTTTGGAGTTATGTATGTGTCCGCCTTCCCCTTAGCCTGTGGAAGAAGGGCGACTTCTAATTCATCAGCAATAGGCCCAGCTGGAGAGGTGGAAACAGCAACAACTTACCAAGAATTGAATCCCAGTTTTTAATATTTATCAACCCCACAACATCGGACAATTTACTGTTCCTCGTAGAATCCTTTCCCCTGTCAAACAGGGATGATAATTCCATAGGAAAGCTTTCTAGTACACGGAAGGCACGCATTAAATGTTGAAAGAAAAACTTGCAAGAATATTTGATAATTCGTTTGGTATTCCTTTCAAGGTATAAATTTGCATTTTAAGGAATTTTCCACAGAACTTTAATAGTGGCATTTTTGGTATTTGTGTGAGACTGAAGGGAGAGATGGTTTGAAGCAGCAGAACATCCAGTAGCCCATCCACCCTCATCGCTAGTATTTTGTTATCCCCCCCACACCCCCCACCCCCAATGCTGGCTTTAGAGGAATAGTCCTGACCTCTAGTGGAAACAACTGGATCTTAGTTCTGCTCAACACCTCTTTATAGGAGCCAGAGCCCAGCCCTCTGCTAAGCAGGTGTTGAGAACATACCCTCAGGTTGACTGATTTGTTAATTGAAAACACCTTTATAAAGAAAAAATAAAATACGTTTTGTTGTGCATTCTTGAAAAACATTCAATAGTAGACTGACTATGTTTCATAAAATATCTTTTAAGAAAAATGTATCCCCCAAATATCTTTTATTTAAAGCTAATTATGGTGTTTTAATATTTATGTGAATCTTTTCATCTAAATAGACTTGAAAGCATTTTGCAAACAGATTTATTACCTATATAGTGTGTTCAAGTCAATTAAAGTAAAATTCAATTAAAAAGCAACCACCTCCGAAGTAAGGCACAGCAGATGTTTAACAGTTCACAGCAACACCTCACAGCAGTGCAACTTAAGCAGCAGTTGATGAACAAAAATGAAGAATACCATTTTCTATTTAAGCTACAGGAGCAACAGAGAGAAGCAGAATGTAATTATCCAAATTAGAAATTTTCTGTGACACTGAGGTCACCATCTCTGCTATTCACAGAAGGGCCAAGGGACACTTATTGATCACATGCAGCCAAGAATACTGCTTTATGTCTCTGCTGATGGACAGCCCCTCAGGCACCCAGCCTCCCAATGCTCCAGTGATGAAAACTCACAGTGAAGCTAGGGATGCTCTTCGGGACTTCAAAAAGGCAGCCCTTCACTCCTTATTCTCTTGCCCCTGTGCTCAAAAGAGGGCTTGACCACCAGACTATCCACCAAGTAACACAAGGAGAATACAATGTAAAGGACGCAGTCAGAATGGATATTTTTGTCTAGAGCAGTGGAGATTTTACTTGTGTTTAACTTGATCTTGAGTCCGGATGCAGTGGAAAACATTCTGACCATTTCACTCTGTGATTTTCACGTTCAATACTATTGAAGACTAAGGGCTGCTGAGGTGGGTCAGGGTTTCTTCTGGGTGCAGAGATGTGATTTGAAAGAGTGACTTATGCAATATCAAAGCAGCCTTACAAAGAGCTAAAAAAAAAAAAAAAAAAAAAAAAAAAAAACAAAACAAAAAAAAAAACACAACTCAACCATGATCTGAAAAATGCCTGGCTGGAAAACTGAGTATGTCTCCCTTTCTTCCAGATGTGAGCTTGTTCTGCATCTAGAGGCTTGATCATCCTGTATGTACCAAACTTATGTGTATTATATTGCTTTTAAGTACTAGTTAGACCAGGTTTCCTGATAGAAATGAAGAAGAAAGGCTTCTGGACTGCAGTTTATGTTGAACTGAATAATAATTTGACTCAGTTTTGCTTTAATCTGATAGAATTCTAAAATTAGAAACAAGCAGAAACATGTTAATGGATTTATCTCTGGGTCAAATTTCTTCAACTTGCCATCACAGTGCTATTATTTAATTCCTTCATTTTGGTAATGGCCACTTGCAAACAACTTACTGATACATATAGAATTAACAATTATTCTGTCCCTGCATGCCGACAAAAGGACATCTCGACCGTCTGAAGGAGAGAGGAGCCAGCCGGAGGCATTGTTTACCTCTAAATCACAGTCCATTCAGCTATTATAACAATTTTACCTATAAAAAATACAACAAGGGCTGTTCAGATAGTATATCTACCCTATGGATCTCAGGGATTAAATACTGAGATAAACGTTTTCTTCCTATGTAAGAAAAATATTAATAGAAGACTTCCTCAAGAGGATTATATTGACCCGATTTTCTCAGGATCAAGCAGATGCAAACCAACGCGTTTATTACACACCCACTCTGTGAACAAACTGTGCTGAATGCTAGGCAGACATAAAGATGAGCACAATGATCTCCTGAATCCTTAGGGATCTAAGGAATTCCTTAGGAACCCTTAGGAATCTCAGGGGTCTAAGGAGATAAGAAGTAGCTAAAACTAAGTCAGTCCCAGGGGTCACATAGCACATTTATGGTAGAGCCAGAAATCCTGGTACTTAGAACTTCTTTTTGTTGTCTGGTGTTACCCCCTCAGAAGCAGAGTTTTGAATTGGGCTTTGCAGATCCCAAATTTTGTTTTCAATAGCATACAGTAATAGAACCCAGTAGGTCACCTTTAAGATAGCAAAGGAAGAATCATTCCTGGTCACTTAGAGGGGGTACTGAACTTGGAGAATGAGGTAGAGGCTGTCATTTCTCTCCAGATTTAGATTTCTTGTGTCACCTGGCAAATTTTACTCCGTCAGTAAGCTCCCTCCCCCGTATCAACCAGCCTGTCGTTGACCACTGCGGTCTTTCTCAGCAGAGAAAGTTTATCAACTCCCTTATGTCCTAACTAATCATAAAATGAGCAAAATCTTACCTGAACCCCAAGCACCCTCTACAAATCTGTCCAGCTTTCTCCTTTCCTTTGCAGCCAGCTTTGGGAAGGAGTGGTCTGCATTCATTGCCTGTGTTTATTTGTCTAAGCCCTGCCCCAGACACCAACAATTCAGCACTACACTGTCAAGATTGCTCTCCTAAGGTCACCAAAGCCACGCTCTTGGTCCCGTCCCAGTGCAGATCCTGTTGTTGGTTTTCTTCACTTTGAGTTTCTTTCTTCCCACTCCCTCTGTGACATCATTCCTTCTTATCTTCTCCTTCTCAGACCTCCCAGACTTCCTCCACCCACCTCTTCAATATCATTCCTTCCCAGGATTCTGTTCTTAGTCCTCTCACTTTGTTCATCTTCCAGAGCACCGTGGGGAGGAAAAATAAAGTAAGCTTTGGAAACAGGCCTGTTGGTTTGAGCATTGATTCCTCCACTTATTAGCTGTGTGATCATGAACAAGTTATTTGGTCGCTTTGAAACTCAGTTCCCTAGTGCTCAGTAAGACGGGGCTAATCGTGCATAACTCGCCAGGTACTTGTAAGAAACAAATTGAAACCGTAAGTAAAGAGATGAGCTCAGGTCTGCCACGTAGCATGTGATCATTCTCCTTCACCTACATCTCTGCCTTGATAATGCCCTAATTTATTTCTCTAGCTCAGACCTCATTGTCTCGGTAAAGGCATCACATCCCATCAGGGCCTATGAGTCACCTTAGATGGCAACTTCTTCCTCCCTTGCCCTAAAAGCTCTTGAATCAATGATTCTCCCCTTTTCCCACTACTGCTCCCATCTCAGTTTGGGCTACCTTCACCCTTTATCTGGACCATTGCAGTAGTCTTCTAAGGGATCTCCCTCCAGGCATCCCCAGCCCCCCACCCCCATTCCATCTTCCCCCATAGCTACCATCTCATGCATCTTCTCTCCTGGAAAGCCTTCACTGGCTCCTTATTGCCCAGAGAACAAAGTTCACATCCTTTGCAAGGCACGCAAAGCCTCCCAGAGTGTTCCTCTAATGACAGCTCTCTACCTTTATCTCCATCTCCCCTCCTCAAACAGCCTGCCCTCCCTTCTAACCAATCTGCTAATAAGTTTTCTGACTCACTGTCCTTGCATTATCTCTGCCTTTGACATGCTGATTTCTCTGTTGGGTGCACTCTATCCCCTCTTGTCTATCCTTCTAGCCTCAGCTCAGCTATCACCCTCTCTGTGAAGTATTCTCTAATATTTCCTCTCTTCATGACCACACTTCCACCATTTATGCATTTTTTTATTTATGTATTTATTTATTTTCTTTTTTCTTTTTTTTCCTAACGATACCTTTTTTGGAGCATTTTTTAAATTCAACATTTATTTTTTATTCAACAGATATTTATTGAACACCAACAATGAGTTATCTATTGCTCCATAAATATTACCTCAAAATGTAGTGACTTAAATGACATTATTAAATAGCAACAGTTCCTCTGGGTCAGGAATTTGTACACAGCTCCGCTGGGTTTTTTGGCTCAGTCAGAGTTTCTCACAAGCCTTCAGTTAAGGTGCTGTCCAGTGCTGCAGTCATCTCAAGATTTGACTGGGGAAGGATTTGCTTTCAAGGTCACTCATGGTGGCAGGATTAAATTCCTAGAGGGACTGAGGGACTCAGTTTCTTGTTTGCTGTTAGTCTGAGGCTATTCTTAATTCTTTATCTCTCCAGATGTCAGGTCACAATATGGAAGCCTATTTCATCAGAGAGAGCAAATGAGAAGAGGGAGAGAAAGAGAGAGAGGGAGTAAGTGAGAAAGTACCAGTGTCTTAGTCAGTGTGGGCTGCTATAACAAAAATACCACAGACTGGGTGGCTTAAACAACAAACGTTTATTTCTCACAGTAATGGAGACTGGAAGTCCGAGATCAGAGTGCCAGCACTGTCAGGTTCATGGTGAAAGACCTCTTTGTGGTTTATAGGCAGCCATCTTCTTATTGTATTGAGAGGGGGAGAGAGAGAGAGAGAGAGAGAGAGAGAGAGAGAGAAGCAAGCTCTCTGCCGTCTCTTCTTATAAGGGCACTAATCTCATTCATGATGGCTCCACCCCAATGACCTAATACCTCCCCCCAAAGGCTCCACCTCCTAATGACATCACATGGGGGGTTAGGATTTCAACATATGAATTTTGGGGAGTCACAAACATTCAGTTTACAATAACCAACAAGACGGAATTACAGTCTTTCATAACCTAATCTCATTAGTGACACCTCCTAACTTTTGTCATAAATTATTCATTAGAAGCCATATACCAGTTCTAGCCCATATTCAAGGATAAGGAATTACAAAAGTACATGAATCCAGGAAGAGGGATTACTGGGAGCCACCTGTCAAGGCACTACTAAGTACTGGGCTTGTTTATCCTTGCCATTAAGGAAGACCCAGCTTATTAAGGGAAAGACACATGAGTACAAATAGTTGCAGCAATTTGAAAAGTGATGTAACAGAATAGTACCCAAGTGCATTGATTAGGAAGGTGTTTGACTGCAAGTTACAGAAAATTTAATTGCAGTGGCTTAAACATATAGGATTTTGGTTTTCTCACATAATACGAACTCTAGAGCCAGGTTGTTATTGCCATTGGTTAAGTGACCTTCAACAGGAGGGTTGGGATTGTTGTCATTCTCTCAGTCCTTATTTCATGCTTTTTTGCCTCCTGACTCCATGATGGCTACTATACCTCCAGACATCATGTCTTATTTTAAGGCAAGAAGAGGGGTACAGAGACATTATTGCCTTGTACCAGCGATTCCTCCCCTAGGGCTGGGGATCCCACCTATCTGCTGAATGAGTTGGGCTCTGTTACCAGGCAACCAGAAGGCAGAAAAAAGAGAGGTTGTTGGGGAGGCCCAGGTGTCTTGGGAAGTGATAGGTGGACTGGCTTCCAAAGATGTTGACATCCAAATCCCTAGAGACTATAACTGTGCCACCTCACCTGGCAAAAGGGACTTTGTAGATGTGATCAAATTAAGGATCTTGAGATGCGAAGATTATCCTGGACTATTGAGGTGGGCTCAATGCAAAAACAAAGATACTTATAAGTGGAAGAGGGAGGCAGGAGAGATGGAGTCAAAGAAGTAGATGCAGAGACAGAAGCAGAAGTCAGAGTGATACAATTGCTGGTTGTGAAGGTGGATGGGGCTGTGAGCCATGGACTGCAGGCAGCCTCTAGAAAGGAAGAGAAAAGGAAACTGATCCCACCCTGGAGCCTCCAGAAGGACTGCAACTCTGCCAACACCTTGATTTTAGTCCAGTAAGATTCACTTTGGACTTCTGACCTTTAGAATTAGAAGATAATAAATTTTTTTTGTTTTAAGCCACTAAGTTTCTGGTAGTTTCTTACAGAAGCCATAGGAAACTAATATAGGATAGAAAGATGGAACTCCAACTCAGCTCTTATCTCTTCCCTTCCATCCTGGGCTTACCTTTACCATGGCACCACGACGTCCCTCCTAACGAACCACAGCATCTTTGTGGGCAAGCATGATCTTATTTCTTTTGGCATCCTCAAGGCTTAACGTATTTTGTGGCACATAGTAGCAGGCACTCAATTAAATATTCTTAAACAAATAAATGGATGAATTATTAAAGAAGTCTTTTGCTAAGGATTACAATGAAGGAGGTAAATTAAAATCAATTTCTAAGCTCAATCAGTGAAAATAACTGGACCCATACAGAACATATGGGACAGGATTGTAGGAGGCCAAAAAAAGAAATATGAAGTGTCCTAAACTAGATATAATATAGTGTGGTGTGTGTGTGTTTTTGTATGTGTGAACCCCTAACGCTTTGTTCCCTTTGGTGGGATAAAATAATGGAAGAATGAAGAGTAGGGGAGAGAGGCATATGTCAAAGAAGGAAAAGGAACATAGACTCTTAAGGTCTTCAATAATGTTTTACCAGAGTAACAAATAAAATAAGAGGCATTTCCAGTCTGGATCAATTAGATAAGTTCCCCAAACTGAACCCACATGTAAGCATTTAAACTATTGAATATGTTAGAAATTTTGCTGCTAGATTAAAATATAGGTGATTTTTACTAATTGATATTTTGGTATACTAATGGCTCCCAAATTTCAGGGACCTCTCTGAAAATCAGAAAGTTGTGTTTATTCACTTTATCCACCAGGTTCCCTAGAAACTATTGATTTTCTTAAACTGTTATTAATAGCAATTTTAGATAAGAATTACAACATTTTTAGCTACAAAACCTGGAATATAAAAGCCTGACTTCACTTCTGTTGTACATATAACTCATTTACTTAAGCTACTTTAATTCAGTTGAAAATCAGGAATAATTACACTTAGTTTTTTTTTTTTTTAAAACCTGTATTTATTTATAAGGAACATGATCATAGACTTATATCACCTCTTACACTTTTCCTTCTCTAATGTTATTATTCTAAAAGAGGAAGCATTTGGTTACCCAATTTAAATTTGGTGGTAGTGGAATTGGGAGAGAGATTTTTCTGATAGCTTTATGTAATTTAATCTAGAAACCTTTACTGAAACTTTACTTAACAAAGTTTATCTCTGAGCGCAGCCATTGAAGGAAATTGGTTTGGATATTTTCCTACTTTCCTGTTGGCATGTATACCAGATCTGGGTGCAGATTATATGTTTGTCACCTCTGGTCACGAAGGAAAATCCTTTCTCATTTCACCTGGGAATTGCTTCCTGCAGGACAGGAGAATGATAGTAGTCGGTCCATTTACACCCCAAAGTGTACGAACCTGGGCACTGGAATCTGACTTCCTGGCTGCAAATCCACCTGTCACTTACTAACTGATTATATTCCCCGTGCTCACTTTCCTTCTTCGTAAAGTGGGGGCAATGAAAATGATAATAGAACATGTGTCATAGGGGTGGTGTTGGTTCTAAATGCATTGATAGATATAAAGTGCTTAGAACAGATTCTGGTCTGTGGTAGGTCTGAAATAAATTTTAGCTCTTATTATTATAATCTGTGGCTGTTCTGAATGATTTAGTGATTACTTATGAAAGTCCTATGTGATTTAGTTTATCAAATCATGGAATATTTTTGCTGGAAAAGAAATTTTAAAAACCACCCGGTCCGATGCCTTCAAGCCCTCTCTACAATACATATTTTTTCACACGGTAGTCAAAGTAATCATTTTTAAATGCAAATGTGGTCAACAACTCACCACCCCCAAGGTAAGGACCAAACTTATTTTACCTGGTTTAACACTCCAGCTGCTCCCCACCCACGTCGCACATCAACAGTTCAAGTTTTCTGTTTTGTGGCGATCTCTGCCTCTACCTTGGATTTCCTCAGAAGCTGTTGCATCTCCTTGAAATGTTTTTCTAGTCATTTTACTATTCCATATCCTGCTTATCTTAAGGTAGGACCCCTCCTCTGTTCTCATAGAGAGACTCTGTGCTTTCTCCCTATCACACTATACTGTAGTTGCCTTTTTGTACCTGGCTACTTACCCCAGTTCTAGGAAGGAAGGACCACCTCGTTTTCTCCATGGCTTTATCTTCAAAACTAAGTCAGTGGCTGGCAAACAGTCGGTGCAAATAAATATTTGTTTTGTGAATTAATAATACCTTTTCCCCCAGTTTACTCAGAGCAAAAATGAGCTTAGAATTAAGATATTTCCTCCACAGTCATGTGATCAATTCCTTAACAAAATGGAAAGGCTTTGTTCAGCAGTCATTGAAGTTGCCAGAAGAAATGTTCTTCCAAATACCAAACATAAATGCCCTTATCATAGAAAAAGGTATCAAGATTATATTTTAAATCCACTCATTATGTTTTTCCTATGTCTATTCCTTACCTCAGCTTCTTATAAATATAAACATGTTTTAATTTCTGGATGATTTTATACTTTCCACTTGGCAGATAATTGTTTTTTCTTTGTGTGTGTATGTTTAATGAAGCTGAGATTAACATGGATATTTTTACTTGACAACTTCAATTTCTGAAGTGTCTCATTATAACCAAACATCTTTAATTTGGTGCTATATCAGTGATTAAGAAGGGAAAAATTTTGTGATGGGGAGTATATGTCTCATGGTTTCTGACAGCTATAATAATAGTGAGAAAGTATAAAATCATTCACCTACTCTTGTAAATGTGCTGGAAGTTTTAAGTTTAGCAAAGACTGCTTCTCCCCTGTGCAAGATTGAAGAGGGAGCTTCAGAGCTCAGTATAAGACCGCTTCATCCTGGCCTTCACATCAATGTCAGCACCAGGAGATGGTGCCCCCAAACTCTGAATGTTCCTCTAGTGCCCTCACCTGTCCCCCCATCCACAAGTGCAGCCCTTCTGGCCTGCTCTGCCTTGACAATCCGAGGACAAATCTTGTTATGTTCCTTATTCCTGTTTACTTTACTTACCAGGAGAAGCCCAAGATGCTAGGTCGTCTCTCTTCTTCCCACAGCCCTAATCCCCAAGCAGTTCTGCGAATCCCCCCCACCCCCCAGGGCTTTATCTCCTTCCCTTTCCAGCAGTTCTCAGAAACCCATGTTCCACCATCAGAAAAATTCCCTAAGTCTTCTATGAACCTTTTTTTGAATCACCTCCTTGCCCTCATTAAAAGGTGACAATCCCCCCAGGACTCTCAAATATAGGCTGTTTCTCTCCCACACTCTTGTACAACTGGAATTGGAAGTGGTCCTTGCTTGTCATTGTCACTTGTAGACCATTCATTCTCTTTCCTCTCCCCCACAAAATGCCAGCTTAGAACTTTGAGTCATCAGACACTGACGCCCACTACTTCTCCTAGTTGATATCACCTACTGACTTCCACTCATTATTTAATGACTTAGCCCATGAAACAGATTCTGTGTGGGATATTTTCGTGCAGGGGGTTTACTGAGGAGTACATTATGAAACAACACTTGAAAGGTAGCAAAGAAATCAAGATTAGACTGAAGAGAAATTTATCTCTGTTCTGGCTACAAAGAGGCCTCAGCTCACCCATGGGGAGCACTGGAGATGAGATGCCCCTTCAGAGTCTTCTCCTGTTGATGAAAGGAGGTCAAGACTTTGTACTCTGTCATCGAATTCATGCTTTCTAGAGTACATGTGTCTTACCCAGGCCTTCAATATACTTACCATTTCTTGCTCAACCAGTCTGATCAGCACGCTCTCACAGATATAGTGGACCACTGTGATGTTCTGCAGAATGTCTAGATGTTCTATATCCTTTAAACTATGACAGAGGATAAGAGAGTTAATATAACCCTGGATCAAGACATAAATGTGGACTGCTGTCCATGCCACATTAGTATAAATTGCTCCTGATCCGCGATTTTGATAGGGAGGAAAAAGAATGCATTCACCAGATCAATGGCTGCGTAGCTTAGGCTACCTTAATCTTCCCTGGCAAAGACACCACATCTGACACTGCAGTTCCTACATGGTTGAGTTTTCAGTAGTCCACTTTTATCCACTACGATCTATTTCATTTTTAGGGTCCAGACTGCTGAAAGACATAAGAATACGTGGTTTGCATCCTTTATGTCTTTAAGGGTGATACTAATCTCTGCCATTGCCTCTGGTGTGTGATAACATTTTTAATTTATTCTTTTGGCTTGGGGAGGGGAATTTCTGAAGACTCAGTCTTATTGTTATTATTTAATACCCATTTCCCTGAAAGCTCATCTCTGGTCTCTATGCAGAGGTCTGACTGCTAAATCTCTGTGTCTAGAGAAGGAGGCAGCCTGTTGCCATGGCAGAAGTCTCAGCCACAGCTCAATGACAGACCATTTGTGTCGTCTGTGCTGGAAATGGTCATGGTGGGTGCCAGTGATGGTTTGGTCACGCCTTGCTGCATTAGAAGTTTTGTGGATTTAGAGATGGTAGGTAGATAAAAGATCCAACCGTGGAGGACTTTAGAATTGATCCAACTCACAGAAGAGAAACCTTTGAAAAGTCTTGAGCAGGAATGGTGACTTGGCGAAAGTAGGTCTTAATGGCATCAATATCCCGGCTACAGAATGGATGGAACTTGGCGAAGATCTGAGCCAAGAATGATGGAAAATGTTATGTAACACAGGCATGAAGTGAAAGAGTAGTGAACTAAAGTGGCAGCTGTGAAAATTGGAACAATAAGGTAGGAATAAGATACATTTAAAAAAAAAAAGATTCAAAAGATCTTGATAGTGTGATTAGAATCAGAGGATAGAGGAGAGATAGATGTCAAGGGTAATTCTACCTTTTCATGAAGAAGGGTGTGGGGAAGAAAAAGGAAACATTTGAAATAGAGGATGATGAATTTGGGTTGGATGTGTTGAATGTGAGTTGATGGCAGCCTAGCTTATTAGAATTGTCCCTTAACAATTGTAAATGTGAAATTATAGACTCAGATGAGCATTCAAAAAAACTATAAAAATTTAAACCTGGAAAAGAACTCTTTTAAGGGACCAATTAGAACTTATTCAGTTGCTTCAGTGGAGGATGACAGAGGTGGTTTTTTAAGAAGAGTGTTTATGAAGTATATGCCTAAATAATATCTAGAAATACTAGTTCATAATTTTTCCCCACAGAATTTTCCTGCCCATTTCCTTCTATTAACTCAGCAGTAAGTTCTGTGCTTCATTACCTAAGGGAGAATAAAAGACAAGCAAAAAGCCCAAAAGTAGTCTATAGGACCTAATATTTATAAAAGCATAAGTCCACTGGAAGAAGTTTAAGGAAACAGTAGACTGGAAGGAGAAAAAAAAGAAAGTTTCTCTCAGATAAAAGAGAGATCCACTTGGGCTGAGGAAGAGCTGAGAGGTCTATGGATCCCAGGACAGTGGGAACTTGTGCTTTATTTCCTGATAGCACATGGGGACTGCCAAACCCCAGAGAGAAATAGCTTCATGGATTGTCCAAAGCAACAGTACTCAGCAATGGTTGTGCATAAGATTGTCTGGAGAGGTTTTGTTTGTTTTTTATACCAATATCTGAGTCTACCTCAAAGATTCTGATTTATATGGTCTGGGTTGGGCTCAAGAATAGGTATTTTTCAAAAGCTCCTCAGATGATTCGTATGGGTACCCTGGTTCTCTGGTCTAGAATAGAGTTTTCAAATTCAATACTGTTAACATTTTGAATGAGAAATTCTTTGTTGGTGAGGGGGCCATTCTTGCATTGTAGGACGTTTAGCAGTATCCCTGGCCTCTACCCACTAGATTCTAGTAGCACCTACCCAATCCCAGTTATGACATCAAAAATGTCTCCAGATGTTGCCAAATATCCCTGGGGAACAAAATTGTTCCACTTAAGAACCACTGGTCTAGGGAAACCATAGGTTTTGAGTATCCTGGACTCATAAAGACATAGAAGCAGCAAAGAGCTTTTTAACCTAGAGACAACTTAGAGGAAATATCTGAAGATCTTGGCTGACAGGAACCAATGAATGATGAACAGAGCATCCTCCTCCCCATTTCTCAAACCCAGGGAAATGCACTGTGACAGCTTCTGAGGTCCTGGCACCACTCAGGGGTGAGAGTGAAAAGTGGGGGACTGAGAAGAGAACTCCAGAGTAACTCTAGTGGAATTTCCTGTCAGCCTGGTGGTATGGGGGTTTAGAATTTAAAATGAAATATTAACAGGGGGGGAGAGAAGTGATATTTCTTTCATACTTGTATTTGTGGCCTGCTTTTCATGCTTATACAAGTTCATAGCATATTGCCCTATGAGTTATCAGAAACGTATCACATAAAGCTCTAGTATGCATGCAGGTCCATGCCCATCCTGTAGAAGACTGACTGGAAGGCCAAGACAGATTGGTTTAAATGGAAGCAAAACTGCTACAGCGACTGTCTGAAAAGTCCATGGAAGATACTTGAGCTTATTAAGGAGATATCAGAAATGTCACTGCAAACAAGTGCTGGAAAACAAAGAACTTTGGGGGCTTCTTCATTAGCTAGAGCAAACTATCATGTCTTGCTGGAACCCCCAGGCTCTCCCACTACCTGGAAGCTCAGTGATTTCAAGTGGATAACTTAGAACTCAGGTAGACAACTGAATGAAGTATTCTCTTCCCTGAGGAGGGAGGATAACTATTAATATGTTCCAGGAGGCTTGTAGCTTCAGACTGAAGTGCTTACCCAAATGGCAACTATCCATAATTCATCCCTTGAATTTATAAGTGGATTTGTTATCCCAATTGCACTGAGAACCCAAACATTCTTAATATCATCTAATCAAATCCCATCATTTAGTGAATAAGAAACCTGAAGTCCAGAATGATTAAATGACACTGCCCATGGTTATACATCTAGTAAGTAACAGCGCCAGGACTAGATCTTGGGTCTGATGACAACCAGACTGGTACCTTTTTCACTCATCAGAATCTCTCAATTCTAAATACATATTTTCAAAAGATTTGTCTATTTACTACTAGAGATTAACATAAAGGGAAAGGCAAGATAAGGCAAGGGTGTAAATATTCTTAATTGTAAGGTTATTTTAGGCATACTTGGCCCAGACCCCAGTAAGTCCTGAGCAACAGGGACAAGGAAATAGCCTATATATTTCAGCAAATGGCAACTCCTAAAAGGTTCACCATGGGCGAGCTTGCCTTGCAATGGGCTGTGAATAGGAAACGTTTGTCTTTTTTTTTTTTTTTTTTTTTTTTGAGACAGAGTCTCGCTTTGTTGCACAGGCTAGAGTGAGTGCCGTGGTGTCAGCCTAGCTCACAGCAACCTCAAACTCCTGGGCTCAAGCGATCCTGCTGCCTCAGCCTCCCGAGTAGCTGGGACTACAGGCATGCGCCACCACGCCTGGCTAATTTTATATATATATATTAGTTGGCCAATTAATTTCTTTCTATTTATAGTAGAGACGGGGTCTTGCTCTTGCTCAGGCTGGTTTCGAACTCCTGACCTCGAGCAATCCGCCCGCCTCAGCCTCCCAGAGTGCTAGGATTACAGGCTTGAGCCACCGCGCCCGGCCAAGGAAACGTTTGTCTTTGCTCTCAGCATACTCAAGGTCCATGTGCAAAACAGTCAGCTCTCTGATGTGTATATATTCCCCACAAAATGTTACTTTTACCATCTTGTGTCCCCCTTTACTTTTGTATTACCTACTTTCCTTTAAGGCTCATGGGAATGTCTCCAGAGGGGGCTTGAGGATAAAGGTGTGATTTCTCACTTTCAGAGAAAAACATCCTCAAAAGGAAGTGGTACAAAGAAATTTCTAAGGGGAGAAAGTGGATTCAATAAGGCAGGAAATTCATCTGATCTGGGAACCCTGTGTCCTCCTTCAAAGAACAGAGTGCTTTCTGGGGTGGTCTACTATGTCTATGGCACCATATGGTGACTCTTCAAGCTGTATCACTTGAATCCCTTTAGGGACATACTTCTTTAGAATTGAAATCTCTGACGTTCAAAGGCTGGGTGGCCTCATGGTTTCCAAACATTAAAGAACTGTGACACAGCAGAGATGAAAGGTGCAGGAGAACTGGGTACAATGCTGGTTGGTGATGCTGAGGCCAGAGCACAAGTGGGCATAGAGGTGGGGTCGGCAGGTTGCATCAGAGACCGAAGTTGTGTTGGAGCTGGGCCTGGAAAGGTGATGCAAGTAGGTTGGGGATAGCAGCCTGCCTGCCCAGGAGCAGTCAGAGCTGGTGTGGCGTGGGAGGTAAGAGTCCCCTCCCTGCCGTGCCTTCCTTACTAGGGTACAGCCAGCGCTATATCCTTCACCTTTGTCCCAGTAGTCCTACCTAGCTCAGTTCTGGAACATTCCAGGGACAGAACAAAATCCCATGAATCGATTAGGTATTCAGAGAGTTTTTCCCTTCCAAGCCCATTTGCATTTTTACAGAGGACTCTTTACAGAATTAAACACTTACTCAGACCTACTTTCCTCAGACTGGAAAATAAATAAAAATGCAGACTTGAAAACAAACAAAAACGAATAAAAATATTAAAAATTTACTTTTAAACATTGGAGAGTTGACAAAATAGTGGCAAACTGCCAGGCCAAATTCTGAGAGAAAGCCTGATCCCAGACGGCAAGGACAGGAACTGAGCACCAACATTGCCCTGGGGGCATTTGCCAATATTCAGAAAGATAACAGAAAACTTGAACTTTGATTCGGCAGCCTCAAAGGCAGGGGGACAGAAATCAACTCCTTTATCAGAAAATTCTACCAAGTGTTCAATGATGAAATAATCCAATGATGAAATCAATTTGACACAAACTCTTCCAGAGAATAGAAAGAGGGAACTCTCCCAACTCCTTTTATGAGGTTAGCATATCCTGAATTCTAAAACTCACTAAGGGTAGTATGAGACAGGAAAAATAGAGGCTAACTCAACTATGAAAATAGTTAAAAAGCCCAGGATTGTGAGATTGGGTTAACATTAAAAATCAATCAAAACATAATTCATCACACCAAAAGATAGAAGTAGAAAAATCATATGATCAATTCAAAAGATGAAGAAAATAAAGCCCAAATGTCCATCAACAATTGAGTACAATGGAACACTATATCCTGATGAATGCCACAACATAAATGAACCTAAAAACATAATATCGAGCCAAAGAAGCAATACATAAGAGAATACCTTAGCATAATTCCATTTACATAAAGTTTTTGAAAACAGGCAAAGTGCATAATTACATTGTTTAGGAATATATTACAGCTGGAAACACCATAAAGAAAGACAATCGGTACTGTAAATATCTGCAGTGCTATTACCACTAGGAAAGAGGGAAGAGGCTGTGAATTGGGTGGAATATATGGAGGGCTTCTGAGAGTGCTGTCAGTGTATTATTTCTTGATTTGTGTGGTGGTTACTTGATCTTCACTTAATAATTACTATGATTCTCCAACATTGTTTATGGTTTATGCACTTCTAGATATGTATCTTATATTTCATACCAAAAAGTTTTTTAAAGAAAATTTTTCAAGATCCACAGAAATAAAGCTTGAATAGTGGCATTTTAGGTTTCATATCTGAAAAGAAGCAGAAGAGATATTTTTGCATAAGGTGGGCAGGCGTATAGCCCCTTCAGCCACATTATATACCCACCGTTCACTCAGCTACTCAGATAGACAACTGTGCCCTCCACAGTCTACCTCACTAGATAGGAAAGCTTAGTGCTGGCTATTTATGCAGTGGTCTATTGATCTTGCCATAATATTTCAGAACCAACCAACATTATGATTAGTTCAACTATAACACATCATAAATTTAAATTGAAAGCACAGTAATTATTTTCATGTCTTTTAAAAATTTTGAATTATACAAACCAATGAATGTGATTCCAAAGCAACTAAGAAGATTATTCATTTTCTTGTAGTTTGGCTGGCCATGGGTCATAAAAAACAGGAAAAAAAAATACCAAAAAAAGTCAATGATAGAAAATAAAAATGCAAAACTTAGTATTTTCTTTGGATGATAGTTATAGCTCATTAGAGAAGAGCCTGGAGTTGCCATGGCAACAGTAATACAGGAAAGTGAGCCTCCAGCCTCCAAGTCTTTTTTTCCCCCTCTTTCCTAGTCCTGGCACTAAATAGTAAAGAATGGTCCCAGACGATGTGTAAAATCCGTAATGTTTATAAATTAGTCTCAGTTAACACATACAATAACCTTGAGTTTCTAAACAAATAACATGCTGATGAATGTTAAGAGGGCAGAGGCATCTTTGATGAATGTACAATGCATCCAGATCCCAAAAAATAAAATAATATGGCATATGGTTGTGTTTACTGATGGTTTCTCCACATGAAACTTGATTAGCATCATGTGTAGTCTGAATTTCTAAATTTCACTCCATCTTTATGGCACTTCACTATAATACACTTCATTTTAGCCCTCATACATAGACTCTTATCCCAATCTCATCTCCAATCAGCATACAATTATATATTGAATGATAAATGGGTGGTATAGTGTACTGTTTAAGGTAGTGGAGTTTGATATCATATATGCCTAAATTCAAATTCCAACACTGCCATTCATTTTCTGGGAAATATTGGGTGAGTTACTTAATATTTCCAAACTTCAACTTCCTCATCTGTAAAATGGAGATAACTATAATTATAGTACCTCTTATAGGGTAGTTCTGAGGGTTAAATGAAATAACGTATGTAAAAGTACTTAATACAATACCTAGCACATATTAAACACTTCAAATATTAATTTATTATTATTATAATTTTTTGAGACAGAATCTTGCTCTGTTGCCTGGGCTAGAGTGCTGTGGTGTCAGCCTAGCTCACAGCAACCTCAAACTCCTGTGCTCAAGTTTCCTGAGCTCCTCCTGCCTCAGTTTCCTGAGAAGCTAGGACTACAGGCATATGCCACAATGCATGGCTAATTTTTTTATTTTTTATTTATTTTTTTAGTAGAGACAGGGTCTTGTTCTTGCTCAGGCTGGTCTGAAATTCCTGACCTCAAGTGATCCTCCCACCTCAGCCTCCCAGAGTGCCAGGATTACAGGTGTGAGCCACCATGTCTGACCTATTGTTATTATTATTATAAGTAAAATCCTGTCCATGGCCTATAGTCATAGATATTTCAAGCAATTTTTGAAAGCCGTAGAAAAATTAGAATTCCCATTATAATTCTCAGCTACTTTATTCTACTTCTATTTCTATTCCTGATTTGGTGTGTTTTATTTCCCAGTTAGTACTTGGAAACTCTAGCCAAAGACCACTCTGTCAGCCTTCCTTCCATAACTCATCTTGCTTTACCAGGCTCTATGTGGGTCCCAATTTCAATCACAATGAAGAGTGGCAAATTCTGGGAGACAAGATTTAGCTTAATCTCTATTTCAGCGATAGTTTGATAAGTGATAAATAAAGGGTGTAAATATGTCATATCTATGATATTAAAACATTGGGGGATTGGGCAACAGCTAGAAAAAGAGCTCAAATCAATAATGATAATATGAGATGACAACCCCACAGCAAGAATTAGTATGCAGACAAGGCTTGGTAAGGTCTAATAAATAGATGAAGGTGTATGGTAAGGCTTTTCGTGTTCTCTCTTTCTAGGAGGTTAAGAAAGATCACAACTAGCCACCAGGGGTCTCATTTGATCCATGGGCTTCTGAGATTACAACAGAGAAGGATTTGGAGAACAAAGGGTGAGTTTCTTGACCCTAAAATGAAAACTTTTGCCATTACCTAACAGCCATGGAATGGGAACATAGACTTGAGCAGGGGTACCTATCTTTCCCCCCCCCCACCTAAACTGCAGTAAAACATACATATAGAAGCACAAATCTTTTGTGTAAAACTTGATAGATTTTCACAAAGTGAACACATTCATGTATCTACTCCCCAGATTAAGAAATAAACACTATCACTACAACAGTAGTTTCCTTAGACCCCTCCCCAGTCATTACTACCTTCAGTGATAACTACTTTCCTACCTGTCATTATCAACATTATCATTAGTTCTGCCAATTTTAGAATTTATAAATAGAATCTGCTGTAGTTTGGATGTTTGTCACCCCCAAACCTCATGTTGAAATCTGATCCCCAAAGTTAGAGGTGGAGCCTGATGAGAAATATTTGGGTCACAAGGGTGGATCACTTATGAGTGGCTGGTACTGTCCTCATGGTTATGAATGAATTCTTGCTGTTTTAGTTCCCCTGAGCACTGGTTGTTAAAAAGAGCCTGGCATCCCCCACCCTTGCTTCCTGTCTTGCCATGTGATCCCTGCACACACAGGCTCCACTTTGCCTTCCACCATGAGTGGAAGCAAACTGAGGCCCTCACCAGAACCAGATACTGGTGCCATGCTTCTTGTAGTCTGCAGAACTGTGAGCCAAATAAACATCTTTTCTTTATAAATTCCCCAGCTTCAGGTATTCCTTTGTAGCAACACTAAATGGACTAGGACAGATTCATACAATATATTCTCCTGTGTTTGGTTTCTTTTCATCAACAATATGCTTGTGAGACTAACTCATGCTGTGTGTAGTTGTGGTTTATTTATTCTTATTGCTATATAATATTCCATTGTATGAATATACTACAGTTTGGTTTTCTTGTATTATCCATTTACTATTGATGGGCGTTTGGTTTGTTTCCATTTTGGGGGCTTTACAAATGGTGATGCAATAAACATTCTTGTAACTGTCTTTTGGTATACATCTATGCAGAATTCCATAAATTTCTGTTAGGGTATATATTTAAGAGTCATTAAAAAATAAGCTAGGGTTTAAACACAGGCAGCCACACTCAAAATCTGACACTCTATCTATAATGCACTATGCTCTCTCTACTTACATCCTGTCAATAGACACTTAACTTTAATGGGGAGACTGGAGCAGTGCTCCTCAAGTTGTTGTCCAGGGAAAGATTTGTCGTTATTAATATATACTCCCTACCACAACCATGAAAACCATATCAGCTCAATCAGCAGCCATGTTGAAATAAATCCAGAAAGTTTCTAAATTTGTACATATCTAATAAAACACATGCTATAAGGCATCAAAAGTAAAATCAAGAACATAAACCATTCCAGACACTTTTGTTCAGAATAGTTGTCACTGAAAATTCCTTTGATGGGGTATTTCTATTATTTACCTAACAGTGTTTTAAGCTGTTTCTCTACCAAACACAAAATTATCAGCTGATCACTGTATCACAAAGGTTAGAACTAGGTAACTTAGTAGATTCAAATAGTTTGAGAATGAGAAATGAAGGTAGGAAAGGAGAGACTGAGGAAGAATAAGGGCATGGGCAGAAGTCAATCACAGAGTTGGGATCTAGAGTGGGTGAAAGGGCATAAATCCTTTATGTGAATAAGATTCCTTTGTGACTCTTTGATGCACTATTTTGATGGTTACTTCGTCTCTATTCAATTATTGAAATGGTTCTTTGAAAATTACTTTAAGAGTGACCAAATATTCAATCTGATTTAGTGATCTTGATAATCTAATCTGGATATTTTATCAATGAAGTATGAATCTCTTTTGCTACATGTTGCAGTTATTTCTTGCTATGTAGTAAATCACCCCCAAACTTCATGATTTAATAGCAACAATTTATTCAGGGGCTAGGGCTTTGCAGAGGTGGCTCATCACTGCTCTACACAGTACTAGTTGGAGTGGTCCAACTAGAGGCTGGAGGATCCATTTTCAAGATGGCTTATGCTCATTGCTCCAAGATGACTCTGGCTGTCAGCTGGGAGTTCAGCCACAAATGTGGAATGGAGGCATTAGTACTATCTCATGGACTTTTCTACAGGCTATTTGGATTTGGACTTCCTCATGACATGGTGGCTGAGTTCCAAGAACAAGGGTCTCAAAAGAATAGGGCATAAACTGTTTCTTTAGTTATCTAGCCCCAGA
Source organism: Microcebus murinus (assembly GCF_040939455.1). Taxonomy (NCBI): domain Eukaryota; kingdom Metazoa; phylum Chordata; class Mammalia; order Primates; family Cheirogaleidae; genus Microcebus; species Microcebus murinus. The sequence continues at coordinate 60,871,820 of NC_134112.1, forward strand.
AGTCACACAGCATCACAAGTCCCACCTCTCAGTGGAGGGGCATTGAAGTAACAAATTAAAAAGAGCATGTGGAATAGGAGATATTATTTCAGCATTTTTGGAAAATGCAACTTGTCACACCATATATGTTCATTCATTCAACAAATATTTACTGAGCACTGAATTAGGAATTAAATTTTCAGTGGTGAGGAAAAAAATATACTTACTGGTGTATATGAGGGGAAACAGGCCATTATTCAAATAGTCACATAAATAGATATATAATTGTAATGATGATAAATGGTGCAAATGAGAGATCTGTGGTGCCATTAGGGAATATGAGGTCTAAGAGGTCAGTAAAGGTTTCTTTTCAGAAAAACAAATAAGAATTAAACTGAGATCTGAAGGATAAGTAAAGGTAAATTTCTTAAAGAGTATGCCATGTACAAGGAACAGCAGGTGAAAGGCCCTGTGGCAGAAAGAAGGATTGCAGTGAGAACAAAGACACAAAGAAGGCCTTTGTGGTTGGAGAATTGTGTGGGGAAGAGAGAGTAGAATAAATTGAGGTTGGAGAGGCTGGCAGAAATGTCCAGTGCAGGCAGAGGCATGCTAAGGACTTCAGTCTCAGAGCAACTAAGAAGCCATTGAAATGTTTTAAGCAGAGGCTATAGCATAATTGGATTTATATTTTTAAAAGTATATTGTTAGTTTAAAGAATAAATAGGAGAGGGGAAAAGCAAGGAGAACAATAATGTGCCTACTTTAATAATTCAGACAAGAAGTGATTAATGACTTAGACTAGTCTAATGGTAAAGATAAAGAGAATTGAACAGATGTAAGAAATAGGGCCAGGTGTGGTGACTCGCGCCTGTAATCCTAGCACTCTGGGAGGCCAAGGTGAGAAGGATTGCTTGAGCTCAGGAGTTCCAGACCAGCCTGAGCAAGAGTGAGACCCATCTCTATTAAAAATAGAAAAATTAGCCATGCATGGTAGCACATGCCTGTAGTCCCAGCTACTCAGGAGGCTGAGGCAGGAGGATTGCTTGAGACCAGGAGTTTGAGGTTGCAGTGAGCTATGATCAAGAACATATGATCAAGCTATGATCATGCCACTGCACTCTAGCATTGGTGACAGAGCGAGACTCCGTCTCATATATATATATATATATATATATATACACAATTGTACATCAACAAAATGGATAACCTGAAAGAAGTAGAAAAATTCCTAGAAACAAGTACTAGACTGAATCATAAAGAAATTTAAAAACTTAACATATATATAACCAGTAATGAGATTGAAGCAGTAAACAAAAACTTCCCAACAAAGAAAAGCCCACGACCAGATGGCTTCACTAGAGAATTCTATCAAATATTTATTACTAATCTTCTCCAAACTCTTCCAAAAATTTAAAGAGAAAGGAATACTTCCTAACTTATTCTATGAGGCCAGCAATATTCTGATACCAAAATAAAACAAAGACACAACAAGAAAATAAAACTACAGACCATTATCCCCAATAAATATTCATGCCAAAATCTTCAAGAAAATGCTATCAAACCAAACTGAATAGCACATTAGGAAAATTATACTCCATGCCAAAGTGTGATTTCTATCTGGACTGCAAGGATGGTTAAACACATGAATCAATCATTGTAATATACCCCATTAACAGAATGAAGAACAACAACCACATGGTCTTCTCAATTGATGCATAAAAATCATTTGACAAAATTCAACATCTTTTCCTGATGAAAATACTCAACAAACTAGGAATAGAAGGAAACTACCTCAACATAATAAAAGCTATATTTGAAAAGCCCAAAGCTAACATCATACTTAATGGTGAAAGACTGAAAGTATTTTCTCTAAGATAAGGAACAAAGCAAGTATGTTCACCCTCTTAAGTACTATGTGACATAGTTCTAGAAAGTCTAGCCAGAGCAATTAGACAAGAAAAAGAAATTAAAAGCATTCAAATTGGAAAAAAAGGAAATAAACTTATCTCTGTTTGCAGAAGATATGATCTTCTATGTAGAAAACTCTAAAGATTCCACAAAAACCTGTTGAAACAGGTTTTCAGCAAAGTATTTCGGCAAAGTATTTTAAAGAATTTCAGCAAAGTAACAGGATACAAAATCAATACACAGAAATCAGTTATTTTTCTATACACTAATAAACTGGAAATGACCTTAAGAAAATAATGCCATTTATTATAGCATCAAACATGATAAAATACTTAGGAATAAACTTAACCAAGGAAGTGAAAGACTTGTATCATGAAAACTACAAGAAACTACATGAAACTATCATGAAAACTACAAAACATTGATAAAAGAAATCAAAGAAGATACAAATAAATGATGAAACATCCCATGCTTGTGAATTAGAAGACTTAATATTATTAAGATGTCCATACTATTTAACATGATCTATAAAGTCAATTCAATCCCTATCAAAATCCCAATGATATTGCTTGAGACCAGGAGCTCAAGACCAGCCTGAGCAACTTAGTGAGATTCTGTCTTTATAAATAGAAAAATTAGGTAGGTATGGTGGCATGTGCCTGTAGTCCCAACTACTTTGGAGGCTGAAGTTGGGAGAATTGTTTGAGCTCCAGAGTTCAAGGTTATGATGAGCTATAATTGTGCCACTACACTCCAGCCTGGGTGACAGAACATTAGGACACTGTCCATCCTAATGAAAATAACAAGAATAGAAAATACCAACTGGTAAGAATAGGGGAAAATTGGAATCCTTATATACTGTTGGTGAGAATGTAAAGTGGTGCAGCCATTATAGAAAACATTATACAGTTTCCACATAAAGGTAAAAATAGAACTACCATATGATCCAGCAATCCCATTTCTGTGTATATATCCAAAAAGATTCAAAACAAGATCCAGGAAAGGTATTTTCACACCTATGTTTATTGCAGCATTACTTACAATAACTAAGAGGTGGAAGCAACCCAAATGTCTGTTGAAAGATAAATGGATAAAGAAAATGTGCTATATGTACATACAGTAGAATATTATACAGCCCTGAAAATAAGGAAATCCTGTCACATGCTACAACATAGATTATCCTCCAGGACATCATGCTAAGTGAAATAAGTCAGTCACAAAAAGACAGATACTGTATGATTCCACCCATGTGAAGTATCTACAGTCATCAGACTCATAGAAACAGGAAAAAGAATGATAGCTGCTAAGGGCTCGGGGAAGAGTAAAGGAGGGAAAAGTGTTCAGTGGGCAAGAAGTTTCAGTTTTGCAAGATGAAAAATTTCTAGAGATCTGTTGCAAAACAATGTGAATATATTAAATACTTAATACTATGTTACTGAAAACTTAAAAGTGGTTAAGATGATAAATTTACTGTTATATATATTTTCCACAATTTAAAAAAGTGGAAGAAGTAAATAGGATATTCTGCATTTATTTACATCTCTCCTGATTCACTGAACTCTGGTTTCTTTAGTGAATAGGGGTCAAATCTTAATGACCTTTGAATCCAAACCATTTAGACCAACATCTGGAGTTTTAGAGATAATTAATGAGTGTTTGTTGGGTGGATGGATGGATGAACAGAACAAATGAATAAAAGAATAGACATACCTCTCTTATTCAATTCCACGTTCTCTAATTCTCTCCTGCCATAGTGCGTTTGTTCCCTCTTCTGGCAACACCTCCCTGCTTGTTCTCACTTCTATCCATGCCTCCACAAACCTGTCCCTCATCAAGGGAGCTTTTGTGGATCTCAGGGTACTTTCCCTCTGTCCTCAGAGGCCACCTCTATCAGATGTAAGAGCTTACCATAATGCATTGCAACACCTGATTTGTGTAAGTCTTTTACCTGGTTGTGTGAATTCCTTTAGGCAGGGACTGTGTCTTGTAATCCCAGCCAATAGCATAGTATATAGCCTATAGTAGGCACTAATTAGTATTTATTTGTATCAATGAATGAAGAAAATTAATTTATTAAACCCTGAAAGATGTGAATAATTACTTTATCTGTTCAGCTTTCTCATAAATACCAGAATTTTAAAGTCAAGTTTTGGGAATAAAATCTTTGTGGAATTCTCTGAAAATCTTTCAAGTGACAATTTAACGCTTTCAATATTATTGATTAATCACAATTCTATGGGTATAAAACCAACAAAGTCAGAGCTGACATTTTGTGGAGGAAATTGGAAGTGCCACTAGTCTTCCTTCCCAAAGGACTGCTTCTGCCTGGGAGTGGGCCAGAAGGTTGCTGGTGCGCAGTCTTCATTCCCCTCTCCCCTTCCCTCGGGTGGAGCCCCTTTATAAGTAAGAATCTGCTTCAGCATTTAAAGAAGTATTCAGCTGAGATTTCAGAGTTTTCCACCATTAAGATACAGCAGGAATGAATTATACCTGGAAAATATTTAAAGACAGGTGTTTTCAATAAATAGAATACTGCTCCCAATAGAATAATTAGTTGAAGTAGTAGTTCATGCTTTTATCAAGGATATTAATGAAAACTAATTACTCAAAAAAAAAAAGACCCAAGAAACATTACCAGGTGAAATGCATAATGATTTAGTCCAGTGCTTCTAAAACTGAAATCCATATGACATATTTTTCAGCATTTGTTAGTTCTATAGGAGAATTTTAAATTGTTGTTTTTAATTAAATGCTAATTTTAAAATTAATGTAAGCCTATTTCATATTATTGGATTCACTTACTGTCTGCTGGGGAAATGGGCTGGGAAACATACTGACAGTTTTAGAGCAGAGAGTGGCTCCATATTTATGGTTGCATTGATATCGAGTGATCCACTAGGGGAGTTTAGTTTTTAATGTGTTGGTAAGCACGTCCATCTCCACTACACAGCCTAGTGACAAAATAACACTCATTCCACAACTACTATTATACAACTCTTACAAATTTCAAGGACAAAACAAACAAGCAAACAAGAAACTTTCTCTTTTGCAGGGATAATTTGCAACTGAAAATCATTTTCAGAGAATAAGATGTTAATTTCTTATTTAGTGACTATAATATTACCATTTGAAAATGATGCACTACATCAGAGTAATATTGTGAAGTAATAACACATAATAAAATAGTCTTTATATATAAATTCATTCATTTATTCTTTCAATATCTGCAATATTTCATGCACTGTTCTTTGCTTTGGAAACACAGCACCAAATAAGAAAAATCCCTGTTCTTGTGGAACTTATGTTCTAGTAAAAGCCAAAGCACGTTATGGTTCAATTGTGCAAAAGAAAGTTTTGCGGTAGTTTGGAGGGAGAAAAGTGGTGCAAGAATTGTGTTGCCAAGGAGCACATTGTAGTCTAGCCATTGCAGCCTCTAAAATACCTGTTGCAGATCAACCATGGCCAAATTCACAGTGAGTAAGGATTTATTGAGTTGATCTTGGTCTTTCTAAATATCAGCTTGCAGAGTTAGTGTAAATGAATAAATACTATGGAAGAAAAAGACTTTTGTTGAGTAGTATCTTTAAATTTTCCAGTTATATTCTGGAAGCGTTCATTTGAATTTTATTAGTTTGGTGGTCTGACATTTAATTTGTAAATTTCTTTGGGTCAATAATTTCTTGAGTTGCTTTTATGAAAGGTATAAGCATTATAGTTTAATTTTGTAAACAGTTATATTGATGTATAATTTACATGTCATAAAAGTCAACCATTATAAGTGTGCAGCTTAATGATTTAGAAAATGTCTACAGTTGCGCAACCATCACCTTAACCCGGTTTTATTATAGAACATTTCTGTTTCCCCAAAGCGTCCTCTTGTGCCCACTTGTCAATGTCTGCCCTGACCTCCAGCTCCAGGCAATCATTGATCTAACTCTCTAGAGATTTTCCTTTTCTAGAAATTTAATATAAAGGGAATCTTTTGTGTCTTGAATCTTTCAGTTAGCATAGTGCTTTTGAGGTTTACCCATCCTGTGGCATGTATCAGTAGTTTTTCATTTTTGTGGCTGAATAAATGCTGTTGTATAGATTAAGTTATCCACTACCAGTGCATGGATACCTGGATTATTTTCTAGTCAGTCTGACAGTCTCTGTATTCTGAATGATGTGGTTAGTCCATTCACTTTTTTAAAAGTTTAGAATATGTATATGTTTATTTTTATATACAATTTTAAAAATTAAAGTTTCTATTTTAAGATAATTGTAGAAATTATAAGAATAATTATAAGTTATAAGAAATAATACAGAGATCTGTGTCTTCTGTGTCCTTTAGCCAGTTTCCCTAATTGGCAACACTTTGCAAAACCATAGTACTGTAGCACAACCAGAATACTGACATCGGTAAAGTCAAGACATAGTCACACCAAATTCCCTCCCATTCCCACTGTCTCCTTAATCTCTGACAGCCTTTCATCTATTCTCCATTTCTAAAATTTTTTAATTTCAACAATGTTATATAGAAAGAATTGACTTGTTTTCCACTCAGCATAATTCTCTTGAGATTCACTCAGGTTCTTGCATGTATCAATAGATTGTTCCTTTTTAAAAACTTCCTGAGTGATATTTGATTTTGAAGGACAAATTTCTTGGGTGTAGAACTTTGGGTTTACAGTTTTTCTTTCAGCACTTTAAATTTCTTATCACAATGCCTCCTGGTCTCCACTGTTTCTGTAAAAACTTAGCCATTAATTGTGTTGTTGTTCCTGTGTTCCTATGAATTATTTTTTTTTTGCTGCTTTCAAGATTTTCTCCTTATCTTTGGCTTCGGGGGTTTAACTATAATGTGTCTAGGTATGGCTGTCTTCGCGTTTATCCAAGTTGGGACTTGTTGACATTATTGGGTCTGTAGATTAATGTTTTTCACCAAACGTGGGAAGTTTTCAGCCATTGATTCTCTCATTACACATTCATTGGTACACTTGATATTGTTCCACAGGTCTCTAAGGCTGTTTATTTTTCTGTAATTTTTCCCTCTCTGTTCTTCAGAATGAACTGATTTATCTTCAAGCTCACTGATGCATTCTTTTAGCATATCAAATCTTCTGTTAAACCCATCTGGTGAATTTTTCATTTCAGTTATTCTGTTTTCAATTCTAGAATTTCCATTTGGTTCTTTTCTATAGTCTGTTTCTCTGAGAGTCCCTATTTGTTAAGTAATAATTATTCTATTTTCTTTTAAGTCTTTGAAAATGGTTTTCTTTCATTTTTTGAAACATATTTTAAATAGCTGCTTTGACATTTTTGTCTGCTAAAGCCAACATCTGGGGCCACTCAGAGTTAGTTTCTCCTGAATGGTTTTTCTCCTGAGTAAGGGCGACATTTTCCTGTTTCTTTGCATGTCGTATAATTCATTGTTGAAAACTGAACATTTTAGATAATTAATGATAGAAACTCTAGAATTGGATTTTCCCTCCTAAAGGATTTTTTTAGAGTAACTTGCCTGAAATTAGTCTGTAGAGTCTGTCTCTTTTCATGGTACGTGTCTGCTGATGTCTGTGCTCAGGTATTAAAAAAAATTATTTTCTCGTATCTATTTTTTAGCCTGCTTTTCTACAGGTTTCCCCCTAGTCTTTAGGGCTTAGTAGTCAGGCAAGGATTTGGGCAGAGGTTGTGCTCAAATACATTAAACCTGTAAGGATTCCAACCTCTGACAATGGATGCAGGTATTTTCAAGCCTTTCTCAGCTTTTACTTTTCATCACCACACCTTCTTTTATCTCCCCTAAACATGCCTGTCATTCCTCAGCTGGCCAGGGATATGTGGAGAGTTTATCTAGCTTTTCTAGGTTCTCTGATTTCCAAGGTATCCCCATTAAATTTCTTATTTTATTTTATTTTTTTTTTATTTCACCCATTAAATTTCTTATTAGTCCACCACTGTTTGCTGGGACCTCAGGCTAGCAGAACTGTAGATTTGCCATACTCATTTCCTACTGAGTTTGCTACTTTTAAAAATATATACTTTCAAAAGTTATAATCATTTTTTTGGCATATATAGTGTGTGTGTGTGTATGTCCTTGTACTTCAAATCAAGCTTTTCCTTTCTGTCAGAAGCTGCTAGTTTTCATTGCTAGTCTTGCCCTACTAAAACTAATGTGCTGATTGAGTTGGGGGTGGATAGGAAGGGAGCTACTCCAGGCAAAAGACCATGGACTCCCACTTTTCTTATCCAAACTCCAGCAGTCCTTCATAAATAAACACCTCTCAATTTGTTGTTTGCCTTTAGTCAATTTTCAGAGGCCCGAAATGGATGTTTTAACAATTTTATTTAGGCCGGGGGCGGTGGCTCACGCCTGTAATCCTAGCACTCTGGGAGGCCAAGGCGGGCAGATTGCTCAAGGTCAGGAGTTCAAAACCAGCCTGAGCAAGAATGAGACCTGTCTCTACTATAAATAGAAAGAAATTAATTGGCCAACTAATATATATAGAAAAAATTAGCCAGGCATGGTGGTGCATGCCTGTAGTCCCAGCTACTTGGGAGGCTGAGGCAGGAGGATTGCTTGAGCCCAGCAGTTTGAGGTTGCTGTGAGCTAGGCTGATGCCATGGCACTCACTCTAGCCTGGGCAACAAAGGAGACTCTGTCTCAAAAAAAAAAATTTTATTCAGCTTTACTTCATAGTAATAATTTTATACATTACATTACAATAATAATTTTATAGGTCATTGCTGTAGGTTCACTAGGGTTTTTTTTTCCTGTAAAAGGATTCATACTCAAGTTTGGAAAACACTGCAGGTGAGTTCTCAGAATTCATAAGGTAACATATTTTTCTCTACTTTGAAACTAAATGCCATGTTTGATAATATACACTTTAACAGGCAGAATCATATATCATGTCTGAATATTGTAAAGCCAAGAAATTTATTATGAGTTTAGCTTTTCATTGGCCTCTTATTTTCAGTTTGTGAATTTTTAAAATAAAAAACTCAAATAGAAAGATATTCTTCAATAAAAGAGTGATAAAATGATTATTCATTTTGAAATGGTTATTTCATTTTGAAAATCTATAACCTTTGCACAAAAGTCATATATACATATAGTCTTTCCAGGAAAAAATTGGAAAGTAAGTTGGTGTTAAAGTTTTATCAGAGGGGAGGGTGAATGCAGATTTTATTAGACTTCTTGATTTTTCACTCAGTTGGTTCCTGTTTTAGGATTTTACATCCTCATCACATTGACTTTTGGCTTCTTCATATGATATGCTTTGACCAATGGAATATATGCTATAGCATGCTGTATGCTATATTTGAGCAGAAGTTTTAGACACAGTTTCATAATTTGAGCATCTTATACTTCTGTCCTCTGCCATAAAACAACTTGTCCCAAAAAGTTTTGGACCTCACAATGAGAAGACAAGATCTGCAATCAGGTCCACTGCCTGAAGCAGGACCATAGCCAACTAGCAACCATCATATTTTATGGGTTAGAAGCAAATATTTCTGGGAATAATCTACTGAGTTTGGGTTGCTTCTGCAGCAAAAGCTGACTAATACAGATAGAAAATGTGCTTCTAAAACAAAGGTACTGAAAATATTAAGATTAATATTCTTTTGTTACTATGGTAGTAAAAGAGAGCATCTGCATAGGTTTTCTTCCCTTTTAGTAACGTGTTTGGGATTATAAGACAAAATATAGGCTATGTGGCTTGGGGAAATTCTCATAAAGGCTGAACTTGAGGTTTGAGAGATCCAGTGATTGCCAAGTAGGAGAGATAAGCTTTGTGGATAAAGATGCTTTTAGCAGGGAATCCAAGTAGTGGTTTCAAATATGAGCCAAAAATTGAAGGTACAAGGGTGGACATTTCAAATTGAAGATGTTGATTTTCAGTTTGAAATCAACAAGGCTGCACCTTGAATGGAAAACTCCATGAAGCATGTTCAGAATAGATAGCAGATGGAATAATAATAATGAAGATCAGGAAGACCAACTAGTTTTAGATTAAAAGAGAATAGAACCTGCAGACTGAACTTTAAACGTTAATGTAACATCACTCCGTGATAGACTTTAAAAAAAATCATACTTCAGGTGATGGTCATATTTCTATAGCATGTTATTCAATAGAGGTCATTACATATCTTTACACAGAATTGTTCTAAAATCATCAAAGGTTTTAAAAGGTTAACAGCAAGATGGTTCTTTTAGCATATTCTTTTAGATATTCAGCCTTGTGAGAAAACAATGTATGCTCTTAACTGGGTTCTGGAAAAATGGGGGAAAAAAACATCTCACAAAAGAGGCGACTTACATCCAATTCAAAATAAACGAGAAAAGAAAAGAAGGAGAAAGTCTGCTATTTCCGTTTCCCATTTCTCTCCCTGTTTGAAGTTCTATATCTCATTGAAATGTGGTATAGACCAAGGTGCAATGAATTCAGAGTCCTGTGATCAGTTTGATCTTGATTTGCAGGGAGTGTTAAAATACTCAATCCATCTGATTGCCACTGCTATCTTAGTAATAGATTAGTTTAGAAGTGGTTCCAGATTTCTGAAAAGCCTTAAAAGGAAACTAAAGGGGGAGGGAGTAGCAGAGGGAAACCCTTAATGAGTGGAAACTACTTAATGAGTGAAAAGAGGTTCATTATTAGAGTCTTTATATTCTGGAGTAGGATCTGATATTGACCTTGGTAATAATAGCCCTAAAAATTGATTAAGTAACAGTTTTTACAAATCATCTTTTTCTCCATTATCCAAGGTCATAGCAATGACTCATGTAAAAACTCTAAGCATCCACTGCCTGAAAAATCATACCAGTAGGATTTCAGAAGGGCTTTTCAATGTTAAATAAAATGTTTGCTTTGCCATATCTCTTATTTAGGTCTCGTCTCATTCTTTTTTCAAGTACTGAGTTGTATCTCTCTTCTCATATTTTTTCCAAAGTCATCCTGGAATAGTCTTTATAGAACAGAATTTTACTTCAGAAAGGGACCTTAGAATTCATCTGATGCCCCTCCTCTCACACTCACCATGATTCTAGAGATGAGAAAATGGAGCTCTGAGAGCCTTGTTCTCTCACAGTTAGGCGAACATGGTGCCGGGTCTGCATTCCAGGTCTCTGGCCCTCCACGGCTTTCCCACTCTCTCATACTGTCTCTCAGATTAGTTTGGGATCAAAACATTAGCTCTTTTTCTCACCCAAGACCTTTTCAGCAGTGTCAAACAGCCCAACTATGCTTCTGTTGCTTTCTCTTTTAAAGTCCTAACTAACATTCATGAGACACAGTTTGCAAAAAAGGGCGAGTGCTGGTCTCACTGCTGACCCTTTGTGGCAGTAAGAGAAAAACGTTTTTAACAGTGAACTTTGAGACTTGAGTGTTGAGTGTTTCTAATTTGATGCTGTCGATGACACTGACTTCTACTAGTTATTTAGCACATATGAATCATGTTATAGTTTCAAAATACTTTTCTATCAATAGCAACTTCTTAGCATGAATCAGGCTAGTTTTATTATTTCCTCCTCCCCCAAACAGCTTTCCTTGGTCACATCAGATTTCATGAATGCAATGAGCTGTCCAGATGCATAATTGTATGAACTCCTAAAGTCTACGGAGTGCAAGCAAAAAGTTTTAGGTTAAGGGCAGGAGCAGTCTTACCACTTGGATTCTTGGTTGCTAAGGACAAGGTTGGGGGTGAGTGGTAGAGGGGGAAAGGGCAGAAGAACGTTCTGCATTCACTGATGGCAAGCCAAGAGGTTATAGGTATTCTAGCTCATCATCCAGTTCCCAGAGTCTTGAAGAACCTTGCCTCATCCTGGCATCTGCTGTGGTGCAGGGCAAGGTGAAGGTGCGGAAAAGGGCCATTTGCAGTCTCTAGTTCAGCCCTGACTGAACCAAACCTCAAAAAGCAACAACTCAAATTGTCAGGGGGAATCCATGGGGGCACGTTAGATCAGCAATACACCAACTGTTCCTAGTTGCTATTGACAGGAATGGACACCTGAGTGCACCCCTTGGTATAGTGACTCTGAGCACGAAACTAGAGGCAATTCCAAACCTAGAATAAGAATAAGGCTCTCCTTGTGCATGACTCAAATAGAAAAGCTCTTTGAATCACAACATTTGAATCTGAGTCACTCACCAGTCCTGTCTTTGTCCAGTAAAGGCAATTTAAACATTGAGGTTTTTTTGATTCTCAGTCTTTCCTTCTGAGCAACCTTCCATCTTAACCACTCCATAGAAACAGTAAGATTTCTTTTAGGCATTGATTTTAAAGAAAGACCACTTTATACAAGCAGGTTTGGGGGATTTCAGGGCTTAGGAGAGTCACTAGAAATTACTGTCAGTTCTCGCTGTAATGCTATCTCTGCCCCTGGGACACATAGCCTGCCAAATGGCCCCATAAATCTGATTACCCTCACTCACTTTTCCTCTTCCTCCATCTTTGTTAAAATTCTGATTTACCAGGAACTTCAGGGGAGTTAAGACAAATGAAACCTAACAAAAGTTCTGACCTTCCATTGCCACCAAAGCACTGATGATGCATCATCACAAATTGTATTTTTAGAGACTTGCAAGTGTTATATTGGGCTGGCCCGTATTTAGGTCACTTTGTCACCTCCTCCAAATTCCTCTGATATTTTAAAGATGACCTGAGAGTCCACAACCACACTTGCTAGAAATTCTTACTAACTTTTATGTCTCATGCTACTGTTTAATTCTGTCCCCTGATTTTCAAAGCCCTGACTGATGGACCTTGACCTGTAATACCTCAATTTTATACTTATAAGGAAAAAGCTGACCATAAGCTTCTGAAACCCACACTTCCAAATCCCTTTCCAGGTTTTAGCCCCTTCATTACCTGGTGTGTCCCACATCTCTATTATACTCTCTCCCTCTCCCTCCTTATACAATCTCAAATCTTCAGATTATCAGACGAAGAGCACAGTTAATCATCATCTCTTAGGGTATGTCCCCTCTTCCATAAAATAGCCATTTATGTGGCCAATTATCTTAGACTTAGGGGTCAAATTCTATCAGAGTTCTTTCCTGTCCGCCCAGAAAATTCAATGATCACATGGTTCAAAATGGTTTGTTACCAAAATCTGCTCCTGCAATTAAGCATCCTGGTTTTATTGCTTTGAGGAGGGTGTTCTTTATATCAGAGTCAGAAGGAACCAAAAAAGTAACCAATGGAAATAGAGAAATGTAGTTTGAAAGGCAAGAAAGGTTAAAAAAACAATAGAAAGACTGTTAAAGGGGGGAAAAAATAAGCTAAGAGAACAGCACAAAGTGGAGGTGTACACAACAGTGGTGCTGCATGAAAATGTAAGGAATTATATATGGATAAATCTGGGGAAGTTACCCAGAAAAGAACTTTCTGGTTGACTGAAGCTTTAGGTTGTAGGGGAGGTGGAAATAGTCCTGGTCAATTAAAACAATCACCTCCTGCTGTCCCCCTGTGTCCTTAGCACCCAGCACAGTTGCTGGGCATATAGTAGCTGTCAACGAATATCTGTGTAATAAATTTAACACTGGCCACCTACTCAGTGCTTCAAACAAACTATGAGATTCTGTGACACAGGCACTTCCATGTGCACACAGGCCCAATCTATGGCAGGATTTGCGGGGAAAAGACCTGACTTAAAGGACAGTATGGGGAATCGACTGGCTATAGTTCATTTGGCTGAGCTAGGTGAAAACACAGCGAGTAAAGCGAGCTCAGGTGTGCAGACTTGAGACCACCCTTAAGGCTTTTCTTTTACATTATTGTCTGCCAGGCTCTTACATTATTGTCTGCCAGGCTCCTGCCCAACTTCTGTCTCCACCTGTCCACCTGAGGCAACCAAGGAGTTAGCCAGGTGCGGTCCTGCGGCGGTAACAGGGAAGACTCTTGGGGGCGGTACGTCTCCTCTCTCTTGGCTTCTGTTGCCTGCAACTGCCACGCGGCCCCTCGCGCCGCTGCAAAGGAGCGGAGGTCGAAGCACGTTGCGGTGCGGTGATGAAATGCTCCCAGAATCAGCCTCTGGAGCCCGGCCCCCGACACCAACCGGGCTCCTGGCGTTGTCTCTAGGAGCCCTGGGGATGCTCCCGCCCCCTTCGTAGAGCCCCGGCCATCCAGGCCCGCTTCTTCGGTGCGCGCCCACCACCTGAGGGGCGTTGCAGGGTCGCCGCGGTCCTCTGCGCCCCTGGGCACGGGCAGGGGCGGGAGGGGGAAGCGGAGTGGGAGGCGCCCCGGGCTCGCGCCTCGGTGCTCCGCGCGGGATTTGCCGCCTTAAGCTGCAGCAGCTGCAGCAGCCGCGGCGGGAAGAGGGGTGGAGGGTGGAGAGGAGGGCCGGAGCCGGGCCAGGAGCGAGCGAGCGAGCGAGGGAGGGAGGGGGGCCGGGAGGCTGTGCCAGGCGAGCCGGAGGGGTGCTCCGCGCTCCCCCGCCCTCCTTCCGGGAGCGAGGATGCAGACTCTGAAACTGGTGCTGCTGGGCTGAGGCGGAGGCAGGGGAGTTGCAGCGCGAGGCTCCGTGAGTGTGTCTCCTGCGCGCGGAGAGGCGGGGGGGAGGCGGAGGACCAGGAGGAGGAGGAGGAGGAGGAGGAGGAGGAGGGGGAGAATGCCCGGAGCCGCCGCCGCTGCCGCCGCCGCCGCGATGCTCCCGGCTCAGGAGGCTGCCAAGCTGTACCACACCAACTATGTGCGGAACTCGCGGGCCATCGGCGTGCTGTGGGCCATCTTCACCATCTGCTTTGCCATCGTCAACGTGGTGTGCTTCATCCAGCCCTACTGGATCGGCGACGGCGTGGACACCCCGCAAGCCGGCTATTTCGGGCTCTTCCACTACTGCATCGGCAACGGCTTCTCCCGGGAGCTGACCTGCAGGGGCAGCTTCACGGACTTCTCCACGCTGCCCTCGGGCGCCTTCAAAGCCGCCTCCTTCTTTATCGGCCTCTCCATGATGCTCATCATCGCCTGCATCATTTGCTTTACCCTCTTCTTCTTCTGCAACACGGCCACCGTGTACAAGATCTGTGCCTGGATGCAGCTCACCTCCGGTGAGTGCGCGTCCCCTCCGCGGGGGCGGGGGACCGGGGCGTCCGGCCGGGGAGGGGCCAGAGTGGGAGGGACGGGCCCGCGCGCGCCGCGGAGCGCCCGGCAACTTAATCCTCTCGGGCGTCGAGGTGTGGGGGGCGGGAGCCGCGGGAGGCCGGAACCCCCGGGGTTCCCCAGCCCGGGCACTAGCGCCTCGTCCCGGGGCTTCCGTGAGCCTCCCAAGTGGGGGGCGCCACCCAGAGGGACGCGCCGGAGGCGGGGCGGTTGTGGGGCCCAGTCCGCTCAGAACTAGAGCTGGGGGGCGGAGAAGCGGCGGCTTAGAGGGCTGAGGGGGGGCTAAGGAGGGACACTCACAGCGAAGTGAAAAGCGGATTTGGAGAGGTTGTACTGGGAGGAACAGCCAGTCTGCTCTGCCCCTCTCTGGGACTATTCCTGTCATTGTTTCTTGGGGGCGAGGGGCGTGGAGACTGGAGTGAAATTGTCTCTCTGTCCCGGGCAGTTGTAAATATTTGATCGTACGTCTGGAGATGAATAAATCCTAAGGCTGTCTCGGGTTTCACCGTTTTAAGAAAAATGTAGCTTAGAACGTTCCCTATCCCCCAATGTCAAGTCTCAGTTTGCCTCCTTGTCAGTGCAGAAGGTCCTTCCGTTTCACCTTTCAACAGGGGTCTTCAGGAAATCAAGATTTCTCAAGATCCCATTTTGGGGAAGTGGACAGAGAGGAAAACCTTTTTCATTAGCATCTCTGATCACTTCGCCTGTGGGTGATAGATTGTTGCTAACTGGAGCAAATGAAAGTACTTTTGTCTGAGCATCAAAGTTACTTTTAACCCAGAAAAGATGAGGGTGCGTGTCCTGGTGGCTTTGTTGAAGAGTTCTGAAACAAGACTGATTCCTTACTGTGCTTCCCCTGAGGCCCATTTCCTCTCTGCCAGCCGTCCAAGATGCCCTTCCTTCTCAAGCCAAGGGTCCTAAGATCCTTGACATCTTCCTGTTCCAACATTGTTGAGATCCATTTGGTTTTGTGGATGGTCTGGTTTTGTAGGAATATTGATGTCTCAGGCAGCCAGACTTTTCGTTTGTGGTTTGATTTTAATGTTGCCATTCTTTACAGATGTTGGTTTCAAGATTTATTCTGTTCCTGGGAAGGTTTTCTGGGTAGTGGGAATTTAATCCCTGAGTTTACCAGAGTGGTGTAGGATGATTAAATCCTTAAAGGTGCTGGACAACAAACAGCGTAAAGGTTGTTAAGGTAGTAAGATCTTATATGGCTAGTTTGGTAGTAACAAACGAGAAGCTTGTGGAAGACTAAACTTGTGTGGAAGTATGTTTTCTAGTTAGCATGTCTCAGCTTTAATTTGCCACGTACTGTGAAAATGGGTATGTGAAAAGCAAGAAATGAGCACCAGTAGAGCCCCAGCCATCTCATGCACACAATCATCCTGCTGAAATGTAAGAGTTCTGCGTCTCCCTCTCCCCCAAGTCCTAACTTCTTGAAGCACCCCACCCACTCTGTTTTTATGTATAATGTTAACTTTTATGGCCATTTCAAGAGCAGGATAACTTTGAGATTATGAATCAATTTGTGTATTGTGGGTTGTTCTTGACGCTTAGTTCTGATTTGACTTTGGAGAGAATAGGACATGCAGGATGCAGATGTTGTAGAAAAAGCATTGACCCTGCACAGCTAATTTTAATTCTGAGTTAAATGACCTATTTAGACCAGTGATTCAAATTAGATTGTTTTTCAAAGGTCTGAAAGTAATTTGCAGGTGATTTCTCAACAACATATTCTCAAATATTTGATTTTTATGAGGTTTCATACTCTAAACCCAAGGTTTTGTTTTTTTTTTTTTTGTTTTTTTAGAAGACAGAAAAAAATGATGTTTGGGAAAGAAATACCAATGTTGAAGTTAATACAAACTGCAACTACTACAATGTGGTTTTCTTTTCTTTTCCTGAAATAAAGCACACAAAAATGATTTATTCTAGGTTAGTGAAATATAATGTTTTCAGACATTTGATATAAACATATGCTCCTGTTTTCCATGTCATGTAAAATGTGGAGATAGCCTTTATACTAAAGATATAAGGACGTTTACTTCATTTTGGAGAAGTCCAGATCCTTAAATGGCATACTTTTTAAATACCTTTATTTGCAATTTATTTGGTATTTTATTTCTAGGTAAACTATAGGACATGATTTTGTTGGTTAATGAAGTATATTAATAAAAGAAGAATGGATTATGATGACAGGTTAAATGAGAATCAAAGTCGATTATATTCACAGGTTTTTAAGGAATGAGATACAGAAGATATTTCTGAAGAATGTCACATTTTTAATATGGTTTTCAGGATTTATTTTTTTAAGTCTCACAGCACTAACAAGAAATTTTACATAATGTATTGTAGGTTACTTTGGAAGTGTAGTTTCTAACCTTTAGATCATTCCTCTTTAATGTTAAGTAGCCTTTTCCTACTTCTTGTTTAAATGTACCTAAGCTAATCTCAAGTGTAATTTCCTAAATAGGAAAGATGAGACTTAATGTACCATTTACTTATTAGAGGCTGTTTAACCCTCATCAGAAATCAAATGATTCACTTGTGTGTTTAGTTATCTAAGCTTTTTAATATAATAACACCTTAAATCAGAGCCAGATAGAATATAAAATCCTATATGAAATGATATACTAGGATGATGAAACAGGAGATTTTCTTGTGGTAATACAATATCAAGAATTATTATTTTTATGATTCTGAACAATGAACCAGAAAAATTAATTAATTTATTCGACCGGAAAATGATGTTGCTTATCTGCCTAGATGTGTGAAACACATATAATTAATGGCGCTATTATAAACACCTTACCCTCTACCTCTTTCCTCTAAATCTTTATCAGCCTCAGTAGTATGAAACTAGGAAACACAGACTTAGGAGCTAATATCTTTGGATGTAATCCTGTACTTACGGATCATGCCTCATATCAAGACTGAAGACATAAAAATAATATGTAAAGTAAATAATGACAATCAAAGATGTTAACCTTCCCCAAATGTACAGACAATTTGTTGAGGAGAAAAGAGAGACTTTTCTTCTTTCTGTGTGATTTCTCTAACACTAAAAAGAAAGGGGTGGATATGTAATTGGTCAAGCAAGGTAATAAAGTCCAGATTTTTTTTCATCAAGATGGAAAGGGGGCCGGGCGCGGTGGCTCACGCCTGTAATCCTAGCACTTTGGGAGGCCGAGGCGGGCGGATTGCTGAAGGTCAGGAGTTCAAAACCAGCCTGAGCGAGACCCCGTCTCTACCATAAAAATAGAAAGAAATTAATTGGCCAACTAATATATATATATATAAAAATCAGCCGGGCATGGTGGCGAATGCCTGTAGTCCCAGCTACTCGGGAGGCTGAGGCAGGAGGATCCCTTGAGCCCAGGAGTTTGAGGTTGCTGTGAGCTAGGCTGACGCCACGGCACTCACTCTAGCCTAGGCAACAAAGCGAGACTCTGTCTCAAAAAAAAAAAAAAAAAAAAAAAAAAGATGGAAAGGGAATTTTGTCCCTCTGGGAACTTGATTCTGTGCTTCCATGTTCTTGTTCTCTTTAAATCAGTATTTCCGTTGATTTCTGAGCCTACCAGTGGCCAAATCTCAGAAAAGCGTTTTGCTTTGTTTTACTCACTATAAGCCGTACTTGGACTGTTTCCAGAAGTGCATGTGTTCACCATTTTAGGCCGAAGAAATCTTTTCTTTTTTTTTTTTTTTTTTATAAGCCAAAGTATTAAGGTAGAATTTAAGATTTCGTAGACATCCACCATGGATTTCTTGGTCAAAGGAAGCAGAAGAGGACAGGTACTTGCTTTCATCTGTGAAGAAGGGGCACCTGATCCAGGTTGAGTTTCTTATTCAGGAGGGATAAGGACAGAAGTCGGTTGCATTCCCCAGATTCCTCTTCTGTCGTCATTCTGAGTGTACCAACAAGAAGGGCCACCAAGATGGCAAGGCTAATGGCATGGGTTAAGGGCTGAATTGTTTAGTCAGTTCCCCCAGGCTGCCAGCCTTAGTTCTCCCAAATTCTTATTAGCTGGCTTGCTTTCTGAAATTTTATAACTTTTCATGTAGGTAAGATGAGAATCACCAAAGGTAATCACTGCATTTCTTAGCTTGCAAGGAGAGCATTTGCAATGGTACACCGTCCTATCTCATGGCACCCTGCTCTTATAGATCTCATTAGTGTTTGAAGTTGCAGTGTGTTTGCATGTTTGTTTAATGTCCGTGTTCTCTAGTACACTGAAAGTTCCGTAAGGCCTTGGCTGTTTTTCTTTATATAGCGTAGAGGTCAAGAGCATGGACACTGGAGTTAAAAGATGTGGGTTTGAAGCCTGACTCTGACACATACGGTGTGACCTGGGGAATTAATCTTTCTCTACTTTAGTTGCTCATCTGCAAAGAGACATATAATTGTATGTACCGCAGGAGATTGATGCCAGGATTAGATGAGCTAAGGTTTATGCCTAGTGCCTGGCTCATAGTAGGCAAGCACTATATGAGTGTTTGGTATGGTTGCTGCTGTTTTGTTATTATTATTACTTTATCCTGGCACACAGTAGTATGTGTATATCTGGCACATAGTAGGTATGCAGTCAATTTTTGTTGAGTTAATGAATAAAAAAAATGAATGATTAAAGGGGTGAAGAATGAAAGGAGAAAGGAGTGATTTTAAATTTCCCATATGCCATGGTAAGAAGCGAATGCCATATACTTTGAAAGCCATGATTTTTTTTTTATGGTTTGTGGCTTCAAATGGCCACACTGAAAGAACTCTTTCACATTCTTTGATGGCAAAGGTTGTGATTTGACAGCCTAATTCATGATGAGATTTTTTCCAAATGGGGGTTTTTGTCATGTATAGGGAATGCTCTTTATTACAACACTAGGAGATAATCATATCTCAGGTTTTAGCGAATTTTCCCTTACCATTTGGTTTCTCATTTAAAAAAGCATCCAAGATGGAGGTTTTATTTAAGAATCAAGAGATCAGGCTTGCTTTCATGAAGAACAGAGACCTGTTTCAGGTTGGATTTCCTTATGCTCCTTTAGGAGCAGTAAGGACAGGAGAAGATGATGTGTTTTCCAGGCTTTCCCATTTCTTCCTACTGGGCATCAGTGCAAACGTGCTTTTCTTGGACGGACTCCCAGGAGCCTGTAGGGTGGTGGTGCTGAGTGTGCAGAGCGCTGATGGGGGTGCTCTGAAGAGGGGACAGGAGTCTACTCAAGTGCAGACTCATTGTTCAGGATAGTCGTCAGTCTTTTCCATTTGGCTAATGCTGAGCACCGGGAGAAAGCAAGTGCTTATCTCAAAGAGCTGCTTTTCCCTCCTACGTTCACTGTTCTGGAGTGACCCTAACGAGCAGTTTCTCTCTACCAGAGCATTTCAAACATTCTCCTAGGTGTAGAGGGAATAATTTGTACTGCTGGTGAAGGCAGTTTTTATTTTCTAACAACATATTCCAATTATAAGAATTTTCTGGTTACCAAACCAAACATACAAGACAGTGATTTGAAATAATTTAGAAACTGTTTTTTTTCCTTATATGTAATATAACAAGGAACATGACAATAGAAGATATATTGATGTGAATGTCAAAACAAACACTTTTTCTAACAGTGAGATTTTAAGTGAACATTTGTGAAAAATAACAGGTCCCATATAACCCATATGGTATATTGTTAGTTTTTTTTTTTTTTTCCTTTGGTGCAAGGCTGCACATTTAACAGCTTTTCCACTGTAAAAATGTTACCAAGGTGCTTATATACTTCTATAAATAAATAATAGATATAATAAAAGCCTGAACAGAGTGTGGTATCAGATGCTTAACATGAAAACTCCTATTTAGTAATTGCTGCTTTTGTTTGGGATGGTGAGTCCAGATGGCCAGGCCAGTATATTACAATTTATGTACATACCTCACAAATCTTTCAAAGTGAGCAAAATTTTAAATGTAAAAAAAAAAAAAAGAAACAGCAGAGCATACAACTAGAGCGGCAGTATGTGGCTCAGTGCACTTCTGTGTGTGGTGTGGGCAGATAAACTCTGGGGAGGAGTAGAGAAAACTTTGGATCACATTGGCATGAAGTAAAGAACACACTAGGAGAATTTTAATTTGGGGGCTTAAGAGCATGAGAAGTGGTCTAGTTTTAAAGTGTAATTTCCATAATATAATTTGAACTTTAGGGGTCAGCACCAGTTTTAATTAACGTGAATTTTCCTTGTCATCGTGAGTCAACTGGAATTTTTATTTGATATGAGGAAAAAGCAAGGAGTTAACCTTTATTCTTAATAATAACAAGACAATAATAATGATGTACAGTAAGAGGCTGCTTCATGTAACAAATAGTAGATAAGTTATTTGATGACTTAAACATAGTGCTGTTATCAAAAGTCACTGGCATGTGTGAAAAAAAAAAGAAAAACCTTTCCTTGATTCCTGAATGTTCACATAATTAATATCATAATTAAAAACACAAGCTCTCAAATTATGACTGTGATTCTATGAGACTCCCACTAAACAAGAGCCCGGTACTATTCGTAGTTTAAATTGTCCTAACTGTAATCTTGAGCATATTTCTCATCTATTCTGCTAATATAAAACAGAAAAATGAGTGGCTTGCAAGAGGAAGATAAATAATTTTTTGACCAATGTGGACATGAACCATTTCTGACTACTATTGGGAAGAACAAAAAAAGAAAGCAGACATTTCTGAAGTAGAGTTGCTGGCACAGAATTGCCATATTTAGGTTTTGACATCTTTCCCAGCCTAATGAAACCAAGGTCTGCAGCAGGGTAGGGGCTGCCTATATGTGTGTTTAACAGGAGGAAATGTCCTAAATGATAATCCGAGTGAAATTAATCTTCTAATTACATGAAAAGTTAAGATTATCACTTACCCATGAAAGAGCTAGTGGAGGAGTAGTGAAAGGTGGTGGGGATGAATGATAAAGCCTCTTTTCAGATCTACAACTATTTAACTCAGGAGCAGACATGCAGAATTTAGTCAAGAGTTCTCCATATTCTTTGCCCTATTAGAAACTAACAGCAGACAGAAGTTTGAAGAGGACTCAACTTTAGCTTTAGTACAGAATGCATCATGGGATTTGGAAGTAGTCCGGTGCGGGGGGTGTTGTTCTCCATGGCCCTTAGTTGATTTCAATGAGGATGAAGAGCGAGGTGCCGCAAAATCAAAATGGGAAATGTATATCATCATTGACAGAAGACTCAGTATTGAAAAACAAGCAAACAGATCTAGCGGTGAAGAATGACAGGGACATAGAAGAGTGACACTAAAAATAAATGAAGTATGAATAGAAAGACTGTGAAATTCAAGGTTGAAAAGCCTGTGGAATTTGATAGCATCAAAAGCCTGCTGAATTTGGTATCGTCAATGGCTTAAAAATGTAATGACGTAGAACGAGCAGAGAGCTGGAATATGCTATATGGTGCAGAGCTGTGTGCAAATCCCAGTGACTGAGAAAGAAAAACCATGGCTCCACCTCCTGTAGAGGGAATTATAATAGACTCTAAGATCAAGCTATTCAAAGGGAGAGATGATCGAACTTCTTGTATGGCAGATGGAAATATGAAGGATTAAAATAAGCCAACCTGAGAAAGTAAAGGTAATTGTAAAATTAAATGAAAAGCCTTCCTGTAGTTTCTTGTTAAAAATCTAGTTAGATTGTGAGGTGAAATTGATTTCTATAATGCCTGTAATGGGAAAAGGGAACTTACAGTGAGTATTTGGGCAAATATATTTACAGGGCTTATTAAGAACATGTATAGTTACAAGCTAGATTAATTAAATTCATCTAAGATTCAGATGATTAATGGCCAGCAATAATGTGGATCTATGTGATGCCAAATATTAGTTAACTGAATATTTACATTCTAACTACTTGACAAGGCATAGTATTAATACTGACCACTTGGAATGTTATAAAAAAACCTTCATAGAGAAAAGAATGTTGTGCTGCAGTGTTTTAAAAATTATGGTTGGTGGTCTTTTAATGATGATGTCTGTTAGATAATGATCATCACTAGAACTTGGATTAAGATTGTAGAAAACATGAATGCCATGCAGAAATGAGGGTTTTATGAAACATTTTCTAAAACATTTATATACTTACACACCTGTGTGTAAACTAGGTTGCATTATAGAATGTATTGTTTATTGTAGGCTGTAGTCAAAATGTTTGAAAGATACTATTCCAGAGAAAAGATGATTTAGTATGAATTTACAAAAATAATGATCTTTTGTTTGGAAAATTGTGAAAGATTTGCCTGTATTCAGAGGTAATTTTGTATCAGAAGGTAGATGAGATAAAGTATACTTAACTGAAGCAATTTTGAGACATTTTTGTTTGGTTTTCCTTTCTCACCTCCTTTTATGTCTTTTATTGCTAATGTACTCCAATTAGACTGTGGGTTAATTGAAAATTAGAATTTTTTCCCAGATGTTATTTGATCATCCCTCTGTGCTATAAAAAATGACATGGTCTACCTCTGAGCAATGATATAGCAAAAAAATCATTTGACAAATGTACTTAACCTAATGCCAAATGTATATAGACTCCATAGGCTTTAGAAAATTGAAGGGATATTAAAAATTATTTAGTATAGTCTCTTCATTTTCTAGATAAATAATGGTAAATACTAACTGTTGAGCAACTACCACTTGCAAAAACCTTTATTTTAGTATATTTAACCCTCACAACAGTCTTACAAGGTTAGCATTAATATACCCATTTTGCAGATGAGGAAGTTGAGGCTTAGAACATTACTCAAAAAGTTGTTCAAGGTCACAGAGCCATAAGTGGTTTGAGCCCAAATCAAACTCTCCTCCATATTGCCACCAAGTCTGAGAGAAATTAAGAGTCTTGCCAAAATGACACTTTGGTAAAATTGAGGTCAACCCTCATCTATTAAAAAATTCCCAGTGTAGTTCCATTTCTACCACTTTTTTTTGCCTCCCAACTTAATGTGCATTTGTTTAGTGGAAGTCTTCAATATTTCACCATTCTGTATCGTCATGAAAGGAAGGAGCTACTACTTATAGGGGAAATAGTTATCTATGTGTTTACCAGACTTTCCTCTTCACGCATACTTAAGTATGACAAGGTGTACCCCTTATATCATCCTTTTCATTTCTCTAACCTAGGGCCAAGAGTGGTTCTTTTCCCATAATGTCCCCTTGGTCACCCCTCTGATACCACTGCCATTCATCTTAGACTGTGAATTTCTACAGGACGAGGGCGATGTCAGCGTTACTGGCTCTATGTCACTCATTCCTGCCCTGCAGTAAATACAGATACGCTCTTAATAGGTTTGCTTGCTGATGGTTGTGGTGAAGGTGGACAGGATTGCTAAGTCACAGACACAGTTCCAGAGAGGGGAATAATAGATTCGGGCACCTTCTAGAGGCATCAGAGTGAGACACAGGAACTGAGTGTGTGGTTGGAAGATTTGCATTTTGACTTGCCATCTTATTGGCTGAATGACTTTGGACAAGTCATCTAACTATCTTTGACTTTTCATTTTCTTGACTTTATTTTGGTAAGGCTTATACAATTTTATTCCAGATATAAAAAAAGAGATTGCAAATTGTGTACATTAAAAAAATAACATTTGCTAACCAAGTGTTTCGGTGCTTTTGCCAGGAAAGTAAATGTTAGGAAAACCATCAAATATAGGGTAAAATTAAAGCAGAAAGAAAATAGGGAACAATCCTAGACAGACAGGTAAGTATCTAAAATTAGATGTTCTCAGTCTAATGAGGCTTTAAAATAAAAATATCTATCTTCTGTATTTTAGGATTTTTGAATTAATGCATGTAAAGCATTTAAAAGTGAACCTAGCATGTAGTAGGCACTCAAAAAATGTTAGCTATGATTACCGTTGTTATTACCACTACTACTAAAGCAATCAGGGCTGGAGGCATGGTTAGTATTCAGAAAATTTAGTAGGCAGAAAAGCTGAACTTACAATGTGCAAACTAATGAAGGTAATTTAATATCACAACTTATATATGCTAGATCTATCTTCTTCTGAGGATTGAAAAAGATAATGGTTGTGCATGCCTTTTATAAACTGCATGGTGCTATAAAAATACCATTGTGATTGCCATAATAGATTTTATATATTACTGACAAAATGCCATATTCAGTTAAGAGTTTAATTTTGTGTGAACAGGTCTATCTTTTCCATTTATTTGTCTGGAGTAATGACTAAAAGTAACAGGAATGTATTTTGGAGATAATTTTGAACTGTTTTATAATCTCAGCAAACTTGACAAAAGGAAGCTGTGTGTTGAAGATGTTGTGGACAAGACAGTTTTTTGATTGTGTCAAGATCCAAGCATTTAGTCATTCTTTTTAAGTTCCTGAAAATGATAGAGAAATATTATCAGATGTTACCCAAATTATTTCCTCTTCACAGTTATCCAAGGCAAAATTGAATATTCTCGATCTCTAATAACATCAGGAACAAATTGGAAGTAGCATTTGTTCTGTGCTATTTTAAATGTGGCTATAATATATTGAAAATTAGGTTTCTCAGTGTTATATCTGTGAATCTTTATTTTTTTTTCCTAAGCAAAGAAGGTAGTGATTTTGAGATTATCAGATTTATGCCCAAATGAAGATTATGTTGCTCTGTTTTTCATAAACATGGTAACTCCTTATAATTCTTTAGCTTTTCTAAAGAAAGTAAAAAAATAAAAAGAACACCAATGTTACTTCTTATTAATATTTTCATTTTAGATCTACAGTTACCAGTTTGTTGAAATATCAGAATATCAGTTTGCTATGACTACGTCTATGACTGTGATCCAAACTGCTGACTGAACAATGAGCAAGTGAACATTCTACAGATCCCTGTTGTGGTGAATACACAGAGTTAATGTCAACAAGAGAACTTACTAAATACTGTTGATCGATTAGACTCTTTGTTTTCTTTATTTTTGGAGACGCCAGCAAGCATTGCTGAGCAGTCCTGAAGGTCATGGTGAATAGATCTTCTCTTCCAGACCTCTCCGTCTTTTGGAAAGGGCTCTGCAGTGAGATAGGTTGGGATGGGGAAAGGGGTCAGGATCCACCAGCCCTAGTTCCCTTTGCTGGAGACCCCTCCATTGATGGCAGGATGGGCTCTAGAGGGAGCTCCAGCCCTGCTGTCTTGTGCTTTTCAGAACTTTGCCTTTTACAGGGTCAGGTCCAGAGTCATTTTCTCCTTGACGCGCTAATCATAGGATAATATTTTAGGGCATGGAATGAGTTGGAGAATAAAATATGAAGTCTGAAAAAAGAATAAGGGTTCATCATAATACATGCAGTAGAAGGGAATACTCCTTTACCAACAGGGAAAAAGCCAACCTCTCTTGGCTATTTCTGCAGCCTCTGGCCTTGATAGATTATAAAATTCTTTGAAATTACTCAATGCTTTGTCTGACCTCTAAGGAAGTTGTTGTGACTTCCAGTGGCCTACTTTTTTAGAGGACTCATTGGCATGGTCTTCCCTATCAGGTTATCTTGGCTGTTGTTCCTGAGACTGAAGATGGACAAATGGAAATGCCTTGAGCAGGTCGCTGGAGAATCAAGAAGTTGAGGAATTCACAACTGCAGGATTCTAAACAGCTATTTGGTGTTTGTGGCCATGAGCTAGGCATTATTGGTTGCATCTCTGTCATAGCCTGAGCATGTTTTGAAAATTTAAAAAGTAGAGTTGGAAATTCTGTTTCTTTAGAAACTTTAGGGACTATTCAGAATTTTAAAATGGTGCTTAAGATAACCCAGAACAGGACCCCAGGCATAGGCAAATAATGCTTCACATGATCAGAATGAAAAACTAGGCACCTAATTTATTTACGCACTCCTACCTACATATTTCAGTCTCTGTTTCCTTCAACAAAGCAAAAAGGAAAGGAATTAAGTGCCTGCTATACTAAAACATAGCGTTCTTCACAGGATGCCAGTCACGGGACACACAAAATTTCTTCTTTTTTAATGGCATCTGAACTCAATCTGGTTCCTATTTTATCTCTTTGAGAACCTGGAGTGTAGCAAGTTCTTTAGAGGAAAACTTTCAAAAAGCACAGTTCCCTGCTCAACTTCAACCTTTTTTTCCCTGTCTCATACTCAAAGAGTGTTCGTTTTAATCCTCACCAGAATTCCCCCTCATTAGCCCAAAGCCCTGCCCTGGCCACAGTGCCCACTAAAGTGTCTGTGCCTGAACAGGCCACGTGGAAAATCTGAAACCATATTGATACTGCAAGTCAGGATAGCACACTTGCATTGCTGTAGGGCCGCTTAGAATTTTTTTTTTTTTTTTTTTTTTTTTTGGCTGAACTTAAGGTGCACAGAACAAAGGTGAAAAGATCTGCAGTCACTTTGAGTTCGCTCGACAAGGGCTGTTTTCTTTTTTGTGTAGTGTTAAAGAATTAATTTTTTTTTTCACAAAAAGTCTCTAAAAAACCAACCTAATGATTGAGAGAGGTGGTTCCTAAATACTAAAATTTTAATCATAAGATTTATTCAGGATATAGGATGAGCTCATATATAATTCTTCCTCTCCAAGTCTCATGACATGAGCAGTTTATTTGGAACTTATTCACCAAATGTGTTAAAGTATTATCGGAATAGAAATATGACTTATAAGAAGTGAAGCTTGAACTAGAGCTATTGAAGAGAAAGTTATTTAAATTTCTGTTGTAGTTATAATGCTATTTACTCTAACCATCATTGTGGTTTTGTTTAACACTTGCAAAATGAACCATTGTTTCAGTTCATCTGCAAACATGTTATGAATAATATATTTTACATTTGTGTGCGTGGCCTGTATGTGTGTGTGTTTGTGTATGTATGGTTTAAAGAATACTAATAAAATGGCCATTTGTGTACCTGCTACCCACTCTCCTGATTATATCCCTCTTCCACCCAGAAGTAGCTAATTCTTGAGTTTTGTGTTATCACTTTACATTTCTTTATAGTTTTATCACTATAATGTACATATTCCTGAGGAACACATTGCTTAATTTTGTCTATTTCTATTTTTAAAGGACATGCATTTGATATTTTACCATTTAGCATAACATATACTGTAGATTTTTATTTTTTGCAAATACTATTTATCAGGTTAAAGAAATTCCCTTTAAAGTCCCAGATCAGTTGTAAAATTAAAGAAAAAAAAAATTCCCTTATATTCCTACATAGATAAGAAGTTTAAATTTTGAAGATATGTTGAATTTTATTGAATGCATACTCTTCATCTATTCAGATGATCAAATTACTTTTCTGAATTAATATATCCTGATGAGATTAATTATAACACTGGATTTTCTAATGTTGAAGTAATCATGCATTTTAAAAATAAAGCCAACTTTGCCATACATCGTGAGACTCAGTTGCTAATATCTATTTTTTAAACTATTAATATTTTCATGAGTAAGGTTAGTTTTTTTTTGTTTCCTTTGTCATACTGTCTTTACCTAGTTTGAGTGTCAGGGTTATGTAAGATTCATAAAAGTTGAGATGTCTCTCTTTTTTTCTGTTCTTTGAAGGAGTTTGTTTATAATTAGAATGATCTGTTCTTTGAATATTTAATAGAATTATCTCATAATTCTACACTCTGATCCTGGTGTTTCTTTGTAGGAAGATTTTAAACTACTTACTACATTTCTTTAATTGTTATAGAATCAGTCAGGTTTTTAAAATTTTATTGTGAGTCAGTTTGTAAAGATATATTTTTCCAAGAACTTGTCCATTTATTTCATCTGCATTTTCTAATTTATTGGCATAAAGCTGTTCATGACATTCTGTCATAATAGTATAAGAGTTTATGTCTTCTCTATTTTCTTTTTTTTTTTCTTTTTTTTTTTTTTTAACCCATACATGCCTGAATCTCTATTTTCTTTAAATCAAGTTTGCCAAAGTTTTGTTAGATTTACTAGTCTTTTTAAAAGAATGAACCTTAATTTTGTTCTTCCCCATTATATGCTTCTGGTATATAGCATAAATTTTTGCTTTTAAAAACTTTCCTTTCTTCTATTTTCTTGGTGTTTATTCTCTTGTTATTTTTCTCACTTTTTAATTTGGTTACCAATTTCATTAATTTTTTTAGCTGCTACCAACTTTTATGGAAAAAAATCCACTTACCTATGGTTTTATTTTTGAAGAGGACATCAAGTTTTGATTAGTAACTGCATGCAACCATAACAAGCATAACATAAAATGGCAAAAGTGTATGTTCATGAAATAAAGCTCAAGTTACTTGTTAAAATATAGAAAAGTATTTTAATGGTGTGGTTTATATAAATCAAATATAATATTGCATCTATATTTAATACATTTGATATTTAATACTGTATATTCTATTTTCTTACATTTATGGAGTACATGTAATAAGTGTTTTTACAAAGTTACATATAGTTGCTCCCAAATAGCCTTCCCACTTAATTCTAGCAATTGCTATTGTAATAGTATCATTGAGAAAAAACTCTTGACCACTAGTGATCAGTTGACATCCCCAAGTTTAATGTCAGCTTTAGCACTCAATTACTTTTCTGGATTTTTGCTGTCTTTTTTCTTATTTCTAAGGATTTATTACTTTACCATCAGCTCAGTTATGTATACTAAAAATATTTTGAATTTTTATTGAGTATTTTGAGATATTCCAGTTGGATTTTTTTGAGTCATCTAACCTGCCATGTTGACCAAAATGTAATTCCCATGGATAATATTCTGTGATTTTGCTTAGTTCTATGGCCCTATGAATTCTGAACATCAAATCACCAAGTCACCAATTTGTGTCACTGCTAAAAGTGAGACAGGTTGGGATAAAAGTGGATTGATGCATACAAACTAATTATAGTTTCTGAACTGACTACTCAAACTCATGAAAACATGAGCTAGTATCATGTTTTTCTAAGATAAATCATATATTAGGAGCAAAGGAGTAAAGATCTCCACTTCCAATGACATATGTATAATAGTGTAGTGGATTTCTCTGAGTTTTCATGTAAAAATACCAAACAGAATTACAGAAATACTGTAATTGGATTATCAGTCCTTTTGTTATTTTTCACTCATTTATTTATCCTTACCTATTGCATGCCTCTTATGTGTATTAGAGGAGATATGAAGACTAAAACTCTTCCTAATGTTGTGGATCTCTTTAGGATTAGTTTTCTTCCTAAGATTGGGAAGAAAAATATGGAGGCAGCTATAATACCATACTAGATAAATGCATATGCTCTGAAACCAGAACATCTGAGTTTGTGTGGTGGCTACTTCATTTACAAGGTCACTGAATGACCTTGGACCACCTCCTTAGCCTACATGTGCCTCAGTTATCTCATCTGGTTCACAGAAAACATTCATAAACATCAGGCATTAATGTCACCACCATCACTGTCATTGTCATCATCATCACTCTAGAAGGACAATCCCAGAAAGAACAAGAAGTATAAAGGACCTGGCAGGTTGCTGTTCTATAAAAACTCCAGGTGACCTCCAAATTGTATTTCATTTTTAAGAAATCATGCACATTTTGGTGCTGTCAATTTGTTGCTACTGCATTGTTTATTGTGGGGATTTAGTAATGGGAGAACAGAAGAAGGTATGGCATTTCCCTGGGACAGGTGCCCTTTTAACCCTCTTTTTGGAGTTAGGGGTTGTAGATCTGTAGAATTATATTATTGGGGCTCAGGCAGGAGGTGTAGTAGTGATTGCAGCTCCCTGTGACTTTCATACTGGAGGCTTCCAATGTGAAGGACAAAGATCGTGCCCTTTTTATTCACCATTGTACGTTTAGTGCTAGGATGCTTGTTGTTGAAAGTTTGCCTTAATTTCTAAAACGCTGAACTGATGCCAAAACCCAAACAAAACTCTATCCTAGGAACCCGTGTAAACACAGTTTCTCAGCTGTTTTTAAGAAGAGGTCAGCATAGTGATCTTTTCCCACTGAGTCAGTGCAATGGGAGATCTTACCTTTTTGTATGACTTAAACTCTAAGAAAACACGTCCGATTTTTATTTCAAGTTTCAAAATGATGAACTATGAAACAAACCTGATTACGCTTTAATATCTTGTATATATAAATAAGGAATGACACATATAAATGACTCGCCTTCACCAGAGAAATTTGGCACTAAAAAATGTTTTGTTAATATCAGATATGTGGATCCTATGGTTTGAAATTTTTTACTTTAACACAAATAAGAAAAACATTATAGAGCCCAGTAAACACTAACATGTTTCAGAATAAACCTTGTTTTTAAACAGATTATTTTCCAAAAGAAATTGTTTTTGTTCTCAATCTTCAAGGTAACAACCATAAAATCTGAGAGTTGAGCAAGGTGGGAAGATGTAGAGGACAAAGGAAACAGACAGAAAGACACAGAAAGCAGTGTAGTTCAAGGCACTAAACAGATGGGACTGGCACGTGACTGAAGCAGCAGTCACCTTGTGTGTGTCTTACATCCCTGCTCCATTTAGACATTTATACAGTGCTCGCGAGAGGAGGACTGAGCAGGTATAGTCTAATCAGCAAGCCAAAGAACCTTTTTATTTCTGCCCCCTCCCCCTTCTCCTCCTCCTCCTCTTTTTCACAAATTTGCCTTGAAGTTCAAATCCTCAGGAAGAAGAAAAAATGTGTGAAGTTTATAAATGAAAAAGAGAATCCTAAATAAGTAGGGAAAAAAACATTTTATTTGGCATCTAACAAAAAGGCGATAGGAAATAATAAAAGAATTAATTTAAGCCTCCTTGAAAGTTTACTACTGTCATTTGTTGCTTCCTGGGGCAACATTAAAGGAATGTCATAGGAGATACTTCATAATCATTTTTTACTTATGAAATAATAGTTTTGCCTTTTTCACTGTTGTGAGTTTCTAAAAAAACACATCCATAAATCCCAAGAAATAAGAAATGTGTGTAGAATCTTGGCTGCAATTGCAAAGTAGATATCAAAAGCTAGCAAAAAGTGTTGGGCGATGAATTATGCTCTATGATGAATCCCAGACATACATACAGGGAGCCCTTCTTGATATCGTGCAGATACATTGTTCACAGGTTTATTTGAGAAGGTGCTCATTGTCTTTGATTTTGAAATGACTTTGGGTTGTCTAGTTTCTATTTATTTTATTATTAAAGAGTGACATTTATAGACAACTGAAATTTCTAACTTGTTCAAATAAGTATGCTAGAGTTCCCTTACATTTAGCCTCTTTTCCCACCCATCACATATTTGACATAATCTTTTTGGAAATACCTATATTTCCCTATGTTTCTTTCTATGTTAGAGTGATATTATTGTCATTTCTGAGTAAGGATTTAAAGTCATCATAAAGCTAGCTCCTTTTGCCCACAAAAGCACTGTTTATTGAGAGCTTACCTTGTACCAGGTACTGTTCTAGTGTTCTACACATTATCTCATTTAATCCTCACAACAATGCTATGAGGTGCAGTTGTTGTTGTTATTCCCATTTAATTGGTGAGCAAATGGAGGCACAGAAAGATTAAGAAATGTTGCCCAGGATCATACAGCTAGAATTGTGCTGTCCAATATAGTAGCCTATAACCACATGTAGGTACTTAAGTTTAAATTAAATTAAATTGAATATTCAGTTCCTCAGTTATACCAGCCACACTTCAGGTTCTCAATAGGTCTATGTGGTTAGTGGTACCACATAGCACCTTTCTGTGTTTAACTTTGGCTTCAAGGGATTACAGGATTGTAGCGTTTGAAAAGTCTTTCTGCGTTTCATGGTCTTCCTCCAATAAACGGGGACTAGCCTGCCAGATCAGCTGTTACCATGTAAAGCCAGACTGATAACATTATTTTTAGAAGAAAAATAAGATGAAAGAAAACTAAAGCATGATCTAAAATTTTACTTCTAGACTCAAGAAACAGTCTTATAAATTTCATTTTTGATTGTTAATAGTTTGATCAAACATAGAAAACAAATCCCAAGTCTTTGAGAAAATTTAAACTTTTCAAGATGGCAACTATTAATACGTTGGCACCCTATAAGAATAAATCCAACCTCTCATCAAGTATTAGGAAAGATTTGATTCTTATGACAATACCTAGGAACTCTCCTGTCCTGAACATTACACTGTTCCTGTCTTGGTCTCTATATCCTGTTAAATCCAACTCCGTGCCTTCCTTTTCTCTGTTAAAATCTAGTACAACTTGATCACTACTCCCTTCTCTTAATTGCAAAAAGAAAATGAATTAATGCATGAAAGGTATTATTTTTATGTTGACATTGTAAACATTTTACATATAAACTACTTTTACATGTAAAGTTCTTGAACTAGTACCAAGTATGTGGCAAGAACTCCATAAATATTAGCTAGTATCATTATTGTCAGACTCTAATCCCTTTCTCTGCTTTATGTAAGCAGGTCTTGCCTCAGTGCATCCTACCCTAGCTTACTGTGGCCTGCCTGTATCTTCCAGCCCTACCCCTATCTCCTGAACAGCTCATATATATATAGTGCCTGTCTCCTTCAGTGGGCACTGCTACTTCTCCTAATCCCCCCCTCCTAAGCCACCCTGCAAATTGGAATTCCTGACCCTGAAAACTCTTTGAAATCCTGTAGTAGGTAGGCACTGTTGAGATTTCACCTACTTACCACATGCATATTATAGTCTAAAAGGAAAGGCCTTTTTTAAAGTATATTTTAAAATTTCAGAATATTACGGGGTCACAAACACTTTGGTTACTTATATTGCCTTTGCACTGCCCGCCTCAAGGCAGAGACAATACGCCTGTTTCTCTGAGGGTGCTGGTTTCTCCTCACTTTTCCCTCAGTGTAGGGCGGGTCATGTGGTCCCACTCTCAAGTCTTTAGCCAAGAGTTCTGGGTCCCGTGGGCGTGGGCAGGCTCCAGGTATAACCAGGAGTTATACCTGGCTACTCTTTCAGTCGCAGTCGGGGATGCCCAACTCCATTTAAAAACAGTCTAGAAAAACTGGAAAGTTGGCAGCAGAGGTGGCATGAGTGTCCAGCTGCACCGGGTAGGTGCCCGCTTCCAGAAAGGCTGTTATCCCTCTGCAGTTCTGGATGCCCCACACAGGCTCCACGGGAGAAAATGTACTGATTTTAGTTTGCAGTGTATTTGTAAGAAAGCACTAAAGCCCTGACATGTTCATGGAACCAGACATTTTTTCTGTTTTATACTACAGAAAAAAAAAAAAAAAATTAGCCAGCATATGATGGGCCAGTCCATGAGGAAGAGTAAGATATTTAGCAGTAGCTAATGTTGGAAAAATTCACATTTTAACTGCAGCGCACAGGAGTAAATGAGTGTGCACCATGCTCCATGGCATGATGGCAGGTGAGACCAAGTGAGGATGGTAATGTATGCGAGGGATCACAGTTTTCTCAAAACTACTTAATATTCTGTCATTGAATCACATTAGTCTTTTTTTATTTATTTTTCCTCAGGCCGTGGTTTGGGCCTGTGTTCCTGAAAGACACAATGATAAATTATTCATTTGTGTATAAATACAGACAGCAGGTTCTGGAGGGAAGAAGTATTTGCAGAGTGAGAGCAGTTCTTGTAAGATAAAGGGTCATTCTCTGTAACTACCTAAAATCTGAACATGGCACTTTATTTTCTTCATCAGTGCCCTGTTGACCTGGAGTTAAATGAGCTATGAGCATTGGTGCCTGACAGGGCAGGGAGGATGAGCTTCAGAGAGTTGGCAGCACCCGCATGAAGTCCAAGAGAGATGAGCCATTTCCACTTAAGGAACCCCGAGATCCACCAGTGCAGTGCCGGGCGCTTTGCACACAGCACCTTCAATTTCCTTAACACTTCTTCAGTGTGGATTTTGTTATTTGCTGATGATGTAACTGAAGCTCAGAATGGTTATGTGACTTGTCCTGAGCCACCTACCCGATAAATGGAAAGGCAAGGCTCTATTCCACGTCTCTCTCTTCTTTTATGTATTTTTTTCTAGTTGGTCCCTTTTATCTGTATTTCCTCATTTCCTGCTCTCGCCAGCTTCCTCACCTATGGGCACACCATTCTGAGTATGATGGATGTCCTTTTGTTTGTATGGATTCTTATAAAGAAAATCTTTCTCCTTTGTGTTCCTATATTTTTAATCTCAGTAAATGGTATTCTGCTATAGATTTCTGTCTTTTTTTTTGTTATCCATTTTTTAATAAAATGTTTCCACCAGCACTGTGTGGACCTCTTGTCTGTCGTTGCTGGCAGAGGTACTGGTGGCACAGTACTCCAGGGTTGCATCCGCCCCATTTCGTTTCATCTTTCCACTGTCCCGGCAACAGATGCCCAGATGGCCTCTAGGTTTCTGCTACGCCAAATAACCAGGCAGTGGACGTCTTGTACACACGTCTTGTGAGTCTGTGTGGGATTGTTTGGGAATTGCTGGGCCACAGAGCACACTGACGCTAACTCGGACCTCACTGGGCCGGTTTGCTGCCGTCCAGCCTGGCTGCCCAGTCCCGCATCCACCAGCAGTGCAGGAGCACTCGTGTCCTCTCATCCCCGCTGGCACTTCAGTTTTCTCATTGTTTCATTTTTTTCATTTTTCTGATTTCCTAATTTGGGCCAGTCTGATTGTGTGAGGTGATTATCTCACATTGTTTTAATTTGCATTTCTCTAAATTATTAATGTTTTTTTTAAAAAAATCATCTCTTCCTATGCATGTTAGTTGACCTTTTTCTGCCGCTACCCTGTACTCCAATTCAGGGGATGAAGGCCAGGGTCAGGGCCCTGACCATCTTTCTAGACCAGCGTTGTCCAGCTGAAATATAATGCCACCCCCATCAGCAACTTCAGAATTTCTAGTAGCTACATGAAAAAGGTAAAAAGAGAAAAGTGAAATTAATTTCAGTAATATATTTTCTTTAACTCAATATATCTAAAGTGTTATTTCCATTTTATATATTTCATATATTCAATATAAAAACATTATCAATGAGATATTTTATATTCTTTTTGTTCTATCTTCAAAATCCTGGTATATTTAACAATGACAGCACATCTCAATTTGGATGCTAAATTTTGAACGGTTAGAGTGAAATATAGTTACTTTATGCAAGAGAAGTTTTAATTGAAAAATAAGTTATGCTGTTTATAAAATGTTGGATATGCCTGATTATTAGAAAGCTCTTCTTACATTGGGCCAAACTGCCTCTCTCAAATTTCTACTCATCATAGTACTGCTTTCCATGGGCACATATAAACTGTGTGATCTGTCTTTGAGAAGACATCCCAATAAGCCTTGAGTAATTGCTCTTGGGTTTCTCTTTCTCCATGTCTTCTCTTCTAGGTCATCAATATCTCTGTTTCCCCTGGCTGTACCTTGCATGACATAGTTCCTTCACTTTGTCACACTGGGTCCTTGGGTTGTATGCGTCTCAGATTGCCTATCTCTCTTCTAAGATGTACACTAGAACCAGCATGGTTCTTCCTATGGATGGGGCAATGCCCAGATAAATTCTATCTTCCTCTGAGCCAGACACTCTGCTACCGCCAGAGTAATTTGAAACTAAATTAGCATTTAGCAGTCACATGTGGACTTGGTTAACAATTGCTTGTCATCTGGAAATTCAGTTGATGTTTTTCAAGCACTCACTGTATGTTTATTATATCTATAAAAGTACACATCACATGTGGCCTTCTACTCATGACAATTTCTAAGCAAGAAGAATCAAGCTTAGAAAACTAAAATTGTTTTTAACAAAATAGTAAGCTCCTCTCCATTGTTACTTGCCACCCCGCCCAAAGCCTTCCACAGATCCATCCTCAGAAATAACTGTAGCATGTTTAAAACTGTAGCATTTGGCTGGAGAAATTTGTTGGACCTGAAGCTACATAGTGGCATAGCCTTTTTCTCCACTAGCATATATCCAGGATGAATTAGTAAAATAATCTTTCAATCTGTTATTAATCTGACATAAGAATTAATGTATTTTATGCAAAGGCAAAGCCAACACACACTCGCATTTTAATAAATATATAGAAAGATAAATTTCATCTTGATGTTATTGATGTATTACATAGTTGTACCCAATTAAGAGATAATGATATGCAATATGGTAGACATTAATAACAGAGACAGTGTGAAAGATTATAGGACAAATCATTGGTAAAATGATTGCATCAGGATATAGCTTTTATAACAGAAGGAACAAAGGCATGAAAAACATGATTGCTTGCCATTTATAGTCACATTTCCAGGCTTGGTCACTGCTTAGCTCAGGGGAGGTGATGAGAAAGGGACAGAATCCAGACTCAGGGCAAAAAAGGAGAGCAGATAATAGAGCCTTCTTTCTTGTCTCCTTTACTCCTTAGTGTTGAATACAGACTGCCCCTGACTATATATCCCAAGAAATTGGTAACAACTTTAACCCTTAATTGAAGTGAGGACCAGTTCAAGAAATATGTGATGTTAAGGAATAATCAAGGGGGTAGGAAGATATGTGGGCCTGGAGTCATCTGTCATTTCAGATGTTTCATTCAGACCACGGCAGCTACAGAATACAAGGATTTGTCCTTTAGTGGTAGTAGATCTGGGAGCAGGGAGAGCAGGTGGCAGTGGGAGAGCAGACAATAAAGAAAAGAAAAATGCAGATCAGACTTAAGATGATTAAAGATGGACTCTTTGGCTCCCATTTGTCCTCAGACTCCTAGGACTAATTTATTTTGACTAACAGTCTCCCAAAAGGCACTGTGCTAGTCACTATGGGATCTCAAATATAAGGAACATATCAGTCCCACAATCTAATGTCGGGGGGAGATGGCACCAGCACACAGAGAATGAAGACCAAGATCAGAGTGTGCCGATTGGTCTGAGAGAGACACAGTGTGTTGTAGACGTTCATGTTCACGTTTAACATGGGGACTTGGGATAAGCTATTCAGTAGGTAGTCTTTGAGGTGAACACTAAAGGATAAATAAGGTTCCATAGGCAAAGATGAGCAGAAAAGAATATGCCAGGCCATTCGTTCAGAGGGAAGTCTCAAGTGATACCATGCAGATAGAATTCCTTTCCTCCTGTGCCTACAATAAAGGGCCAAGAAATGCAGGCATCCATGTTTTTGCTCCATGGGTCTCATAGCATCATGACAATAAGCCACAATAGTCTGAGAGCTGTGAGCTAACCTTTTTTTTTTTTTTTTTGACAAATCATATGCAGTATTAGCAGCCAGCTACCAGGTTAGCAAGTATAAGTCTAAACCCAGGATACAGACAGAGTCAGGCCTTTTTCCTTCTCTTAGTGGCAATTAATAGTTGTTGACCTGGGCATCTGGGCAGTTGACCATCTAAAACATCAGTTTAAGACAGGACATCTTTAAAACTCTGTAATCACTGTCTTTTCAGTAGCCAACTTTAGTAGACTAGAAAAATCAGCATATTAATAAATATTTAAGCCTTCCTTTCCCCTCTTGTATCAGTCAGGGTTCAACTACAGAAACAAAACGAATAGGAATATATATACTAAGAGATGTATTCCAAGGAGTGGGCTCACACCACAGTGGAGACTGCCTGGGCAGGTGTGAAATCTGTGGGGCAGGGTGGCAGAAAGGATACACTGGAACCCTCAGGAATGAGCTGAAGATGTCACAGGCAGGATTTCTTGTTCTTCATCCTCAGGAGAGCCTCAATTCTGCTCTTAAGACTTCCAACTGATTGTGGACTTTAATCACATCTACAGAATACCTACATGGCAACACTTACATTAAAGCTTGATGAAGTAACTGTGGGCTGTAGCCTAACCAAGTTGACACATAAAATGGACCATCACACTTCCCATAGGCAACCCTGATGTTAGGGTGAGGGCAGGTAATATACATAATGGGACCAGGCAACTTACAGCAATGGTGGAAGGAAATCAGCCCAACACAAAAGGCCACATATTGTGTGAGTTTATTTACATGAAATATCCACAGCAGGTTTGTGGTTGCCAGGACTGGGGACAAGCAGGGATGGAGAGTGACTGTTTAACATGTACAAGGTTTCCATTTAGCCATGATGAAAAGGTCTTGGAGCTGAATAGTGGCAATGGCTGCCCAACATTGTGAATGTACTTAATGCATTGAATTGTACACTTTAAAATGGTTAAAATGTAAAATTTTTGCTATTTGTATTTTTACCATAATAAAAATAATCGAATTTTATTTGATTTGACTGCAGTGGGCCTGAAATTGGAACATACTTCTGATTGTGGGTTGGTAGGGTTTAATTTAAAAGTGCCAATTTCATGTTTACCTTTGCTTTATCGGGGGATTCAACTGCTGCTTGACAAGTGCCAACCTCAGTTCCCCTCCGCAGTTGTGCGTTGTTCTAGCCTATTGTTCCGAATGCCCAGCTTGTAATGTGAGGGCACAGGGAGGCATGACTTAGACAACTTGAAAGTGTATTGAGCAATACAGATGATACGGGATTGGGTGGCTTTCCCAGAGCCAGTGACAGAGATCTTCAGATACAGGAAGCTTTTGTTTAGAGTATCCTGATTGGGAAGATGACCGTGAATCTTAGCAAACTGAGATTTAGCTGGGCTGTCGTACTTGGGTTCCTGGGAATATTTTACTGCCATGGCTCTGCTCTTTTCAATAAATTCTTTTCAGGCTGGATCTTTATTGAGAGCTGCGATGTGCGGATCCTTTCCGCCGTGTGTAGCATGAGCTCCTGCCCGCGTGCGGTGGATGTCAGCATGATGATCCTTTTGCAATGGTGACAGTTTGGAGAACTGTTTTTCAAATTTGTTGTCATTGACAGACATAGATGAATTTCCAACTAGAGTTATGGATCACTGAGAAAATGGGCTCTGACGGTGCCCTGGAGCCAGGGAGTGAAGTGGACCTTCCCCTGGCAGAGGCTGCGTGGGGCACGCGTGCAGAGCTGCGCAGAGAGCGCCAGCCTGGGAACGTCCCTCTGCTCATGCCTTTGCTTCCTCCTCCTCAACTAGAAACAACACTGTGCATGTTTAATGCCCTCGATGCAGAGATTTCTTCTTGGGAATATTTTCAGCTCTTTTAGAAGCAATGGTAAATATTTGAAGCCACTAAGGGAGAAATTTATTTACTAGCATAAGTTGGGACTTCAGATAACTGAAAGGACCTTCAGAACATCCTAAGTTGGGTTTCATTTATATCATTTTACAAGTTAAAAGTGAAATTTAAAAATTATTAACCATCATATATGCCATTGTTAGCTGATGTCTGTCAGCCATTAACAAATATTTTAGATAAAATTCATTTTTTGAGGCATGAGTACTCCCATCCCAAATGACTCCATAAATATGTGCAAAAGCTAAGTACAATTTGGTGTGGTCTTTTCCACAAAACTGACTCAGCCAGCTCGTACATCTTGC
The DNA here is from genome assembly GCF_040939455.1 of Microcebus murinus. NCBI lineage: Eukaryota > Metazoa > Chordata > Mammalia > Primates > Cheirogaleidae > Microcebus > Microcebus murinus. The sequence goes on from NC_134112.1 coordinate 60,912,139, forward strand.
CCATCCTTTGACTTATTCAGGTCCCCGAGTCCTACACACAGTGGCCCCATGAGCAGCTTTAATCTTTACGAAAGAGAGAATTCTGCCTAACTCTATCTGCCAGTGGGTGAGGCCAGTGTTCATATGGCCACGTTAGAGCCCCCCATTCAGGCTGGCCTCACTCTTGGGGACACCAATTGAAAGACAATTATTTATGAGTGGGATGTAGTATGTTGGATGTATAAGATGTGCTAGGCACTCCATACACATGGTTTTATGTTTTTCAACAATTTTGTTTAATGTGTTTTATATCATAAAACTGACATCCGGAAAGGTGAGTGAATTGCCCAAGGTCACACAAATAGTAAGTGGCAGAGTTGGCTTCAAACCCAGGACAATCCGATCCTCAACTGTCACTTTTCATTGTACCACACTAACAAGGATTTTCAGGATGGCTAACCACAGCCGGTCACCAGGAATCAGGCCATAGGACACCTATGATTTAAAGGAACAGAGCAGGTGATCCAGAAAAGTTGCACAGTAGGAAGAGCTGGGCAGTGGCAAGTAGTTCACTTAAAAAGCTCCTATTCCGTCTGACACACAGCTTATGCAAAACCTCCTCTTTGGAGCTGTGCATTCCAGCATGTCATGTTCCACAGTTAACCTCCCCTGGGCTTGCTGTGCACCTGCCCGTATGTCTGCACTCACACTTGCTGTACTTTCTTGTGCCTGGCACAGAACCTGGCATAGAGTAAGACCTCAGTGAGTGTTTAATGGATTAATCAGGTAAAGGCATCCAGGTACATACGGCCCAGAGAATGGGAGGCCCAGAGGGAGAAAACTGGGCAGATGAAGTAGGAGGCCAGGGATAACTGAACTGGACTTGAAGAGGAGCCACCTATTTCTATCTTTGCATTATAGGGGGTGAGCCAACCAGCATCTGAAACATACCTGGAGTGACAGACTTGTTGCTGATAAAACCAAGGCTTTCTAGTCATTATATTTCCAGCTTTAGGAAGGTTGATTTCCACAGCGAGTTGTTTCCTGGGGTGTGTGTGTGTGTGTATGCACATGTGTGTTTATACTTTTATATACAATCTTGCCCATGATGAAAACAAAGGCAGACTTTGGAGAAAGACTTCATAGGAAAGTGAAAATAGGGAGATCAACTGCTCTGAAGACTCAAAAATCCCAACTTTGGCCTCTAAGCCAGGTATTGGCAAACAATTTCCTGGAACAAATTCCTTCTGGGGCTGTTTTTGTATGATTTTACAAAAACTAGCTAAGAATGATTTAAAAATTTTTTAATATTAAAAAAACTCAAAAGAAGAAATGCTATTTCATGGCATGTGAAAATGATATGAAATTATTAATGTCTGTCCATAAATCAAGTTTTAGTGGAACCTAGCCACACCCATTCACTTATGTAGTATCTATGGCTGCTTTTGTGTTAAAAGGACGGAGTTGAGTGGTTGGCACAGAGACTGTATGACCCACAAAGCCTAAAATATTTAGTATTTGGCTCTTTGCAGAAAGTTTTCCAACTCCACCTCTAAGCCACAGTAGAGTCATCCTCTTTCAAAGCTGGTGGGAAAACAGAGTAACATTGTTTCAGGAGCTTCTAGCAGAGTACATTGATTTTCTTTATAGAGTCCTATTGATTTTTGTTGTTACTTTACTCTGTGTTGGTGTGAAGGGCCTAGAATAATTGTTGTACATTGTGAAGGTATGTTCTAAATAGCATCTGGAAAATCTCTCACGATTGATTTTTGTAAAGAAGGTTTAATTTTTAAATTGCTTTTGAACTTCTCTGTCTGGGAGTGGGAGCGGAAGGGGAAGGGCGGGATGGGAAACAGCAGCCCTGGGCCCCACACTAGCTCTCCTGCTGCCCTGAGGATTAAGGAGGTGACGTGTGGGCAGCGTGTTGTGCTTCTGGGGGAACGGCACTACGTAAATATGAGACGTCATTAAAAACACACAGAGTGCCTCGAGGGAATGATCTTCCTCTCTGACAAAATAATAGGTTTCTACTAAAATAATTTAGATTTGATGATTAAATGCACATTTGTAATGGGGCCAAAGTAGCAAGGAGTTAGAAGCAAGGTAATCTTGGAGTTGTGAGGGAGACCGTTGTGATTTCAAGATATGTAAATATGTCTCAATTAAAAATGAAGAATTTTCTCTTCTCCTGACACAGTGTAAGATTTGATGCTGCAAGAATAATTGTGGTCATTGGACAGAAATCACCTTGGGATGCACCTGTATTAAAGGCCTCACAGCACACAACCTGACCAACACCAGGAACTAGGCGGTTGGGTCTATATGAGGCAGAAATGCTCCTGGACTTTGCCACCTGCCCTGCAGAGTCGTCGTCCCAGAGGTGTTCCTGGGCTCAGGTGTGGGTTGTCCTCAGAGCAGATGCTGAGACAAGGACTTGTGTGCAGGTCGTTTACTCAGGAGGTGCTTCCCAGAAACAAAAGGGAGAGCAGAAAGAGTAGGAGAGTGAAGAGGAAAAGGCAGTCAAGGGTGTATTACTGGGCTGAATAACAAATAACTGTGGCAACTGGGGCTCCATCTGCTGGGGACCTTCCGAGGCACTGTATGGAATAAGCCTTAGCTTGTCCCTCCTAAGGAGGCTGGAGTTAGTAAACTCATTATGTAATAAAAGTAGCTATTGCAGGTTTTGAGGTCATGCATTGTGCCAGGAGCTTTGCCTAAGTAGTTTTGTTTAATTCTGGAAATAATCAAGAAAGGGATCTTTAGTCACATTGTATAGACGGGAAATTGAGGATTTTAGTATAAATTACATAGAGTCACTTAGCCTGGTAAGTGTTAGGCCTCAGACACAGATCCAGGTCTGCCTTAAGGCGAAGCTCCCTCGTGTTTTCTATGTTATGTTGAATGTAGCTGCCTCTTGCTCAGTGGGCAGTCTTTAAAATGTTATATGGTTTCTAATTCGTTAATGTTGGGAGGATGGATGTTATGTTGGGAGGTTCTGCTGCAATAACAAACAACCGGCAAATGTCAGTGGGTTAATTACACCTTTGTTCCCTCACTACACATGCATGTGGGTGACAAGGTGGATCTGTGTTGCTGTGATCCTGGCCTAGGGGTCTAGGCTGATGGGGCAGCCACTCTCTGGTGGTGCTGGCCGCAGATTGAGGCCAGCATGGCACCTCTGGCATTCCCTCTCAGGGTTGTGTAAGGGCTTCTTTGTATTCTCATGACTGTGGGAGTGAATGCCTCCTTAAACTCTGCCTCACTTAGCTCACCCTGGTACAAGCCCCACCATCGGAACATCGGCACTGCACATGGCAGGGGAAAGAAGACCTGATGAATCAGCTTCTTAAAGCTTTCGCCCAAGGGTGACATGCTCTTTCTGTTCACATTTTATTATTATTAAAAAAGCAGAAAGAACACTGGATATTGATGAACAGTAATACAGTCTCCCAGGGTAGGTTTGATTTAATTCATTTTTACAAGCCTCCTCCCTTTCTTGTTAATAAGTTTACAAGTTTAAGCTATTAAGCAGATCATCATGGCTTGGAATATATTTAATTCAAATGTTGACTTTCCTATGTGGTCTCATGAAAATTCAGAGAAACCAAGTGCTGCAGTTGATCCTTTCTATATTTGAGTATTAAAAGTAGAGTAACAAGGAAGGTGCTCTGCAAAAACTCCCACCCTGTAATCCCAAGATTAGCCACCCAAAGCTAATATTGAGAATTAACCATTTTCTAGATAGCCTGGGAGATGAGGAGACAGACAATAATTGTTACCCAAAGTTTTCGTCTTCAATGTGTAATAAGAGCCTTTGGCTATAGGCAGAGTTTGCTAATATTGCAGCATGGTGGTAGTGGGGGACTTGTGTATGAATAGTCGTCCTTTTCGGCATGTGGTCTAGAAACTTCTTTTGTTGTGGGCTGCATTTTCTCTGTGAGCTGTAAACACAACCACAGTAAATATGAGAGGAACATTAACCATTAACATACACACTCTTCAGAGAGGCAGTGTGAGAAGAAAAATGGCTTTGATCAAATGACTATAAAGCCAGTAGGAGATGGTAGATGCTTAACCTTGTTCATAAGTCCAAAGAACCCAAATCTTCTACAAAAATCTACTCTTGTCTTGGGGGCAAATTCTAGGGTTGGAGAATGGTCAGGATTAGATTTAGCTACTGGGGAAAGGCCAGGGTATTAGGAGCAAGGGAATCATATTGTGGTGAAAACTGTTGCATCCTTGTGTTTCTGTCCACTCCAGCACGAACAAATTGTGTAGTTATGGGCAGGTCACTTAACTTTGCTGTCTTCACTTGTAAGATGAATCCAGAGAAGATTCTAGCTCTAAATTTGGCAAAGAAAATAAAGGAAGAGATAGTCAACTCATAGAGATAGCAGGATGGAAAAATGTCTTTTTCAGACTAGAAGAGACTTTAGAATGTTTGTACTTTGAGGAGTCAGTTGAGAGAGATACTGAAGGTGCAGGAGAAAGGATTTCTGCTATGACAAGGCTGTGAAAGAGGTGGGATGAGTGGTATCATGAGACCAGCATGGAAGACACTATCCTGAAAACAGAGGATGCTTTTCCCTCTAAGATAGACTGGAATGAGGACACAATGGGTAGAGATACTGTGTCATCTTTTAAGGAGGGTGAGGTAGCATCAAGAAGATGAAAAGCTTTATGCCAGCTTGGTCATCTGCCCAGGCAGGGAGGGGAGATGGATATATTGAGGGGTGGTGAAAAGGTATGGAACAAATGCATTGGAGAGTGATGAAAAGAGTTACCAAAAAAGGAATGGAAACATTTTGGAGCCCAGGAAGAGCTCAAATGAAACTGAACAGCAGAAATTGTAGTAGACCCAGTTGGCATGGCATATTTTTCATAATTTGACACACCAAAACGCAGGGATGAAGGAATCCAAATGTTGGGCAGGGTCACCTGGGAATAATTGCCTTTGGCAACTTGTCTTGAGGGGAAAACTGGAGTTTGAGGTTCCCTGTGGCCTCTTTGAAGTAGCAGAGAAGGTTTCGCAGGCACAAGAGTGTGGAGGCTGTAAGGAAAGGGAGTTTTGGACATCTAGGGGACAGTGAAAGTAAAATTATACTCAGTGAAGATGAGGCCCAAAAGATGCTAAGATCTGTGAATGATTGCAATGGAGTGGGAATTACATTCTCTTTTAGAGAAGGTTGAGGGAGAGGGGAGCTGGGTGCTAGACTATGAGCTCATTAGGATGGGGCCAAAGGTCACCTTTACTTTGGTGTCCCAATTCTTAGCATGTTGTTAGGTATATAACAGGTACTCCATAAATCCTTGTTGAAATAATAAGGATTAGTAACAAGGATTCAGTTAAGCTGAATGTTACTCAGGATGGTAGCAGAAGATGAAGTCAGGAAGCAAACTCTGCAAGGACCAGGCTGTAGACACTGTTGACATGTGCAGGTCTTGTCTGACGCATAGAAGGCAACCTAGTTTCTCTTGCCAAGCACCCCATCAAGGCTTTCCCTTCCTCTATGATTGACTCCACAAATAAGAGATAATTTCCCTAACTATAGCCAGCTGTGCCTCCCACATCTATAGGAAGGTTTTCTGCTCATCATCCTAATACAAAATTGCATCTTCCTGCTTGCCTGTGTGAATACATTTTATGGTCATGGCATTGACTACATTCTTGATAAAGAGTCATTCCTAGAGATTCAGTAAATATAATACAAAGAATATGCAACAGAAATGAGAACCCAGCTCATTTGTATTAGAGATGGGGTAGTCCATTTGCAGATTGCTGAATTTTGAAAGATAGCCAGGAAAGGAAAAACAAATAAATCAAACAGCCAGCACTGCCGAATGTAGGGTTTTTTTCCCTTCTCCTCATTCATTTTGCCAAGTATGGATGGTTGTTAATTACATATTTATGATAATACTTCATAGCTTACTTGTGAATGTCCTGAAGCATGTTTTCCAAACGTAATAATTTCCAGACTGCATGGGGCCCTCTAGCTCTGTTAGTCTGCTATTAAATTTTAACTGAAAAGTGATTTAAATTTGCTGTGGAGTTTGCAGATTAATTATGTTGGGGTGGATTTAGCTGGGTTCTAATGATAAAACCAAAATACTAGAGGGACATTCTTTATATTTGAAACATTCTATAAAGTTTCTACCTTTACTGCATATATATGCATAATGCATTTGATCATCAGAAATCATTTAGGGGTTGAGTTCCAAGTGCCTTTGGACTATAAACATCAGGGTAGCCCTTATATTTCCAGCTTAGAAATCAGATGCTCTATGTCTAACTCGTAGCCTTAAGTAAACGTCCTTCTTCTCCTATTTCCAAATTAGAGAATTGGCATGCTGTTATACTCAGACTTCTGTGTATTAAGACAGGGTTCAACTTTAAGTGTTACCTGGTATTAATGCTGGGTCAGATAAGATGGACTATCTATGGCTTTAGGGTATAGATCATCAGTTATTAAGCAGGTGGAACAGGGAGAATGCTCCCTTATTGATGACTGTGATTGGAAATAGCGGATTTGGAAATACCAGCATAATGGATGTATTTTCCAACTTGGAAATTCTGGAGCTATTCATATATTATTAGGAAAAAAAAGTGTGTGTGTGTTTTGTTTGGTTTGTTTTTAGTTTTGGCTGTCTGGGCAAATAAAAATTTGAGTTGTCATGACTTGCAGATAAAAGTGGTTGTTGCTGAGGAATTGTTGGTACTTTAAGAGGGAGGAGTATCACAGTAATTTTTTTTTTTTTATTTAGTCTGAAGACAAAGGGAGAAAATTACATCTCTGTAATGGTTTATTTCCTAGAAGTAGCTATTTCCCCAAGGCTTACTTTCCCCATGTACTTTTGAACTTTAAGCCTTTAGCCCTAAGCACTAAGAAACTTGTCAGTGTAGTTCTTTGGCTATCGTTTCTTGCCTATGAACACAGCTTCCCTCTCATTGGGTGTTCAGTGCTTTTGCTAGGTGGTTTATCTGTGGAGAGCAGTTTTGGGTGAAGTTCATTAGCAGTGGAGTGTGTGATTTAGACTGGATAGGTGTACCCTGGAATTCAGGAGGGCTGAATTAGGGGTCCTTACCAGGCAGGCTTTGCTGCCTTTATTTTTCCCAGCAGGACAGTTTGGGTTTGAATAACACTTTCCTTGTGGTTAAAACCTTGGTCCAGCCTCTTGTTGTTGTTGTTGTTGTCATGGTAAGAACACATAACAGGAGATCTACCTTCTCATTTTTTAAAACGAAGAATGAGGGAGAAAGGAAGAAAGGAACCTGAGTGTTCAGTGTTAGCTGACTTTAGCTTAGCAAGGAACTCCAGGACCTTGGTCAAGACAGACACTTGTAGACATCCACTACCTGAGTGAGGTGGGTGTGGTAGGGACTCACTTCTCAGGCTTGTGATCTGTTCCTTTATGTTCACCAGTCTTTCTTGACTCATTCATATCTTTTTTCCTTGCCTCTACCTAAATCTTTCCTATCCTTTTCTGCCTCTGACTCCCAGCTCCAGCATCTTTGTCCTATTTCCAAACATGGTGTGCACATGTGTGTATGTGTATGTGCATGTGTTGTGTTGTTTTGTTTTTCTTTGCATAGCGTTACCATAGACCAACAGTTCTGTGGTTTCCATGTAGATACCTCCTTTTGGCCTCTCTGGCCTTCTGTGAGGACATGGCCAGCTTATACTACACTGGTACTAATTTTTATTAAGCACCTACTATGGACCAAGCATTGTACCAAGTACTACATACACATAATATTTAATTTGTGGTAGAACAACACAATAATAATACATATAGCACTTACCTGCATGCCAGCCACTGTTCTACACACCTCTGTATATTAATTTATTTCTTGTTCATAGCAACCCTATGAGGGTTGTGTCAGAGTCTATCCAGGAGACAGAAACCTCACCATTATTTTATATACCATAAAATTTCCATTAGAAGTGTATAATCCAATGATTTTAGTGTATTTATAGAGTTGTGACATTATCACCATAATCCAGTTTTAGGACATTTTCATCACCCCAAAAATCCCCTTAAGCCTGTGTGCAGTCAGTAGTTGCATGAGGCTGTCCTAACCGTAGCCTCATACAACCACTGCTCTGCCTTATATCTCCACAAATTTACCTTTTCTGGACACTTGATATGAATGGAATCATATAATACTTTTTCATTTGGCATCTGTCACTAACATAATGCTTTTGAGCATTATACATGTTATCACATGTATCCAAAATTTGTTTTTTTTCATTGCTGAATAGAATTTTGTTGTATAAATATACCCTATTTTGTTTATGAATCTCCCAGTTGATGGACATATGATTTTTTTCCAGTTTTGGCTATTATCAATAATGTGTGGACATGTTTTCATTTCTCTTGGATAGATTCCTAGGACTAGAATTACTGGATTGTTTGGCAAGTTTATGTTTAACTTTTTTTTTTGAGACAGAGTCTCACTCTCTTACCAGGCAAGTGCCATGGTGTCAGCATAGCTCACAGCAATCTCAAACTCCTATGCTCAAGTGACTCTCCTGCCTCAGCTTCCTGAGTAGCTGGGACTACAGGCACACACCACCATGCCCAGCTAATTTTTTTTCTATTTTTAGTAGAGGTGGGTTCTCACTCTTGTTCAGGCTGGTCTGGAACTCCTGACCTCAAGCAATCCTCCTGCCTTGGCCTCCCATAGTGCTAGGATTACAGGTGTGAGCCACTGCACCCAGCCTATGTTTAACATTTAAAGAAACTTCCAAACTGTTTCCCAGAGTGGACGGATATACCATTTTACATCCCCATGAGCAATATATGAGAGTTCCAGTTTCTCTGCATCCTTGCCCACACGTGGTATTGTCTGTCCTTTTGATTATAGCCATACTTGTTGGTGTGTAGTGGTATCTCACTGTGGTTGTAATTTTCATTTCCCAATGAATAATAACATTGAGCACCTTTTCATGTGCTTATTAGCCATTCATGTCTTAGTTGGTAAATTGTCTATTCCAGTCTTTTGCTTATTATTGGGCTTATTTTTGAGTTATAAGAATTTTTTATATATTCTGGATACAAGTCCTTTATCAAATATGTAATTTCCAAATGTTTTCTCTCTAGTTGTAGCTGGTCTTTTCACACACTCCTTAGTAGAGAGAATTTAATATGAAGTGTTAACCATGTGTTGAGGAACTGAAAAGGCCAGAAAAGAACACAAAAATTTCATGGAGGTAACCAGCGCAGGGAGCAGCCAACACCTCTACAGATGGAAGAGCAAAGGGCAGAGGTTGAAATAATAAAACTGAGAAGCTTTGAGAAGAAGCTAAAGCTTGGTCTCCTGAGGGCAGGGTGCCGCCCAGCTGGTGCTGGTGCCTCTGAGAAGGTGCCGAGAGGCTGGTTCTGGGAGTGCAGGAAAAACTGCAAACCGGAATCAACTGCAGCCACTGGAACTTGCTGCCACTGATGGCATAGAGAAGAGAGGCAGGAGCAACTGACAGAAAGATCAAGAAATTCTTTTTTCCTCCTCCAGCCATCCTGACTCCCTCTAGCAACCCGCAATGACAGAGCCTAACAGGGAGCAGGATAGCAAAGCAGAAATGCGGCTTTTAGATTCCCAGCCCCAGCACCAAAACATAGAGTACACAGGATGGGTTTGAAGCTGAGAGACAATAGCTTAATCATCTGCACAGACAGGTGCACTACCGTTATCCTGATTTTAAAGATGAGGGTACAAAGAACTCAAACAAAGCAGCAAGAACAACCCCATCAAAAAGTAGGTGAAAGACACAAGCAGCAGTTTTTCAAAAGAAGATAGACAAATGGTCAACAAACATATGAAAAAAATGCTCAACATCACTAATCATCAGGAAAATATAAATTACAGCTACAATGAGATAGATACCACCTTACCCCTGTCAAAATCGCCATTGCTAAAAAGTAATAAAAAAAAAATAATAGATGCTGCCATGGACACAGAAAGGAATGCTTATATGCTGTTGGTGGGATTATAAATTAGTATAATCTCTATGGAAAATATATGGAGATTCCTAAAGAACTAAAAGTAGACCTACCATTTGATCTAGCAATTCTACTCCTGGGTATCTATCCAAAGGAAAATAAGTCATTTTATAAAAAAGACACCTGCCCCCAAATGTTTATCATAACACAATCCACAATTGCAAAGATGTGGAATCACCCTAAGTGTCCATCAGTTCAGGAGTGGATAAAGAAAATGGTGTGTGTGTGTGTGTGTGTGTGTGTGTGTGTGTGTGTGTGTGTGTGTGTGTGTATACATACCGTGGAGTATTACTCAGCAGTAAAAAGGAATAAAATATCATTTGCAGCAACTAGCATGGAACTGGAGACCATTATCCTAAGTGAAGTTTCTCAGGAATGGAAGAGCAAACACCATATGCTATCACTAATAATTGGGAGCTAAAGAGTGGGCACACACAGGCATAGAGAGATGTAAAGAACATTAGAAACCAAGAAGTGGGGAGATTGGGAGGGGAGGAGAGGGATAAAAACCTACCAGTTGGGTACAGTGAACACTGTTCTGGTGATGGGCACACAAAAAGCCCTGACTTAAACATGATATGTAACAAAAACATTTGTATTCCCTTAATATTTTGAAATAAAAATAATAATGACAACATATGAGGGAACTTAGGCACCAAAAAGTTACATAACTTTCCCAAGATGTTAAAGCTAATAAATAATAATGTCTGGCTCCAGAGCCCATTTTCTTAGCTGCTAACCTGTTCTACCTCACTGATCCAACATACTTTGTAATAAAACATGCGGTTTACAAATGATGCTCTTTTCTGTTGTGAACTCATGGATCTTCTGTGGTCCTGTGGTCTTGTTAGCTCAAAAAAAAGCTACCACTATTCATTCTTCTGAAATCCTGAGAGCATAGGAGAATTGTGGCATCCTAGATCCTACTTAGAGAGTTCCCAAACAGTGAGCTTTAGCTCTAATCTTTGAAAGAAGCCAATCCAGCTGGTTTATTACAGTTTTTTTCATTACTCTGTCTCCCATTGTTGTCTCTCTATTTCTTGCAACATTAAAATAGTCTACTGACAAGGGCACATGATTTTTTCCCCTTGTGTTACACATGAAAAGCGAGGGAAGTTGGCATTAGAATAGAAACATTTGGGTATGGTTCTTTCTTATGGCAAGAGGTTAATTCACTTGCAATCTCATTATTCTGTTCTTTTTTATGATTATGTATTTCCTATTTTTTAGTTGCTTTCTAGTTCTGTGTGTTTCAGAATATAGTTCACTGTTTTCACTTGGGACTTGAACTTGATGCTTTCACTGCTTAACTTACAAATTCTGGAGTAGTGTTATCACCATAACTTTCCCCAGCTGAAAAATTAGGCAAATTTTCCTTTTTTCCAGATGAGTCACAATGAGTGCTACACATGCATAATTAGTTCAGGAGGCTGTGTGGTACTCTTATGCTTAGAATTCGAAAGCAACATTTTAGGATATGTTTAACAATATAGGTACATAATTTTGCATAGACAGTGTTGCAAGAGATCAAAGTGAGCTGTCTGGAATATGCACATAGCATAGGAGTGTTCTCCCCTTTTACAAATATGTAAACAATGCATGAAATATTTTCCCTGACAGACTTACACAGACCAAAAGTCTGGACCAGAATTTATCTCACTGCAAGTTGAGAACATCAGAGAGGTTAAAAAAAATCTTGGTGGGTGGATTGCTAATGGCCAGTTAATTAGTATTTCTTTTCAATGAAAGTTATGGTCCATTTAAGAATAACCTAGCCCCGTCCCATTGCTATGTCTCATGCCTGTAATTCTATACTCTAGGAGGCTGAGGCAGGAGGATTACTTGAGCTCAGGAGTTAGAGACCAGCCTGAGCAAGAGGGAGACCAATCTCTATTAAAAATAGAAAAATTACCTGGGCATTGTGGCACACACTTGTAGTCCCAGCTACTCCGGAGGCTGAGGCAAGAGGACTGCCTCAGGAGTTTGAGGTTGCAGTGAGCTATGATGACACCACTGCACTATACTTGGGGCAACAGAGCAAGACTCTGTCTCAAAAAAAAAAAAAAAAAAAAAAAAAGAATAACCTAGCCTTTTCAGAACCATTGCCTCTTTGGTGATCATTTGTTACTATTCCAAACAGCCATTAAAATTATAATGAATTCGGACAGAGTGGTCAGGACCTGAACATGACTTTCATCTTGTAGTTGGAGGTGCTCCCGTGTCCACCCACAACATAAAAATCTAGCCTCTTGCACCTGGATGGTGGTAAGGAAGCCACTTTTTCAAGTGTACTTTGCCTTTTGGGCTCTTGTTCTTTTCCGGTCAGGGAGCCTGTGAAATGGAAAGTCATGGTTGCAGTTGTGAATATCTGATGTCGATTTGGGACCAACAGGAGCATTAAATCTAATAGCTGTATCTTAGTATTCACATAGTTCTTGATTCATCCATGACTTACGTGTTTCCAGAATGCTGTTCACATCCTATTATATTTAGGATCAGCTGGTTGTGATTGGTTTTGAGGCAGTTATTGGTCTACAAACTCAGAATGCTGTTTGACACACTGAGGAGACTCTGTGCTGTGGAGGAGAAAGTTCTGGTCTTTGAGACAGAAAGTCTGGTAGTTAATGCATGAGCTCCACCATTCGGTACCTGCGAAGTCTTGGGCAAGTAACTTTATGTCCAGAGTCTCAGATTCCTCATTTGTAAAACAGGAGTGATAATATTTACAGCATTGTGAGATCCAAGCGAGAGAATGTGATGGTGGTTTGAAATTTTGAAGTATTACAGAAGATGTAGTTATAAATATCCTTGTACGGTGATTTATTAATGTTAGGGCAAAGGGCTATGTGTAGGTTACTGTATTATTTGTTGGCTTGCTTTTGGAAATGTTCTTTAGTGGTTTTATTATACAATGTCTAGTGAATGGTTGAATCATGAATTATTCCTCTCTCAGTGACCATACTTCTGAATAAAGGAAAATGTCTGTGGCTTAAACAAGCATTTCCCAAAGTTTTCCTAAGAGCTACTTAAAAAGAATCAGTTCCATATGGGCAAATAAGTTTATGAGATGCAGTGTGCTCTATTCCTCTTCTAGAGATTCATAAAGCACATTAACATATTAAAAGTTCTGGCACTAAATAATTCTAGTGAACTTTGTTAATCCAACATTTCCTATTTATTTGACTATTAAGACCTTTTCCCCCATGTGACATCTAATATAATAGCCTATTCTTTGGTATATTCTGCTTTAAGCCAATTTTTCTAGACAACAAAGTGCCTGAATTTTAATTGGAAAAAGCATCAAAGAAAATAGTCTTTCTTTACTTATTTGCACAGTAGCAGCCACACTTCAAGAAAAATTGTGCAATAAATTAGATGGATTTTACATGGATGAATTTAAGAAACATTTGATTCAAAAGTATTGTATGTATTTTAAGTATTTTTAAAGTTATTTTTGCTTTCTATTTATTGATGGTCAGTGTGTTACAACCTGATATCCCTTCAGCTCCCTTTGGTGGGAAGATGTCAGGCCAGCACAAAGCCATCTTTCATTAATTTATCTAATCATTTAACACACAGTTTGTGGGCACTTTTATGTGCCAGGTTCTGTCCTAGGTGCTGCTGGGTATGGTGGTCAACAAGAGGAAGATCCTATCCAGATTAAGTTTACATTTTAGTATGAAAGACTAAACACAAGCAAAAGTTATGTATTTGAAGGTAGAGACAAATACAGTGAATATAAAGTGTAAGGAAGTAGTTTTCATATAGAACTTTTCAATGTGTCATGAAATGCCAAGAGGCCACAAAAAGGGAGATGCTAGATGAGATCTCTGAAGACATTTATCTCCCCAGGAGGGGCAAGGGTAAATTTTCTTCTTTTCTTTGTCCTGCTAATGTCCTTGCTACTTTTAATGGAATACAGGTTTTCATGGTAATAAGATGGGGCTGAACTGGCAGGGAGTTGTGAAAACTTGGACCATGAGAAGGAATTTTTGTTCTATGGAAGCTTTTGTCACAATAATCTCCTTGGGTGGATATCAAGAAGCCAGTATAGTTAGTGATGTGTCTGCAGGCCAGACTCTATTAATCTGAGCTGGGAGGGAAGCCTTGTTATACTCCTCTTCATCCTTGTCAAAATGTAATGGGAAATCATGTTATTTTGGTCATTTTACCAATAATATTTATACATCCAAAATTCACAATATATAGATTTTTTTCTGGAAAGTTCTAGGACTCTGCAAAAGCAAGTTAACATTGTTGTTGGTATATAGTATTCCTGGGCTATGATTTGAACATTTTTGATGTTTTGTGTACTAGGAACCTCAGTTTTCATGTTGGAAATTTTGCTCAGTCAGGACAAAAAGGTAACATCACAGATTGGCTATATTTTCCCAAATATCTGGACGGTTTCCAGTTCCCAGCTAACTCCATTAGGTCTGCAGGAAGGTCAAAAATATGCCTGTTCTTGTGGGTGGCAAGGGACTGGATGCATTCTGACATCTTGTAAAGTTCCATGCCTTGTTTCATCGCAGGACAGAAGGAAAGAATTTGCTGACTCATTTGCTGTCCTTGCAGATGCCTGGTTTAAGCCATCCCTGGGAAAGGTAACTGGGAGGATGGGTTCATCAGGGTGCTGTAAGGCACTAAATACCTCTTGCAAAGCACAATTAACTGTAAACATGCCTTTTTATTTATATTCTTGTTCATTTCTCATAGGGAGATATAGCCCTATTCTTTGCACAAAAAGGAGGGAAATCAGGTTTTGATGTATCACAAAGGCACGTATAAGTAGAAGGAGCATGCCAGAGCAAATGCTTGGAAAAGCATCTCTTCATTATGATGTCTTTGTATTCTTTGGAATCAATTTTTAGAGAAATGACAGAGCCTTTTTGCTTGGAATACTTAAAACCATCTAGAACAGAGGATGATATTGGCTCTTCTAAAGAATCTACCTGCACCTGTGAGGAAGTGGGTCCATTAACATAAGTTGAGTCTTAGCATTCTCTTAGACAGCTGGCAAAACAGGCTGCTTCACTGTTCATCCCCTCCACCAACTCAAATCATTACAGTAGCGCCTCAGCATTAAATAACCCCTGGGAAGGACAGATTTGCGTATTAAAAAATTAATAATCCTTCCTAAATTTCCCCATGTCCTCTCAATAACAATAGCTAAGTTTTTATTTGCCTTTAAGTTAGAAACTTACAGTTTGCTTGCCTATGGCTTCAATTCTTGTAAAAATTCCACCTTGTGAAAATTAATGATTGCAACACTGCACTGGAATTTTGAACTCTCCCAAATGAAATTTCCTTCCAGCCTATTCTTAAAAACAAAACTCTATTGAAGTATAATTTACATACAAAAAAACGCATCCATTTCAAGTGTACAGTTGACAGAGTTTTGACACACCTATACACCTGCATAAACACCATTACAATCAAGATCTGGAATATTTCTAGCACCCCTGAAACTTCCCTACTGCCCCTCTCACACTGACCTCAGACAACTACTGTGTTGATTTACTTCTGTCATTATAGATGACTTTGCCTTTTCTAGAATTTCAGAGAAATTGAATATGCAGTGTGTGGTCTTAAACTGCTTTTGTAGTGCATGCTTTTCAGATTTATTAAAGTTGTTGTGTTTAGTAGTAGTTCATTTTTCTTCATTGCTGAATAGTATTTCATTGCATGGATGTATCATATTTATTTACCTGTTGATGGGCATTTATGTTGTTTCTGGGTTTACACCGTTATGTACAAGTCTTTGTGTTGACACGTTTTCACTTTTCTTGGGTAAATATCTAAGGGTAGAATTTCCTGAACATATGCTAAACGCATGTTTAGCTTTTAAGAAATTGCTATACTGTTTCCCAACGTGGCTGTAACATTTACATTCCTACAAGCAATGTTTGAGTGTTCTACTTTCTCTGCATCTTTGTTCACACTTAGTGGTGTTATCTTTTGATTGTAGACATGGGTTCACAGTGGTATTTCATTGTTTTAATTTGCATTTCCCTGATGACTAGTGATAAAGTTGATCATCTTTTCATGTACTCAGTGGCCACTAGTATATCTTCTTCAGTGAAGTGTTTTTTCAAATATTTTATATGAGTTTGGTCTAAAAGTTCTTCCTGTATACTTGATGCTAGTCCTCTAATATCTATCTAGATCTGGAATATTTTCTCCATTGTGATTTGATTTTTTTTTTTAAGAGATAGGGGTCTTGCTCTGTTGCCCAGGCTGGTCTCGAACTCCTGGCCTCAAGCGATCCTCCCACTTTGGCCTCCTGAGTAGCTGGGATTACAGGCATGAGTCTTTGTGCCAGGATTTTTTTTTTTTTTTAATGAAATCTTTCAAAAAAGTTCAGCTTACCAACTTTTTTCTTTTATGCTTTGGGTTCAATTTATTCTAAGTCTCCCAACACATCATCCACTGTATTGCTCCTAAATTCTGAAACCAGGGACCAATCATATAAGGTGAGAGTGCTGACTTAGTTTATAAACTTAGCACAGAAGTTTTGAAAGAAATAGTGCCAGATGGCTTGAAGATACAGACCTTGCTGTTTCCTGCCAACTTCAGTTCAGTCAGGTCCACTTCTAGGGCAAGCTTGGAAATCTGGATTGATTGGCAGATCCCTAAAACCATTCCAGGACAGAGTCAGATCTCCAAATTGGTCTCCTAGGGAGTTAGAGGTAATTTGGAGGAACAGTTTGCACTTCCTGGGCCTTCTTCAGTTCAGATCAGCCTGAACCAGACCAAACTAACTGCCGACATTGGGAGTTTCTCTTGCAAGTGTGTAAGTCTGCATCTTCATTTTTGGTGCCTTCTTGCACATGAAAATGGAGTCTGCCCCTTATTTCACAAGGCTGGTAAAGGGGTTTCTTAAGGATAACGATGCATTGAAAGAAGTAATATCTCTGAAATAAGAAAGTGCTTCTTTTATAAAAATTTTTTGGACAAGTCTACGATTTAAATTGTTCCAAGCTGGGGCAATAAGGAACCAGGACATCGGAGGAGGACAGTGGTATAATAGACACAAGGCTGATGGACTTTCTTAGAGATGTGCCAGTTAATGCTTTTCAGGCAAGATCTAATAACGCAGAAAGCCAACAGACTACCTGAAAGGAAGTCACAAAATTTCATGGAATTGTGTAGATCCAATTTGACCTTCAGGGTAAAGAGAGATGGGAGGAATAGGGCTTCTCAGCACAGCCGCAGCTCTGCTATGGGGAGGAAGTAATGGCTGGGGGAGCCACAGTCTGGGACCCTGCGCCAGAGTGCTAGGCCAGGTGTCACCCAATCTTGTGCTTATCATGGTGGGAAACCCCACATTGGAGTATTTATTGGGCTGGCATATGAAAATTCCCTGACTAGAGTAGAAATATTGCATTCTGCCCATTATGTAGATTTAATGGGAAAAATATACTTTCTATTTGTTTATACTATAAAGTCTTACCTGTTTCGGTATGATATACATGTAATATTTTCGTTAGTGTTTTTGTATTTGTTTTTGTTTTTATTCATTTCCTTCTTTTTTTTTTTTTTTTTTTTTTGAGGCAGAGTCTCGCTTTGTTGCCCAGGCTAGAGTGAGTGCTGTGGCGTCAGCCTCGCTCACAGCAACCTCAAACTCCTGGGCTCGAGCGATCATTCTGCCTCAGCCTCCCGAGTAGCTGGGACTACAGGCATGCGCCACCATGCCCGGCTAATTTTTTCTATATATATCAGTTGGCCAATTAATTTCTTTCTATTTATAGTAGAGACGGGGTCTCGCTCTTGCTCAGGCTGGTTTTGAACTCCTGAACTTGAGCAATCCACCCGCCTCGGCCTCCCAGAGAGCTAGGATTACAGGCGTGAGCCACCGCACCCGGCCTTTCATTTCCTTCTTGACTAGAAAATGCCTGCAAGTAAATTTTTTCAGTACTGTATAGAAGTGACATATTTTCTAAGTCCTTCCAAATCTGAGCATGTTTTTCTGATTCCTTCAGGCATTTATGGTTTAGAATGCATACTGGTTAAGAGCACAGGTCCTAAAATCAAACTTTATCTTTCCCTTGCAACTCCACTACTTACAACTGTGAGACCTTGAACAAGTAATTGTGGTGTTTATGAGCCTCAAGTTTCTCATCTGCAAAGTGGGGATATAGTAGAATCCATCTCATAGTTATCTATGAAGATTCATTGAGATAATCTGTGTGCCCAGCACATGGTGAGTCCTTAACAAATATTAACTATTATTTTCATTTAAAATAATGTACTTGTAGACATATATATTTACAGATGACAATTAAGAGATGTTAAATGTGGGGAATAGGAAACAATATTCCAGTGCATAGTAATTGATATGTCTGCAGAAGATTCAAAACAAATAGAACATAAGCAGTGTTCCTAGATGTAAATGAGAAAAAGAACTTTCTAGGGCTCAAGGAAGACCTGAATCTGCAGTAAAAGTTCACTGTGTTTTATTAATAAAAATGAATGAAAATAACTGTAAGCTAGACATATCTGTGATATTTTTGAATTTCAAGAGTAAAGAAAAATTCTGGAAAAGTAGGGAAACGTTTCCTACAAAGGAAGAAAGAGTCAAGTTAGAAATGTTTGTAACTGAAAAATTCTAAACCATAAATGCCTGAAGGAATCAGGAAAACATTCTCAGATTTGGAAGGACTTAGAAAATATGTCACTTCTTTACAGCACTGAAAAAATTTACTTACAGGCATTCTCTAGGCAAGAAGGAAATAAATAAAAATATCAACAACAAAAGCAAGACAGGATAATTGATGGTGCAAAAGGAATCATTATGAACATTGAAATCAGTTGGGTAGATTTAATTCTTAACTGTTGAAAATGTGTTCACTGAGTAGAATGTAATCATAATACATAATTCTTAAAAGAAGATAAATATTAGCTTAGCATTTATATACTTGGTAGAAAATCCTGAATTATTTTAAAAAAATAGCAAGTAGACGAGGGACAGGGAGAAAAATAGTAAATATGTTAATTTTGTAGCCTCAAAAGGAGGAGGTAATAAGTACTGTTTCACTTCCCTGCTGATAGTATTAAACTCAATATGTTTTTTTAAAGCTGAAAGGGTACGTATGGTAGAAGATATCTATATCTTCCAAAATGCATAGAGACTGCAAATGGGCATGTACAATGGGCATGTACAATCAGTGAGTTTTAAGACATATAAATTATACTTTAATAAAGCTGTTTTTTATAAGTATCAAAAAAAATCCATGTTGCAAAAGAAAGACTGCAAAGGAAAGATCAAGGTACTATACAAAATAGCATAAAGCATGATGACAAGATTAAAACCCAACATTCACTTGTGACTTTTTCACTTAGACTGTATACACACAGGGCTATAAAGTGGATGCTATTCCTCTATATATTAACCAAATTTAAAAATCAAGTCTATAAATAAGAGTTCAACAGAATGCTGTATATATATATGAGCAGACATTAAATAGAGTGACTTCAAAAAGTTTCCTACTACTGTTGAGCTTCTAACATTTTTGCCATAAATTCTTAAAAGTTTGGCTTCTCCATATTTCCATGTTATGCTATTCAATACATAAAAATCCGTAACTGTTATCTATTGTGGACTATATCAATGTAAATAATCCCTTTTGCTGCATTTACAGTTTTTTGCATTACATTCTTTTCTGGTTCTTACCTCCCTTCCATCCTCCCTCCCCTCATCCTGCCTCTCAACTTCCCTCCCTTCCTCCCTCCCTGTCAGGCACTGCACTTGTTCTGCATGTAAAGTCGTAAGCAAAACAGATATGGTCCCTGCTTTTATGGTCTCAGCAATTTGTGTGCAACAAGCTCTCCAGATGATTCTGATACATGCTCAATTATTGATGCCTGGGTCCCACCCCCTAAGATGCTGGATTTGATTGTTCTTAAATGTGGCCTGAAAGGAATTTTTAAACTTGTGCAGCCAACTTTGAAATACCACTGGCCCAGATCTTAACAGACTGTCATTTCCTGCATCCCCTCCCCGTTTGTGATGAGAGTTTACATATCCTGTGTCCCATTCCCACAAAGAAATCTGAAAAACAAAGCAGTAAGCTTTATTAATGATCGCATTGTGCTGAGTTGGTGTGTAAAGTGCATGCCTGGGTTTCAGAGACAGATGTCCCTGATTACTGTTCAGGGCTCTGGCACTTACCTGTATGATGGTCAGCAGTTATTTCACCTCTTTAAGGCTCAGTTTTCTCATCTGCAAAGTGGTAATCAAAATGCCTGTTGCACACTTAGTATGTGCCAGTCACTCTTAAAGGCATCTTACCTACAATGATTGATTGACTGTTCACAGTAGAAATTTTCTGTTCTTAGTAGTCCTATGAGATAAGTACACTACTTGTCCCATTTCACAGATGAAAAAACTGAGGCATACTAATGTGCTGGTACATGACAGAACCAGGCTCAAGTCTAGGTACTTCTACAGCCCATGCTCCTGACCACCAACCCATTACACCTTGTCATAATGATAGTAACAAGACCTCATGAGCTTTTTATGAGGCTCATATGTGTGAAAATCCCTAGTAGTGGTTTAGTATGTGTGCCTTTCCTCTTCTCTCTTTCCTCCTGTGAATTATGCATGTTTTAGGGTCAGTTCTTAAGGAAGCTCCTAACATAATGACTATGATGTGGAGATTTCAGGTACTATAGATATAAATTATAGGTAGGGTTTGGGGCTACAAGTACTGTCAGTTCTTACAAATTAGCACTTCCTACTCAAACGTAGATGGCCTTGTTAATAATCATTAAACTTAATTTTTAACAAGGTACAGGCTAATTGGCCTCTGTGAGTGCACTTCCTTTTATCAGATATTCCAATGGACCAGCATTTCAATATCTTCAACTTCACAATTTTTGCCCCTAGATATTAGCATTTTATTAGCACTTACTGATTGAATACACAACACCTGGCTTCTATTTCAAGGTGATGCTATAAAGGAGATGTTCTTTTTTCCTAAGGAGCAACATTGTTAACTAATTTGATTTCTAGATGGGAAAAAAATGCTGCTCCCAGTAAGGACCTTGTTGCAAGTGTGCTACTCTTTTTAACAGTATTTAAAGTCCAAAGGTACAATTGCAGGAATTGTTTGTCGATTTTAAAAGAGTGAAAAAATAGCTACAAGTTTATAATAAACCCGCGGTGCTTTTTTCTTTGTGTTCTTTTCAGGGAGAGTGAAGAAGATTGTGTGGATCCTCATTAAAGGTTATTTTAGAATCTTGAATGTCAATGGAGCTCACTTCTTGTGTGCTTCATGGAATTATTTTAAAGCATGCCATCAGTTATCTGACCTCTAGCAATGGATTTGTTTAAGTTCTCAAGATTCTTGTGAATCCTGGAAGCTTGGTGTACCTGAGTATTAGTCACCCGGCTTTACCTTTTCCACCTGCAACCTCTACAGGTGAGAGAGAAGAAAATGAGAGAAATTTCGAATAATTAGAGCAGGGTGAGTAGGGAGAATAAGTTAAATAGGGAACAATAATGGTGACACAGGAAATTAACATAAACTACTGGGGGTATGGAGGGTGGGAGAAGCAGAAGAGCTAGTCAATAAGCACATCAGAACATGTTATTAATTCCAAAAAGTGAGGGAGGTTAAATGAAAGATCTAAGAATGAAAGGAAGATGGAAGACTAGACAGTGGGTAAAGGGAAAAAAGAGAAGGATCAGGAGTCTCTTTAGACAGTTATGTGGACACAAATGCCATGTAACCTATTGGACACAGACATAAATATATAACTGGGTGATGGAGGCAAAAGGTGACACAGAAACTCAGATGCCTCCAAGAACTTGGATCAGAGCAGCTATCTGCAAAACCGATTTGAGGGGTTAGAATGAAGCCAAAGCAAGACTTAAGAATGAATATATCAAAATCAGGGTTGTCCAGAAATGGCACATATGAATAGAGGAATCAGCAAGGAGCACGTAGGCAAGAACCATCCAAATCTTTCCCAGGAAAGGGAAGTCTTTTGTACTAGAAAGGTGAGAAGCAGTCAGGAAATTAAATTTTATTCATGTGTTGTAGTAAGGAATCCTACAGGTTTCCTAATCCAGAGGGGTTGGGCCTCTGGTTTTCAGTGTGCCCTAACCTTCCCTCTCATGGCTGCAATGGTCCACCTGAAAACCTCATGTTCTGAACAGATAGGTACTGAATGTCCAGCTTTCTGAAAGGGATACTTCATGCCTGTGCCACTTGTGGAGCCAGCGTCTCCACACCTGCCTGCTTCTCACCTCTCTCAATCTCAGGAAAACCAAGTCTCCCCAGGTCAAGCTTCTTCCTCTTCTTGGTAATCATCAGCCTCCCTCTCCTCCATAGTTGGGGCTGTGCCAGCTCAACTACTTGCTGGGCTCAACCTTCCAAAGACTGGGGTAGCACAAAAAAGAAAAGCCCAAAGAAGGTGCTTATATCCTCCCTCTCTTCCACCTCTCCCTTACCTTCCAGGTAAGAAGAGCATTAGATTTTACATGGCCAGATTACCTTTTCATTATTTCCAGACTCCTAAATTAACAAGAACAAGGCAGAAGTTAAGATCTTAATAGATTATCAGGCCTCAGTGGCCCAGTGCCATTGAACATTTGAATTTCATAACAATTCTTGTTGTCTTGTTTCTGTGCTTATCCTGCAAACTTCTCAGAAGGATTTGTCTTCCCATGTGGATTACCTATGGGAAGAAAATGCACTAGACTTGCTGATACAATTATTATGGTCCTCATGGCATTTATAGCCCTTATTGCAAATTAATAATTTGGCATTCTGATCTCTATAAGATGGGTTAATGAGAAACTCTGCCAAAGATGTGGCCCCACTTATGGGCTGACAGACTGGTTTTAAGCTGAGTCTGCAAAGCTCAAGGCCAGACTTGGCGCCAGAGTAAAATCACCAGGATAATAATTGCCTTTCTAGAAGGCATCTTGGTATGCAGCCAGTCTGCCTCTCTTGATGACACCTGAGCTCCCTGAGAACATGGGTATTCATTATTTATGCATGCAATCAGTCATTCACTCATTCATTCATTCACTTGTGTCAGTTTACTCATTTGTTCATCCAAGAAATAGAATGAGTTTTTCTTTAATGTCAGGTTGAACTAAGGTGACTGCACTTTCTTATCTACATTATACTGTGTGGACTAAGTGGTTCTAAATAGAAAATGAGTGCATCAGATGACACATTTTGTTCTTTCAGTATAGAAGTATGCCTTTAAATACTTATTTTAAAAGTTCTGAAAGGAAGAAGCACTTCCAGAATGGTGGAGTAAGGGCCTCCAAAAATTTCTGCCTCATAAAAGCAATGAGAACATTGGCAAAAATTGTCAATATCAACTTTTTCAGAGCTCTGGAAATTAACCAAAGGTTTGAAAAAAATGCGAGAAGGATTTATTAAAGAAATATCAGTAAGAACAGTGAATTTTGTGGCATATATACTTGTCCTATTCCCATCCCCTCTCCCCAGCTCCATGGTAACCTGGAATACTAGCAGACTCACAACCAAGGTAATTTTGAAAAATAGCAGCCTAGCAGTCACCGGAGTGAACATAACAGGCTTAGAACTCTTCAAAAATTCCCATCCCCAGAGCACTGTCATTATTTGAAATGTCTCACAGCTCCCTGAGAAAGCTCCATTCATAGGGCATTGTTATTATCTGACCTGACTTGGACCTCACTCTGTAGGAAAAACACTGTACCCAGGGAGTTTGTTGGAAACAATAATTGGCAATTGTTTAGTATCACAGTTTCCTGAGAGTACAATAACAATGCAGGCAAGCAAGGGCCTGGCTAAAATGATGATGTGAGGAGCAAGACCCTTATAGGTGTTTTAGAAAAACTCTTCCATATTCTTAAGGATCTAGAAAGTCACATATATGTTCAAGGCTGTTACCATGCCCAGGAAACACCAGATATGTCCTAATTTCTCACCTCCAGCTGACCTTGAGTCTCTGCGAGAGCAGGAAGTAAAGGCACTAAAGCCAAGTTTTGAATTGCTGGAACATTGCAAATTTACCCCAATACACATTTAGAGCTTCTCAGCAAAGAAGGGGAGACTGTTAGTTTAAGGCAGTTAAGACAATCTCTGTCTAATCATTAGCTGATCATTAAGCTAACTGAACAGAGATTTCCATGGCTGCACATAACCTAGTATACAGACTTTGCAAACAAGAACATCAAAAACAAAAAAAAAACATCAACAAAAAACCCTGGTGGAAGTAGGAGGAGAATCTGATTTTTAAAGTTGCCACATTGTGCCTAAAATGTCTATCTTTCAACAAAAAATTACAAGACACACAAGCAAGTAAGTATAGCCCATGCACAGGGGGGAAAAAAAGCGAATGGAAACTGTCCCTAAGGAAGCTAAGATATTGGACTTACTAAACAAAGATTACAAATATGTTCAAAGAAGTAAAGGAAACCATGTCTAAATAATTGAATTTGGGATTTATCCCAAAAATATAGTTTCCTTGACATCAGAAAATTAATGTAATATACTATATTAATATAGTAATAGACAAAAAACACATCATTTCAATAAATTCAGGAAAAGCATTTGACAAAATATAACCCCCTTTCATGATGAAAACAATTCAAGCTAAGAATAGAGGGGAATTTCCTCAACATGATAAAAACATATATGAAATGTCCACAGCCAACACCATTCGTATTAATGAAAGACAATGCTTTCCTCTTAAGATTAGAAACAAGACAAGAATGTCCACTCTAATTACTACTGTCCAACATTGTACTGGATGTTCTAGCCATGGTGATTAGGCAAGAAAAAAAATAGAAGGTATGGAGATTGGAAAGGAAGAAGTAAAACTATTTTCAGATAACATGATTTTATATATAGAAAATCCTAGGAAATCCACACACAAAAAACTATTAGAGCCAATAAATGAGTTTAGCAATGTTGTATAATACAAAATAAATATGTCACAATTTTATTTTGTACATTAGTAATGAACAATGTGAAAAGGAAATGAGAAAATAAATCCTATTTACAATAGCATCAAAAAGAATAAAATACTCAAATAATTTCAAGAAAGGAAGTACAAGACTATAACACTGAAAACTATAAAACATTGTTGAAATAAATCAAAAGATAAAATAAATGGAAAGACATGGCAACTTCATGAACCAGAAGACAGTGAGATGGCAGTACTTTACAAATTAATCTACAGACTCAATGCAACTCCTATCAAAAAACCTCCACTGCTGGCTGGGTGCAGTGGCTCATGCCTGTAATCCTAGCACTCTGGGAGGCCGAGGCGGGCAGACTGCTCGAGGTCACGAGTTCAAAACCAGCCTGAGCAAGAGCGACACCCCGTCTCTACTATAAATAGAAATTAATTGGCCAACTAATATATATAGAAAAAATTAGCTGGATATGGCGGCGCATGCCTGTAGTCCCAGCTACTTGGGAGGCTGAGGCAGAAGGATCGCTTGAGCCCAGGAGTGAGGTAGGCTGACGCCATGGCACTCACTTTAGCCTGGGCAACAAAGTGAGACTCTGTCTCAAAAAAAAAAAAAAAAACAAAAAAACCAAAAAAACCTCCACTGGCTTCTTTGTGGAAATGGACAAGTTGATTCTAGAATTCCTATGGAAGTATAAGAAATCCAAAATAGCCAAAAATCTTTAAAAAGAAGAACAGAGTTGGAGAACTCATACTTACCAATTTCAAGACATAATACAGAGCTACATTATTTATTATGGTGTGTTATTGCCACAAGGATAGACATATAGATCATGGAATAGAATTGAAAGTTCAGAAATTATAACCATACATCTATAGTCAATTGATTTTCAAGAAGGATGCCAAGACCATTCAATGGAGAAAGAATAGTCTTTTCAACAAATGGTGGTGGAATGACTGGATGTTCACATGAAAAAGAATGAAGTTGGGCCATCTACCTCACACCATATACAAAAATAAATTCATCAATTATAGAGCTAAAGGTTAGAATTATAACTATAAAACTCTTCCTGTCCTTGGGTAATGGTTTCTTTAAATGATATCAAAATCACAAACCAAAATAGATAGATTTCATCAAATTTAAAATTAAAACTTTTGGTGCATCAAAGGACATCAATAAGAAAATGAAAAGACAACCCACAGAATTGGAGAAAATACATATCTCTTAAGGATCTAATATCTAGTATATAAAAGACTTTTACAACTCAATAATAAAAACACCAATGACCCAATTTAAAAATGGGCAAAGGATCTGGACAGACATTCCTTCACAGAAGATGTACAAATGGCCAATAAGCACATGAAAAGATACTCAACATCATTAGTTATCAGTGAAATGGAAATAGAAACCACATCTCAAGTGGTATCTCAATACCACTTCATACCTGGTAGGGTGGCTAGCTCAAAAAGTCAGATAGTAACAAGTAATGTAGAGTATGTGGGAAAATCAGAATCCTTATACATGGCAGAGTGGTAATATCAGATGGTGGTCCAGTTTGGAAAATAATCTTAAAGTTCCTCAAACAATAAAAGTAGAGTTACCATATGACCTAGCAATTACATTCCCAGGTATGTACCAAAGAGAAGTGAAAACAATATGTCTACATAAAAACTTGTATATCAAGGAACATAATAACCAAAGAGCGAAAAAAATTATGTTCACCAATGGGTGAATAAAAACAAAATGTCATATATCCCAACAAAGGATATATTATCCAGCAATAAAAAAGAATGAAGTACTGATATATGGTACAACATGGACGAATACTGAAAACACTATGCTATGTGAAAGAAGCCAGTCACAGAAGACCATGTATTAATAATATATGGTTCCATTTATGTAAAATTTACAAAATAGGCAAATTCTTGACAGAAATTAGGTGTTTTTGTTTGTTGGTTGGTTTTTTGAGACAGGGTCTCATTCTGTCACCCATGCTGGAGGACAGTGTTGTGATCATAGCTCACTGTAACTTCAAACTCCCGGGCTCAGGCAATCATCTGGCCTCAGCCTTCTGAATAGTTGGGACTACAGGCAGGCACCACCATGCCTGGCTAATTTTTTTTCTTATTTTTCGTAGAGAGGGGATTTCACTAAGTTGGCCAGGCTGGTCTTGAACAGCAAATAGATTATTAATGGTTTCCAGGGACTTGGAGGGTAAAAGGAGTGGGAAATGACTGCTAATGGGTATGGTTGGTTGGGGAGGTTAATGACAATGTTTTAACATTATACAATAGCAATGGCTATACAGCTGTATGAATATACCAAAAACCACTAATTTGTATACTTTAAAAGGAAGTGTATAGTATGTAAATTACATCTCAATAAAATCAATATTTTTCTAAAAATGTCAAAATATTGATATTTTCTAAAAAAACTCTGGTTCAACATTTTAGCAAGACAAACTAAATGACTGCCTGGTGTAATAGTTCTTAACTTTAGTGCACATCAAATAACTTGTAGACTCTTATGTTAAAATGCATATTCTGATTCAGTAGGTCTGGGATGGAGTCTGAGATTCAACATTTCTAACAAGCTCCCAGGTAATGTCTAGGCTTCAGGTCCTCAAACTAACAGACTTGCAAAAAAAAAAAAAAAAAATCTGGAAAGACAACTTCAGAGTTATCAATTAATGTGGTGTAATTTAGGTAACTTTAATTATCTATTTTATACCCTTCTAAGATTTCTGATTCTTTGATACTTTTTTTAATAATCAGAAAGAGGTAAATCACCATTTCTAAAAAGGAAAAAGAAATCCTCTACAAGCATGTTATATTTATTTTAGGCTGGTGTTAGTTTTCTATCCTATATCTCTATCAGGAGAATTAATTTTTATAAAGAAATTATGGATGAAAACCTACATATATACTTTCACATTGTTATTGATTTTATATTTCATTTTTAAACATTCTAGATACCATTAATAAGGCAATTGAGATTGATTAGTTATGATTGGTAGTCATCATTTTTTAAGGATCAACACAGCCATATGCTCCAACTTGTTCTTGCCCAGTGAACGAATTTTAATGCCATGATTACCCAACATCTACTGTATGCCTCACTGCCATGACAGACACAGAGGTGTTCGATAGCTTGCTACATAACAAGGCTCATTTAGACACGATTAAGAAACAAGGACATTTTTAAATTAAATCCAACTTTTTCCTGAACATTTGTGTCCACAGTCAGTTAAAAAAGCTGACCTGTGTTTTGTCAGTTCAGAGCAGCTTGGTTGTCACTGCAATAGCCTGTTCTTCTGTCAGCTCACACGTTTTCTGTGTGACTTACCTGTGTGCTCCAGCCAGTGTGCCACTTAGTGTCACTTGGATCATTACAGACAACAATTTTTTTCTGAAACTGGCAGCCAGTTTATTTGCCAACTTTTCCCAGACTTTCTCCTCCACTCCTACCCCAGAGACACTCTCCGTAGTTTTATCTTCTTGGTTATCAGAAGGCCCCACTGACTGACAGGAGAACCAGGAGTTAGGAGAGGTGGGAGTAATTGTGCGACAGGGGGAAAAAATAAATTGTCTGCCACTTAGATGCTGACTTTCTTCTGCATTTTTCTGTCTCAATTTCTGCTCTTTCTCAAACATTCAGTAATTTATGTCAGGCGTCCTCAAACTACGGCCCGTGGGCCACATGCGGCCCGCCAGGACATTTATCTGGCCCGGCGGGTGTTTTTGCCACCGCTGCCTGCCCTGCTTAGCAGCTGACTTGTCCCGGGCCCACAGTGCACATGTGTGGAATGTGCACCGCACTTTCCAACGGCGCTCCTACGGTCTGAGGGACAGTGAACTGGCCCTCTGTTTAAAAAAATTTGAGGACCCCTGCTTTATGTGAATAAACTTCCTCAGCCTGGATTTTTCTAGGATACTAGGTAATTTCATATAACAGATTAAGTCATAATGCTATTTATTCTTTATTTTCTAATATTTATGATGATCAACTAGCTTAAGATTTTATAGTACCTTCAAAAATAAAACTTTGCTGTTTATGAATATGTGTTTATTATTAAAGACTCTTTTGGTTATAAATGGCAGAAATAGGCAAGTAAACTTAAGCCCAAAAGGGTTTTCTCACTGGCCCCAATGGCAAGAAGGCAGGTGAGACTGAGAGAAGGGCACACTGGAAGACCACCAAGACTCCTCTTTGTCCTTCTTCCTGCTGTGTAGAGCAGCTTCCTCTACCCTTGGGTCCACATGGTGGAAAACATGGCCAATCTATCATTTCTGAGTTTAACCATTATAGGTTTAGCCATGCCAATGGGGACCAACACTCTTCGTACCTATTCTATTCTCAGGAAAGGGAGGTGGCCCAGTTATGCTCATTGCCACATTGTTTCTCTTGTGTCAGTGCTCTTTTGTGTCATTTGTACAAATGGCTGCCAAAGACCCACTTCTGTGGGGGGAGAGCAGGAAGGAGGTCAAAGGGAGAGAAATGGAGGTGGCACAAAATGACACAAAAGAGCACTGACACAAGAGAAATGATAGCCCAGACATGAAGGTCTCCAGAGCATTGGTTATGGTAACATACCAGGGAGAGCTGGTAAGAGGCCAGCTAACAGACTTAAAACAGAGTGTGGGCTAGTGAGGATGGGGTTAAAATGCTGTAATTCTGGGTTCCTTGAGGGAAGGTTCATGAAAGGTCAATTTAGGGAAATCAGAGCTGTCGCCTTTTCTTCAGTCCATACCCTTCCTTAGATCCCCTGCATTTCTTTTTGCCATGAAACATGATATGGAAGAGTTTAGAACAATAAAGGGTTTAGAAAAGGAAAAAAAAGATGAAAAATGTGCAGAGATTTTCTTCTGTTTTCAGTTGTATTTTTGCTTAGATGGGTTAAAAATACCAAGTTAATATACCTGAGAAATCCCAATAAAAAGCTGAAAATCAGAGAAGACTGAAAATAAAATCAAATGTGAAAATATGTATTTGTGCATAAAAACATTCTTACAGCACTTAGAGACAGATTTAATTTAAAATAGTAATAAATGAATTTTCCAATAAAATGAAATTTCATTAAAGTAAAAATTATATGCTATAATGTTATATCATGTAATATTTTTGTCTTAAGAAACACTATATATTAATAGCTGTGAAAGTAAAGAATCTTGTTATTGTTGGGGTTTCACTACTTTACCATATTCTTCCTAACTTCCCTATTTATTTTATTATTTTTTAAATCTAAATGAGATAAAGTTGTACTTAATTTTTGACCTCTTCACCACACGACCTATGAAAACCCGAGACCCCTGAGACAGTCGTGGGGATCATGGTCCATGCTTGCAGAGCCACCATAGGAAGAAAAATGTAACTGTTGGTTAAGAAGTCTTTAGCCACTTCATACACATTATATCTTAGTTTTCCCCCAGGTGACAGAACTTTCGTTTCCCTCTTCTCTGGGAGCAGTGTCTCCTTCTCCCATTGCACACATGCCATGCTGTCAGAAGGAACCACATTTCCTATCCCCTGCCCCCTAGTAGCCCACTTCTTCAGCAAACACTTAGTGTCTACTATGTGAAAGGCGGAAGGAAGACATGTGAACAACCAGAAAAGAAGCTCTGTAACCCATGAAGTGTCCAGTTGAAAAAGGTGACAGTAGACTTGGGCCTTGAAAGGAAGAGTGAGAATTTGATAGGGAACAAGGAAGGACATTCCATGTTAAGCAAATAGCACAGGCTCTTGTGGGTACAAAGTTTGCCTTGAGTTTCATGAATGGCGGAAAACAGACTGCTTCAACTGTGCAGTTTCTCAAGATAGATGGAGAGGGTGAATTCTTATTTTATGTTGATCTCTTTTAGGATGAGAAACCAACTCCCTTTAATTTTTGACATGGTATTGTTTTCTAGTCACTTAAGTATTTTTTTGGTAAATCTCTCCAGCTTCTCCTCAACTTTCTTTTAACATAAAGATCACAGCCTTACAAAATCCTCCTATGAAGGTTTTACCAAGGCTGGAGTCTATGGTTTGCTGCAGAAGTAAATGAGTCATTGTCATCGTGTAAAAAGTGCGCAGTACTCTGTCCGCTTGATCAGTGTTGGGCGCCATGGAAAGTGACCCTCTGTTGTCTTCCATGTGAAAGTACGAGGGAGGGCAGCCTTCAGGGCTTAATCTTGTTTTCAAATACCATAAGCTGAACGAGGAAACACAGACATCTTTATATGCAAAGGTAATTTTGGTCAGAGTTAGTAATCAATTGCTGTTGAATCTGAATCATTTTCTTCAAACTGTTATTTTGCGGATTTCCATTTTGTCACTTTCTGGTGGAACTAGGACAAAGTGAGGGGGCAGATGAGAAACTGTCCCAGTAAAAGCAGTTAACTAAAATTTTAATACTTTACAGTTTACACAGAGCTTGTGCTTCTATTGCCTCATTTACTTCTCACATCTATCCTGCATTTATTAT
Source organism: Microcebus murinus (assembly GCF_040939455.1). Classification (NCBI taxonomy): domain Eukaryota; kingdom Metazoa; phylum Chordata; class Mammalia; order Primates; family Cheirogaleidae; genus Microcebus; species Microcebus murinus. The sequence goes on from NC_134112.1 coordinate 60,943,506, forward strand.
CTCATTTTACAAAAGAGAAAAGTGAGACATAAAGTAATTCCCGGTATCTTCCAGCCATTAGCAATGAGTTCAAGCCCAGATCTTCCTGTCTTTTGCACCTTGTTATAATCTAGTAGTTCTAAGCTGCCCGGGCAGCTGCCATAACCTATTTCTCATTGTCACTCTTTTGTTCTTCACTGGAAAATTTCTGCGGGAGCCTCCTTCAGGAAATGTTCCCTGACATCCCACCTGTCCCTGGGTACTCACTTGGAAGCTCCATGGCCATATGTCACAATCTTATCACACTGTTCTGCTGTGATTTGTTGGCCACCTTTCCTCCTTTGCTGGCCATGGCTTCTTGAGGTCAGGGATTAGATCTTACCTATGTTGGTTTCTCTGGTGTCTACCATAGGGTTTGATACAAAGTAGGTGCTTAAAAACTGTCAATTCCCTTTCTAATGACAGGTTTATGTGGTCATGGTTGGAGTTCAAATACTGATTTCCAGAAGCTTCTGTGTGCTACTGAGAGATGGCAGGATAGTGGGGGAAGATGTTGCTTCCTGTGAGGTTTTCTGGGCAATGGAGGGTTTCTGTGAACTGATCCAGAAGCTGCTACCCCTGATGAGCTCTCACTTTCCTTGACTTCTGGGTTCCCAGGTGGGCAAGGCCCTGTTGCAGCTCTAGGGTGCTAGAATAAGCATCTAGGTACTACGTTGTTAGAAATTACAGTGAATATTGGTGTTTTATGCAAGTTCAATTTCACTGGGTAAGTTAAAATTTAAATTTATTACTGCTCTGATTATTTTTTCCTATTTATCCTGTAACTGGATGAGACTAGGGTAAATTACCAGGAAATCCATGGTGTTCTTCTGTTCTTCAGGTAATTACGTTACTGAGGAGTAGCTCCGAAGGGTCATGTTGAGAGGATTGGTTAAAGACTCTGTGAGAGTACTGAAACTTGACCTGCCATGTATTTTATAGATGTGTATAGATTTGTCTTTGAGTAATCACCCAGGGTTGAGTGACTTACTGTAGTACAAAAAAGAAGACATGCATTCTCTTCTGTGATGATGGAATAAGAAGTGTCTGAGCCTGTTAATTAACCATTGTTGGAAAGAACAGTTTGGCATGAGCTACACTGCAACTAAATGTGTATTTGGTAGACTTTCTACAACATTTAATGGGAGGATATAGTTAACCTTATGTTGTAGGTTGATTCTTTCAGCTACCTAGGGGCATATTCTTAAGGTAAACCATTTGGTTTCCATGTTACTAAAAAAAAAAAAAAAAGGTCAAATGTTCTATGGTAGACCACACTGAGCTTCATCAGTTTATTGGTAATTCTTGCCTATTATTTCTAGTTTTCTGTTATCTCTTACCTGATTTTTATCAGGTTGTATAAATGATAAAAGGAAAAACATAGAAATTTGAGCCCACGACAATATCCTTTCCACTCAGCCAAACTAACAACTCAAATACACCTTAACGCTATCTAAATTGGCCTAGTCTCTATAGTTTCTGTGAAAGCTGCAAACATTTCAAAAATTTTATCAGTATTTTCACTTCAAAATTTTCAACTTCCTCCTTCTCCAAACTTCTCATAAAAACTGTTCATGATTTTTCATTACACATCATTTGGAATTATTTCTATAAATAATCCTTATTGGTGTGGACAGCCACCATCTGTATAGATTTAGTGAACTCTCAGTGTGTGCCTCATTATATCGTGGGAAGTAATTTAGAGTTATAAATTTTATTTGACATCTACACTGGAGTCCTACAGAAGTAACAAAACATATATAATTTTCTTGTTTGTCAGATAGAGGAGAAGCCTTCAGACCGGTTCTAGCCTGGGGATGGGCCTTGTGCCTGGGCGTGGCTGTTGGGTCCCTTCTCCTCTTCCTCTGTCAGTGGTAAGGGCTCTTGCTCCCTGTATAGCGATGAGAAGTAGCCTAAGTAATGAATTATGTGTGTAGAAATCCAAGATTCTCAGCCACACGCTTTAAACACAATAGAACACGGCTGTTCAAGATCCATTCCTAGTATTTATCTCAAATTCATTTATAAAGATCCATGAGATTCTTGAAGGAAAATAAGGTCTGAGAGAAAATACTGTTTTGTGCATTTTCCAGGGCTGTAGCTAAACCGTCTAACATTAGTTTCATAACCAATAGATGGAATTTTAAATTATGTGTTTAGCATCAAATTTAAGCTAACATTTTTGCTAAATAAAAACAGCCAAATCAATTTCAGCAGTGTTCAGAAGACCAGAAAATAATTTGTATTTACCAAATAGAAAAGGACAGAGACCAGTAGAGAAGAAAAAAATGAGCATAACCTTTTGGATGATTTAGAACTTGAAAAACAAAAGCAGAAATCCTAAACTCAAATAAATTTTATTTAAGAGGGAAAAAAAGATAACCCCAGTGTCAGATATTTTTTAGAAATTCAATTTGGGAAAGAGAATATTGAGAAAATATCAGTCAAGGCATACTAGATTTATTGTAAAGACAGGAAGTAAACTTAGTCTGTGTTTTTGCAATTATTGATATTCGAGTGGCTCAGCTGTGGACCTCATTAAGAGAAAGATTCATAGAATTAAAGAATGAATCCAGTGAAGAGAAAACAAATAATACAAATTATTAAGGAAACAACGAAAGAATAAAGTAGCAAAGAATATCCAGCTTTGCTTAAAAATGACTCAGGAGAGTCATAATAACAGTCTACAAACATTAAAAAGGTATAAAACACTGAGATGGAAGAGGAATTATTTATCATGATACCATATGGGTATAATCAGAAATACTTGGGTAAACTCAGGAAGGTTTTCAAGAAAAGCTTCCAACCAGTGAGTAGTTTTGGAAGATGGAGAATTTACTCCCACTGAAAGTGCTGGAGGTTTTAAATATTGGCCTTTCCAAGTAAATAAAACACCAAAGTTCTCTTTGTTATTAGTTTCTAGTTCCTTCACTTAATCCATTAACCAACATTCTGAGGTCCAAATTCCAGGGAAGTGGGGTAGATCCCACAACCTAATTAAAGTATTAATAAATGTATAAGGAAGTTTACATTAGGAAATTATATCTGACTTTTGAAAACTGGTTTTGCTTATGCTGGTCTGGTTCCCTCTTTATATGGAAAAGTACTCATTCTTTGACATTCAGCTCATATCCTACTGGAAAAGCCTCTGCCACACAGGCAAGGGTTGGGCGTTTGACCTGGGTTCTCCTGAGGCAGCTTGAGAATGCCTGCAACCTAGCACGTAGCACGGTACGATGGGATCCCTAGTGTACTTGGGTCTTTGCTGCTGGACTCTGGGCTCCTTCATGGCGAGGACTGTGTCTTACTCACCTCTACATTGCCTGCACTTCTCAAGGCACTGTGTGCATAGTAGGCACTCTGCAAAATTTTGTTACATGAATGAATGAATGAAAAAAAGATTACAAATAATGATGGAGCTATTCGACTCCTCTTTTGAGTGCATTCCTTTGGTCTTTGGATAAGTTTTTAATTCTCAGATCTCTTGATACTATTTTAAAAAGTGTAATTAAAGATATCTTTGCGGGGAAAAGAGGAGAAAACAATATAAAGAGAGCCTCCATGATCTGGCTAGAATGGGTTGTAGTTTTGGTGGCACAGGGGATCTTACTGTGTTGTTGGTGAGCATAGGCAGAGCCTCTTATTATGAAACAGGGAGCCTCTCATGGAGACGTCATTCCTATGCTATCTCTAGAGTGGGCTGGGGTCAGCAAACCACAGCTACCAAGCCAAATCTGGCCTGATTCCTGTTCCTGAATAGCCCATTATCTAAGAATGATTTTTACCTTTTTAAATGGTTGAAAAAAATCAAAAGAAGAATATTTTGTGACATGTGAAAATTATGTGAAATTATAATTTCAGTGTCCACAAATAGAATTTTATTGGAACACAGCCATGCTTATGTAAGTATTGTCTATGGCTATGACAGCATAATTTGAGGAGTTGTAACAGAGATCATATGGCCTGCAAGCCTAAAAATTACTATCCAGCCCATTCCAGAAAAAGTTTGCTGACCTGTGCTCTAGAGAGATAACAAAGTTCTACCACACTGTAGATAAGAGTGATATTTTGTATCTTGATCCATAAGCTAAATCTTTAAATAATTATTTTAATGAGACCACTTAATTATTTTCTGATTTTCCTACTTCTGTAATAGGTATTGACAAAATAGCCATTGTTTAAAAATTTGAAACTAAACATTTTTTTCAAAATAAAATTACATTTAATTAAAGGTCTTTGAAGTTAGATTTTTAGCCAAATGAAACAAAGAGTGTTTTTGAAATGCTTATGTGATTCATTAGAGATCAATAATGATTTGATTATAGGTCAATTTTTACTGAAGGAAAATTGTTTGAGAAGTACATTTTTACATATTTTAGAGTGAGTACATAGAGAGGTAAAGTCTGGCTTGAGAACCAAGGTTACTGGCTTTTGACTCTGAATAGTAACATTAAATCACAGTGGCCACCCCTCCATTCGTAAAAGGCATCAGAATCAAGCCATAAAAGTGTAAGATACACTGCACTAGTTCAAAGTAATAGTTCTGTCTTCTTGTTTTTCTGCCTCTGACTGTGTCAGGAAAGAGCATTTGCAGGAGGCAGAGCAGCTGAGCTCCATGATTCTGACCTGAAAAAGTCGGGTGAGTAGGTGGTGCCTTTCTTGCTGGTAATCAGCCACCTATGAACCTAGCTAAATATTTATTGAACAGTTTTGTATTTTTATCCTGTGATACCTTGTAGGGATTATAAGTGCTTTTTAATTTTTTTAATTTCAGAATATTACAGAGGTTCAAATGTTTTGGTTATATATATTGTCTTTGCCCCACCCCAATCAGAGCTACAAGTGTGTCCATCCCCTAGATGGTCGCACCACACCCATTAGGTGCATATATACCCTTGCCCTCCCACCCCCCTGTGCCAAACACCCAATGAATGTTACTACTACATTATGCACATAAATGTTGATCAGTTAATACCAATTTGATGGTGAGTACGTGTGGAGCTTGTTTCTCCATTCTTGTGATACTTCACTTAGTTAGAATGGGCTCCAGCTATATCCAGGATAATACAAGAGGTGTTAGATCACCATCGTGTTTGTGGCTATAAAACTCCATGGTACACATATGCCACATTTTCTTAATCCACTCATGTATTGATGGGCACTTGGGTGGTTTCCACATCTTTGCAACTGTGAATTGTGCTGCTATAAACATTCTAGTGCAGATGTCTTTTTTATGGAATGCCTTTTTTTCCTTTGGGCAGATGCCCAGTAATGGGATTGCTGGATCAAACGGTAATTCCACTTTTAGCTCTTTGCGGCATCGCCATATGACTTTCCATAGAGGTTGTACTAGTTTGTAGTCCCACCAGCAGTGTATGAGTGTTCCTGTCTTTCTATAAATGCTTTGATGTCACAGTTTATTATTCATGTAATTCAAGCAAACATAAATAAATTTCTGGAGAATAACATATGTAAAGAAGGTAAGAATTAGGTTGTTTGTTTCATCCTGCTCTATTGGTGATATTGGCAGTTAACTGATAAGGTCCATGAAACCAATTCAACAAGTTGTTGTATCTACTTTAGTTGCTTGGGTTTTTAAGAAGAGAGGTGTGTGTGTGTGTGTGTGTGTGTGTGTGTGTGTGTGTGTGTATGTGTGTGTATGTTTTGTTCAAAATAACATTGATTCTATTTGTGAGATGTTACTTTTTACTTAAAATGAAAATCATGATGGGATTTCTCAGTGTTTTTCTAGTGATTAGATTTTTGAGCCTAGCAAAACAATTTCAGTACTACAGAATTATATAGTGAAGATATTATTTTCTCCTAATTAATATTTTATTGTATAAAAACTACTATTACTCCTCCCTGTGCTTTTACTTATTAATAATGTAGAATTGACTGGAAATAAAATGTTTTTTATTGCTGACTTCAGTAATACATTTAATACTTATAAGCAAAGTATAAGAAATCCAGATATTTCTTAGATTATGGTAGTTAAAATTTACTAGGGAATTAGTATATGCCTGGCATTCTCCTAAACGTTTTACATACATTTTCTCTTTTAGTCCTGTCAACAGTCTTATGAAATAGGCACCATGATTATTCCCATTTTGGAAACTGAGTAAGTTGTCCTGTGTCACATACCAGTGGTGGATTCAGGATTCAAATTCAGAGTGTTTAAAACCAAAGTCCATGATTTTAACCACAATACTACACTGCCTCCCAGTCATTGCCATCCTGGCAACGTTTTAATTATAAATTTTGTGTATAGAACTTTGGGGAGAAACAGAGTATTTAAAACATGGGTATGTTTGAGAAGATTTGTATTAATTGTTTATCCATGTTAGACCCCAGGCAAAGGGGATTCACTTCCTATAATTCCCTTTAATCTTCACAAGAGTGTTGATATAGGATTCATTATTCATATTTTATAGAATAGGAAACAAGAGCGTGAAGAGGTTAGCAGACTTCCCTGAGTTAAACAGGTGAAGGTGACAGCTAGAATTCAAATGAAAAGTTACTTATTTCTGAGTGTATCCAGTTAAGTCTCCTTTTCCTTTAGCATCCCCTAGATAAAAATTCATAACTTCTCACAAGTGTGCTGTCAAGTCCAAGTCACTCATTCTAATTTAAAGCTTTCCATTAATAACCAGCCATTCTCCACCTAGATCCTTGCTGATGGAGAGCTTTCTGGTGAGCTGGGACCCAGATGAAAGGGATGTAATTGTGCTGCAGGAATATTGACGTATTCTTATTTGTCTGGAGAAGACTGTGAGCCCAAAACTGTGGACTTGGACCAGCAAAGCATCTTCATAGGCAAGAGACAAAGAGAGAATTTTACCTGTGAAATGTAGGCTGGGTTGGAAATGTTAAGAGAACAGTTTTGGAGCTGACACTAGCAGTGGTTGCCCAAGAAAGGATCAGAGAGATAGCTAACATATATTGCCTATCCACTATATGCCAGGAGATTCATATACTTTCATTTATTCTTCAAAACCCCTTCAAAATGGCATTGTTATAACTCTCCTCATTTATATATGAATTAAAGTCAAAGAGGATGAATACCATAACCATAGTTGTGTAGTTAAGAATTTAAATCCAGGTCTTCTGACTCCAGAAACCATGATCTTCCCATTGAACCAAAATCTTTCTTCTCAGAAGAAGAAATGGGTAGGTCATGCAGGTAGACTGCCACACAAGGCCCACGTCATGCCGGGTGTCCCAACAACTGACTGGGAAAAGTGGTGGAGACAATAGGTATTCACTGATCTCTTCCTGTGGCCAAAGGCAATGGCCTAAAACCAGTGGGGTTCAAAGAGGCCAAAGAAATATACCCTACTTTTCAGGAATTTATAATTTAGGGGACATTCCAGGGGAGCTACATAGTTCATCTTTCTGGAAACCTGTGCTTGATAACTTATATCTCTTTGGTCATGAAGTAGAAGGACCCTCGGACTTTGGAGAACAAGATATGAGTTGGATTCCTGCTTGACTACCTTACCAGCTGCTTGATCTTGGGCACTTTTGGGGACTCTTCTGAGCCATAGTTGCTCTGTTGTAAAATAGGCATTATGGTACTGACTTCGTAGGGTTGGAGTGAGGATTCAGTTACATCTCACGTAACCAAATCTGACCCCCTGCTGGTTACAAGGAACACTCCTTTCCCTAGGTTATTTTCACCTAATGCTAATTCTAAAATGTCAGGTCACTCTGCTAGGTTCTGTGGTCAGTGTAAGATTGTAAAACATAATCCCTGCCTTTAAGTATTTTAAAGTTTGGGGAAGATAGTCAAGAACAAAAATAGCTTAAATAGTAAATACAGTTAAGTTGTATAAGAAAGGCACAAAAAGTGCTATGTGGGTCTAATGGAGCAAAAGAACTTAAGAATGGGGAAAACCTTCTTGGTGTCACCAGGATGTGACCTGTGACTTGAGGGATGGTTAAGATCTCAACATTGGCGGTAGTTAGGAACATGATCAGTTGAGATCAACTAAGTCCTTTGTGCTTTGTATCCAATGTGGAGTGAAATAATTTTATTTAAATTATAAGGCTGTCTTTCATGGCAGCCATCTAGAAAGTTCAAGTAAAAGACAAATAACTAGTAAGTGGCATAGTCTGGACTTGGACTCATGTATTATAATTCTAAATCCAATGATTTTTACTTCAACATAGTAGATCTCATCTAATTTTACTCTCTTTGACTTTAGGACTATAATTAGACTGCCCCTGGTTCTTCTTCTCAGCTGGTGAGACTAGGAAACCCAGAAGCTCCTGGCTTCACATTATTGGGCAATCTGCTCAGCCCAATTATCCCAGAGACACATGATTCGGCCTTTTCTTACTATGAATTCATTATGCAGCTCCATTTGTAATGACAATGCAATAAGGCAATAATTCTGATCTTTGAACCTTCTTTTCTGGCTTTAAGAATATTTCTGATCTATAGGAGAGCTGTACATTTGAAATATATTTTTTTCTAAATTTCTGTTATTTCAGAATCTTATTCAATTTCAGTCAGTAGCAAGGGTTAATTTTTGAGCAACCTGGTTCTTGTGGGAATGATTGTTCCCTAGATTAGCTCTAACTTTCACATGTGCATTTGTGGTGTTTACGTGTACCCGCTAGGAATTTGCTCATCAAATTTTCAGCTAGCTATAGAAGACTATCTGGAATAAATCTGATAGTCTTCTACATCCCCAAACTATTGACCAGCGTGGGGCAGTATGATAGCCCTCTGGTGTTCTGCCGTGGCTTCATGTAGATTGAGTGGGCCCTGACTCTGGAACCAGAAAGGAAGCTGTCTGGTTTAATCCATTTTATCATCACCATTTTGAAGTGTTTGCCCGTAGAGCCTATGTCAGAATAGCGGAAAGGTTACACTCCACGTGCCAGGGTAGTGGCCACCTGGATGCCGGCAGACGTCTCAGGCATGTTCTCGCTCATTGGAACGAGCGCTGGGAGGACTGGCTACGCCCCCTTTCGTGCGGAGTGGAGACAGGGGCAGAGGAAGAGTGGAAGCGCCCCTGTTGGAATTTTCTAATCCTGTTGAGAGGGAGGAAAATAGCTCTCAATCCCCGCTTTTTGTTCAGAAAACCAGAAAATTGGCCTTCCTATGTTTTGATTTGATAAAATCTATCAGAATGTAAAACATGTGCATGTGTGTGTGTCTTTGTGTGAATATTACCAAGTCTCACAATTAAGAAAGCATATTGGGTGAGCCCTTTTTGTGTTGCTTGGATTCTCAGAGTCTATTCTGTTGAAGAATAGATTAAAAAACCTTAGAAAACAATGAAAAGTTAAGAAAAATTTAAAAATCATCCATAATCTTGCTACCCTGGGATAGGCACTATTATTAGATGTTATCTGGTGAGCAAATTGTAAACATTTCTCCATCGTTCAATATTCTGAAAGTAAAATGAATGTATACTATTTCGTTGTATTTAAATGGTTAAAACAGATTTAACTAATCCCCTTTTTGGATGTCCAGGCTATTTTCAGTTATTTGCTCTTACAAATAATATGACCAGAGTCTTTTGACATAAATCTTGCTTGTATGCCAGAAAATTTCTCTTGACTTCTAGAAATGGAATTAATGGAGTACTATAAATGAGCAGGCTTTTGTTACAGATGAACAGATTTCTTTTTAGAGAGGTTGTATCAATTTGCTCTCCTGCCAGCTTTGCTGGGACTTAACATCTCTCAGCAAGCAATGCTGGTATACTTCCTTTTCTCACACCCATCCTCCTCAACCCTTTCTGGTTCCTTTACTTTTTCTGAGTATGAGAATTTTAGAATGAATGTAAGGGAGGTACCACAGAAAGAGGTTGGAGGCAACACTTAGTGACAATACATAGCAGATACACAGCAGAGAGATGGGGCAAAGGTTTTGAATTGGTTCTGGTACTGGAATACCAGAGATGAGGGTGGGGAGAACATCTCTCTGTCTTCTCCAAGTTGTTTGTATTATTTTGATGCAAAAGTATATGGGATGCTCCAGTTCAAAATAATAGTTCCATTCCACTGGCCCTGTAATTTCCTGAGGTTTTTATTATTATTATTTTTATTGATTTAGCCATGTGTGTGTGTGTGTGTGTGTGTGTGTGTGTGTGTGTGTAGGTATCTCAGAGGAACATTGGAAGAAGTCACAGATTGCTAGTCAGATGCTATACCAAACAGGATCTTGGTATTCATTTTCTTTAGTGAGTATTTAAGTTTGACCTTTATCTGAAGTTAGAACTGAACTAATGTATTAGAAAAAGCACTTGAACCAAAACCAGGAGACCTGGTCCATATCCTTAACTAGCCAGCTGCAGGGCTTGAATAAATTATTTGACTCCTCTGTATGTCCATGTTACCCATTGAAGAACCGACCCTACCATCCCTCAGGATTACTATGAGGATCTACTGGATAACATAAAATAATGAATCTTAAAACAAGTTAAAAGTTAACATAAATGTAAGTCTGTTAATGATTAAAGGGAGTAATAATCCACAAATCAAAATATTTCACCATTAAACTGACCCACTGAGTCATTCATGAGTTATAACACATCTTATTAGATTTAAACAAGGTCATGCAAAGGACATAAATAGTGCATTATTTTGTAGCAGTGAATAAAATATGTGCAATAATGTACTTAGCATTGTTTAACATGGATCATACAAAGATAATGACCACCTGATCTTAATAATTCCACAAGGAAGCAGCTAAGAATGATATTGGTAAACATGTAAATTAAAACCTTTCAAGGATGATTTGGCAAAGCAAAATGCTTAATGCTGACATATAGTGAGTAGCTCAATGTGATTCTGAGTGATTTTCAGAGATGTGATTCATTTCCTGAATCATGCAGGAAAATAGAAGTATTATAGGACACAGCCAGAAATTATTTTTAATGGAAAACACCTTTTCCTGTGATTTAAACACTGCAGAGTACTGAAATCACATTGACTATGCCCTCATGAAAGTAGATTCTTTCTAACTGGATTAGTTTCAGTGAGGAAATTTTAATTAAAAGGTAATGTGGGCTTAGTTGTATGGAACGTGTTATAACTCTGTTCTCATGCTTGCTGGCAATCAGTTGGTTTTGAATATATTAACCTCTCTTGATTTATGACTTACAGGTCCCTTTCTAGGTTCCAGTAGTTTTTCATTGATAATAATGTTGGTTATTTATCTTTATATATGAAACAAGATGAGAGATAGCTACAGTACTAGCTATAGTACCATTCACTATATTGTGAATATCTCGAAGTCATTCTTCACAATGTCAGGTTATTTTGGCTGAATGTATTCTTTGCAGTAGAATAATCAGAAGGGTTTATTGCTATAACTTTTTAACAAAAGATGGTAGGAGACAAAAGATAGTTTTACAGTTTTTGTGTATTTTTGGAATTCAATAGTTTCACTCTTTGAACCACACAAGTAACATGTCCTTCAGAGACCCTACCTGTGTTCTTCCTAAAATCACCCATTGTGGATTTAAATTGAAGCTTAGAAGTAAGTTTCAGAACAATGGAAATAGGATCCTCAGAAAACAAAATCTACAATTGTCAACTTCTTTAATGACGTAGGTTTGTTCTAATTTCATTTTGAGGGTATCAGAATATCAGCAGGACATACAGCACACACACAAAAAGAAGTTCAAAGAAGGGGATAGTATTGAAAATAAGCCAAAGAAACATTTTTCCTTTTAGAAGTAATACTACAATTCAGCCATTAACAAATAAAAACATTAATTGAAATCGGTGACAATCTGTAAAACCAGATTTGCTAATTCCAGAAAACACATACAAAGCAAGTAGCAACATTTTAGTGTTTTTTAAAATTTCAGCATATAATGGGGGTACAAACGTTTAGGTTACATGTGTTACTCCCCCCCCCCCCGAGTTAGAGCTTCAAGCGTGTCCATCCCCCAGTTGGTGCACATCGCACTCATTATGTATGTATACACCCATCCCCTCCTCCCCCCTCCCATCTGCCCAACACCCAATAAATGTTATTCCTATATGTTCACTTAGGTGTTGATAAATTAATGCCAATTTGCTGGTGAATACATGTGATGCTTATTTTTCCATTCTTGGGATACTTCACTTAGTAGAATGGGTTCCAGCTCTACCCAGGAGAATACAAGGGGTGCTATGTCACCATTGTTTCTTAAAGCTGCATAGTACTATAAGGTATACATATACCACATTTGATTAATCCACTCATGTATTGATGGGCACTTGGATTGTTTCCACATCTTTGCAGTTGTGAATTGTGCTATTATAAACATTCGAGTTCAGATGTCTTTTTTATAGAGTGTTTTTAAAAAAAATCTGTTTCAGAAGGTGCAACTGGAGTTCTCTGCACAAATCTCCTTTCTGATTGTGTGCAATTTGTAACCAAGTTTAGAAAGTAAAGAACAAGAAGAACATAGGCATAAAATTAAGTGAAAGGAACAAGCTCTTTCTCACATTACTGTCCTCTGCCTTCTCGTTTATCCCAGCAAAAGTCATTGATCAGTAAAATCTTCCCTCAGTATTAAAAAGACCTGTGAGTCAGCAAGTGTTTAATGTACTTTTAAGCACCGTTATTATGTCCTTTATGAATACTATGTCATTCCTTTAGTCCTCCCAGCAGGCCCTTGAGGGGATGTGGCTCTGTCCATTTTACAGATGAGGAGGCTGAGGTGAAGACAGATTAATGTTCTTGCCCACAACCTTATGGACCATGGGTGCTGGAGGCACCTGAAGCCTCTGCCCTTTGCCAGTCCACCCTACCTGCCTGCCTCCCTGTGTGATTGGCCTGTTATCCTTTGAAGATTGTCACAGACAGGGAGCAAATGAAAACTGGAAGTCCCTGTTCATTAATTCTTACAAATAAGTCTAGATCACACAAAACACCAGATGATGAAATCATATTCACACATTATAGAGCTCTCATCCAGTATCAAACTTTACCAATAATTTCAATGACACAATTAAGAGCAGGGCACAGGCAAAGCAGGGCGTGGTCTAGGGCCTCCAATGCAGCACACCAGGGCTTTTCTTACTGCATCAGGATCTACTCTGGGCCACCCAAGAGGTGTGTTAAGTGATGTGTGCAATTTGCATCCCTTACACAGAAGGATAATGTCCACTTTATATCAGAGTTCCATGGCTTATGTGACATTTTCCGTCTTTCTATTTTATGTCTCGCAAATCCATAGATCCCGGGTTTGCTTACCAGAAGCAATCCTAGATAGACCACATACATCCTACTAAGAGCATTCTATTCATAGTGACACTTCTGCTAGTAAATACTGTTAGTTTGTTTGCCAGAGGTCTGTCATTAGCACGTTTACAAGAAAATTTGAACCTGTTACCTGCTGCCTTTCTTTCCAAAGTTCTTCATCCACTACACACACAGTCAGGGGAGAAAATGGATTGCAAACCTTACCCGTATACTCCCTGCAGTCTTTGAGGAAGAAATGGGAGCTGCTGGTCTCTTTTCAATCACTAGCTTGGAAATATGTCCAGCAAGAAAGAGACAGGCTCTGGCTTATGGCCACCTGCAGATTCCTTTTCCATCAGAACAAAACAGGCAGGAATTCCTGTCAGGTTGGTGGCCAGTAGCAGCCAGCCACTCGAGACCCCAGGTGGCGCTGGCCTGCTTCTTTCCAGAGATGAATTTGATGTTGGTCAGCCAACGTGGATGTCAGGGCCGAGATGTGGAGATCCCATTCCCATCTCATTCGTTCCTGTTCCCCCTGTGGGCCCTCCGCCTCTGGCTCTGCTTCTCTGAATCCTCACCATCTACAAACAATTATACTGCTGAAGACTTACAAAGCATTTAGTTGTCACTGACTCTTTAAAGATCTTTTTCTATTAGCTCATTTAATCCTCAGAGCACCCCTGTGGGGGAGATGCTATTCTTATACCCATTTTATAGATGGGGAAAGTGAGCAGTAAGATAACTTGCTCCAGGTCACATAGCCAGTCAGAGGTAGAGTGGTGTTCTGGCTGGAGGGCCCACGTTCTTGATCGCCAGGCCTCTGCCTTCTTCAAGAGAAGTCAGCTCTGTGTCCCTCACCTCCAGTGAGACCTTTCTAGGCTACTCTAAACTGTCATGTGTTCTGCACTGTAAACTTTAGCATTTGCTCATAGAAATGCCATCTCACACACATTGTTTTCAGTATTTTAAGGCCATTATTTATAACCCTGCTCTATTCCCATAAGGGTCAAACACTAGGCAAAGCTGCTTCTAGATAGGATCAACCTATTTTTTTTTTCCTGGCCAGGAACTCTGTTTCTGGTTTCCATTTGCCCACTGGCCGGACGAGTTTATTTTCAGCAGAAAGGGTGATTTGAGTATAAGAATCTCTCATTCATTAAAAAGGCAAGGTTTTTTTTTTATAGTATTACAATAGAGATGGAACATTTCATTTTAATCCCATCATCTCCTCTAAATGTGGTACTATATTTCTCATTATTTCTGTAAAAGAAAACTTTATCACACAAAAGTGTTTTTTCCCGCTTTGAAACCTGTTCGTTGACATTTAGTATGAATAGTAGATGGAGAGTCAAAGTTGTGCTGAAAATGATTAACCATCAGTCACAGTGACTTCCATATTTTATCCATGTAAGAAATATGCTCTTAATTAGAATTTCCCTTTTGCTTTTTAACAAACATACAGAGTTTCAGGAATAAGAAGAATAAATTGCAGCTGATGAGTTTTTCAGGCTCCCTAACAGAGTAATTTCTGTGTGGATTTTTAAAAGCATCCTGTAGAAGGAGAACATTGTTAGGCTCTTCGTAGAGTTCCTTAGGAGCCTCTGTATTCTGAGAAACATGTGATTGTGCCAAGATCTGAGGACAGGGAACTCTGAAATGAAACACAGCTGTCCTGATATTTTTAAGAAAATTGTAAGGGAGACACTATGTGCAATCAATTAGATTGTTCTTTTCTTTTCTCCTTTTTCAGAAGACAGAAAAAAAATTAGTAAATGCAGAGTTGCTGTTGAGAATGTAAATTGGCTAGAGTATCTGTTTATGCTGTTAGATTTATGCATAAACTGTAGATGGCACAAACAAGGTCTTATTGACCTTAGCAGCTAAGCAATGATCCAAAACAGGCTCATTGCACTCAATTTCATGCTGCCAACCAGCAGTCTTGACATTTCAGTTTTGAGGGTTGAATTCTCTTACCGACTTAAAAAGAACTTTGACAAATACAGATTATGTTGCCATCTAAAAATTTTAGCCACCATTCCAAATGAGTGTACTTGCAATATTTAATATTGGCATTGCTTAGGATGTGTTTGGATTTAATGGTAGTTAGCATTCATTCACGGGTCAGCCTGAGAAAAAAACAAATTACCCCATATAATCACACTACCAGTAAATGTTAACTCCGATTAGCATATAATTGAGATCATGCTGAAAAACAATGAGAACAGAAATTGATTTAAAAGCATAACTTTTTTTTTTTATCATCAACTGATATTGGTCTGAACAGAGCCAAGAAATTGAAAATTGAAAGAGAAAAGTGGGAGAATGAATTCTTAATTTGATTTCAAGGATACCCACTTACTCCAGCCATTATTAATAACCATTCAATAGCAAATATTTGTTGAGCATGTTCTGTTTGTGATGCTTCTGCTGGGTGCTAACAAGATAGTTAAGATATAATTTCTGACGTGAGAGCTTGGTTGAGTGGCTGTCACTCTTAATTACACTGTGAATGATGCCTGATGTTTTTGATATTTTTTCCCTTAATACCAAAGTATTCCATGAATCCCCTTTCCCTAAATACCAATTTTAAAATTCCTATTAAGAAAATAATAAATTATAGTATCAGATTGAAGACAGACTTTGAGTCATTGTTTCTTTCCTTCCTCTGGAATTTTTGAAAACTAAGAATATGATATAACAATGTGAAAGACAATTCTAAAAACTTTATAAACCACAGCTATTACCTCACCCTAACCCCAACACAATATTTTCCTAATGTTACTTTCTGGTTCGTGGTGACCTAAGTACATATTTTCACGTGTCTATAATCATAAAACACATTCTACTTTCTAGTCTGCTTTTTCATTTAATGTGACATGTAAATATTTTTATGCTTCTAAATAGTTGTATAGCATTCTTGGTTGAAAGCAATGGAAATATATCCAACTTAAGTAACAAAAAAAAATTATTCAAGGACATTAAAATAGCTTCTAGAACTTCCAGGAGGGCTAGAGTTGGCCATAGAGCCCAGAGAAGGTCCAATCAGGTCACAGAACATGAAGAGTAGGACATCCCACTGTTACCATCAAGCAGTAGACATCGCAGCTTGCACTGGACTGGCACAGATAAGTAGATACCACCTGTTATAGGTCGCATTGTGTCCCCTCAAAAGATATGTTGAAGTCCTAACCTCCAGTACCTCAGAATGTGACCTCATTTGGAAATACTAGAGTTGCAGATATAACTGGTTAATTTCATACTGGAGGAGGGATTTCATACTTAATCCAACAGGACTGGTATTCTTATAAGAAGTAGAGGGAGACACACAGGGAGAAGATGGCCATGTGACAACAGACACAGAGTGAGTGATGCAGCTACAAGCCAAGGAAGTCCAAGGAGACCCATATATTAATACCACCTACCACTGTGTGTCCTACTCATTGCCACCTCCACTATCACCAGAGAGAAAGCTTCCATGGCACTGTGTCCTGAATCACCGACTCCTCTTTAAAGCATGACAAGAGCATCTGAGCAGTGAATCCTAGGGTGCATGCCCATGCCCTCCCTACAGGGAAGGCTGGAGAAATGGGGATCTCGCATTTTGTTTTTCCATAGCCTCTCAGTGAAACTTATAAGGAATGGAAATCCCACAGCATAGAAAATGGCTCAGGTGCTGGGTAACCAAAAAGGAGTGATACATGTCTGATATAATAGACTTTTTATTTATGAATATTAAGGAGTATGTCTTAGTCCACATTGTGCTGCTGTAACAGAATGCCACAGGCTGGATATTTATAATAAACATATTAATTCGGCTCACAGTTCTGGAGGCTGAGAAGTCTAAAGTCGAGGAGCTGCATCTAGTGAGGGCCTTCTTGCTGTGTCATCCCACGGTGGAGAGTGGAAGAGCAAGAACGGGCAAGATAGCAAGAGGGGGTCAAACTCATCTTTTTGTAAAGAACTCAATCCCATGACACATCATCACTAATCCATTCATGAGGGCAGAGCCCAGTGTCCTCCTCACTTCTCATTAGGCTCCACTTCCTAACACTGTTGCATTGGGGATTAGGTTTCCAACACATGCTTTTTGAGGAACATATTCAAATTATGAGGTGCATAATATTTCATTATGTTGATGCCATTACTAGAAAGCTTTTTAAATGTTTGTTGAACATTTAGAATAATTTCCAGATTGCTTCTGTTTTACGTGGTGACATATATGTACCTGTAAGTTCTTACTTTATTGAGCCATGTCTCATGTCTCTGGCTGAATATTATAGCCTTCATGTCTCCAACTACATAGTCACAGATTGCTTTTCAAGAGCATTTTCTTAGCTTTTAACTTCACAGATAGTATGCCAGTGTCCCTGTTTCATTATAAGCCAAATATTAAGTGACTTTTAAAAGTTTCTTTGTAATTTAATTGATAAAGTAGGAATAAAATGGTACCTCAAGGTTGATTTGTTTTGTACTTATGTGATCTTTAGAAAGAAGAAATATTTTTCCACATGTAGTTTATGCTTTCTAAATTGGTTGCAGTTTACAATGTAAGTTGAACATTGATGAAAGATAAATTTTAGGGGTGTGTTGATGAAAAACTATGGAGGATGCTTAAATGTCAAGTGAAGAAGTTTGAATGTCATTTAGTAGGGACTAGACTGTCACAGTGTTCTGAGCAGCAGCGTGATAGGTTCAAAGTGTTGCTCTGGAAGAGTAATATCATGATGTGTAGGATTATGGGGAAAAGATACTGAAATCTCCTTAATTACCATACCTAAGGTAACAAGAGCCTGAATATTGTCAAGAGATTGAAATAGAACAGTTGTTATGAATTTGAAAGATAATTCCAGGTTAAGTGAACAAAATTTACTGATATATAGGAAGGAAATAAAAGGGAGAAGTCAAAGGTGTATCCATGTTTCAGATCTGGTTGATTAGAGGATTCTGATGCCATGAAAAACACATGCAGGTGTTATAAATAGAGTGGATTTAGGGAGGAATATTATAAATTTGACTTTAAACATATTGATTTTGAGGTGGAAATCAAATAGCTCAAGAATCAGAACTAGAACTGCAGAGGAAGATCAATCCAACGTTCTAGATTTGAGGTTCTTCTGAGTAGAGATAATAGTTGAAGTCATTTCAGCTGTTGAAATATAGATGAACTTGACTATATAATTGAAGTCATTTGCTTTGGCCATTTTCTTTGGCCAAAGGAAAGGATGACTAGGTTGAAATGGAGACTGGAAGCTCAGAATCACCACACTGAAGGGGAGGAATGGACACAAAGAGGTGTTACAATAGGATGCAAATATGATCAACTGAACTTGGGCACCCAGAAATATCCCAGCGCTATCCTTGGAAAATTTACTTCAATTCTCAGTTTCCTCATCTGCATGAAGGGGATAATAGTGTAACACCTCCTTCATATATGGTGAAGGTAAAATATAATATTGCACAAAAAATGGCAACTAGTACACATTTGTTAAATATTTCCTATTACCACAATGCTGATGGTGACGGCAATGTAAAATATATTCGGAATTCAGAGATGAATAAAGTAGAGTACCTGTCCTTGAGGAGGTCAGGGAGAGATATTAATGCCTTTGAGTGAATCAACAGTTATAATAAAGTTAATTGATTCATTGAACAAATTAGTTTCATTTGAGCATTGCAGGCAGTGCATTGCCGCTGCACTGCCTTTGCCTGCAACACCCAAACTGCCTGAACCACACAGGACAGCCCCACACCACGTTGGTATGGCTACAGTGTTCCAGTTACTGGGGACACAATGGTGAGCTAAACATGCCAAGGTTTCCTGCCCTCGTGGGGCTTGTATTCTAGTTGGGGAAGAGAGACCATAGAGTACATAGGTACTTTCCATCAGGAGCTGAAATGTGTTATGAGAGGAAAGCAGAGCAAGCTAATGGTAACAGAGATCAGGGTGGGGGAGCAGGCGCAGTGCAAGTAAAAACAGAGTGGCTGGGGAAGCCTCACTGTGCGGGGTGCTTGGGGGTTGTGATTGGGCGTTTATAATGAAGTCACCGAATAGGCTGCCATGGAAGTATAGAGGTGGGCCATCCAACTTGGCTTGGCCATGGGAGGGAAGACAGGCTTGTTCAGGAGAGACTTCCTAGACTAGGTGACATCTGAATTAGAAAGAGCCAGCGGCCAGCTGAAAGACCAGCAGAGAACTGGTATGTGGGGAGGAGAATGGCCAGAGTAGTGCTTTAGCTTTGTGTTTGAAAGGAGGCAGTAAGATGGACCCTAATGTGCCCTTCAAAAACAAAATCTAGTTTAAAAGATAAATCTCTGAAGTAGTACTTTAGATGAGAGATTCTCCTATCTATCCCTTTTAAAAAAAAAACAGGGACTGTGGTTTACAGTGTTTTTCATATTACATTTCTTAAAACCATGGCTACTTTACCAAGGGTGTGATTTACAGGTATTATTATAGAGAAATTGGTTTTCTGATTGAGCTGTCTCTTGATAGGCACTTGCTGGACAAGAGGCTGCAGAGGCCCACTTGGCTCGAGGTACTTTTGCTGGGGAATCAGAGGGCTGTCTGCTGTTATTCATAGACGTGCTGCCGTAGGAAGGCTCAGGCAGAAGAAAGTCCTCCACCGAGGCACGGAGGAGCTCTTGCAGGATCCACGTCAGAACTGGACAGCCTTTCAATTCATCCCAAAGCACTCCCGCCTTTCCATGACTGAGAAGATTACATAAGACCACTGAAAGATAGACGATGGAAGTGTAGACTATCTGAACAAATTCATTGTAGCCCCCTAAACAATAAGTCCAAACATTGTTTAATCTAAAAGGTCACACAACCAGGCGCAGGTCTGGAGACATTTTTGGTTGTCACAACTGGTTGAGGGAAAGGCTGCCGGCATCTAGTGGGTAGAGGTCAGGGCTGCTGCCAAGATGCCTGCAGTGCACAGATTGCCTAAAAGACAAGAGCCCGCCCCGGACCACAAAGAATTATCCCAAAATGTCAGTTGTGCCAAGCTTCAGGGACCTTGTGATCATGCATGAAATTTTATTAATAGCCGGGATGCGGGGGGCAAAGACATGAGGAAGGTGAGGGACAGTCAAAGGTGGTATGACCACTAGATGAGGGGGCCTGGTGAAAGCAAAGGCATGTTGGAGTGGGGGAGTGGAGATGAGATGGATTCAGATGTGGGGGTGGAGAGAGGGGGTGCCTGGAGTTGGGATTTTGGAGGGGGTGGGGACACTCCAGTTATTGATAGCGACAAAAGATGTTTATATGTTGTGCACACACAGACATGAACTTGAATATTTATTTCAACATGGAGTAGCTTTGTGACTTTTGTCAACCTCTGAGACTGTTTTCTTATCTGCAAAGCTTGTTATTTTCCTCATTTGCCTGTTAGAATATTGAATGAGGTAGTGTGTGTAAGCTCTTCATATAGTGCTGCCTGGTACACATTAGGTGCTCAATAAATATTAGATGTTATTGTCACTATTATGACGATTAGACAATTGTACGTTTCTATATTTTCATGTAAAGGGAAAAGGAGGGACAAGAAATGATAGAAAAAGGGAAAGAGTTTAAAATACTTTTCTTGAAAATTCAGTTTTCTTCTTAGCTCTAATATCACATCTTTAGGTGATTAATTATAATGCTAATTTCTAATTTTAGTGATGAAAGTTGTATTTATAATATATTTTCACAGCTGGGAATGTCTCAGGGATTCTCTTAACTTAAGGAGGAGATGATGTGAAATTATTTCCTAGAAGGTTTTTCTGAAGCTATTTTATATGGAGGACTAAATGAGATCTTTCTTTCCTCTTCTCATTTTTAACCGTTTACTTACAAAATAGGCACGTTTTTATCTTTTCCCAACACTCTCTTGTATTGAGCTGAATACTGTTAAACTATACATGGAATATAAATTTCAGGGAAAGTTCTGTTTGAAACTATTGTTCTATCAACACTACCTATTACTTCTGTTCACAATGACAGAATTGTAGCTTAACGCCTGAGAAAAGTAGTATTTCCCTGCAGAACCACTGGCATTAGTATACCTTCTACTTTATTGGCATGACATTTTCTACACTTTCCATTTAGACATTTTATTCTAGTGTATGGTATGATTTTAATTTTAACTTTTCTTGCCTTTTGAGGATTGATATTTCTTAGGTTGACTTATCGGTGAAATTTTGATCCTAGCGTTCTACACTATGTTCTAAAACATAGTGAAGCTCTTAAAAAAATGAAGTTAGTGTTTATGAAAGGGACCAAATTAGGAGCAAATTGGAGAATTTAAAAATAGGTATGTGCTAGGGGTAACTTTGTCCTGACATTTCTCTACCTTGTATACATTTTGTGAAGAAGTCTTTTTCTCCAAGATAGACTTTATTCTTTGAATCAACTTCCTGCTTTCATTTCACTGGTGGGTTAAAAAAACGCTTTTTGATGTACGTCCTAGCATTTGATTTCCATGCTGCTTTATAATTGTCACCTTTGGTCTTTCTCTTCTACTAGATGCAATTCCTTGAAAGAGAAGGAATTGTGTTTTATTCATACTCTCTCAGTGACACCCCCTACCCCCAACATGTGGCACAAAATAATAACATTCAAAATTATTGAATAAAACTGAATTAATAACTAAGTAATAAACATTTATTGAGTTCTGTACCTATTGTTCTCTGGATATTGTGCTAAGCTCTTGGGAGTCAAAAGGCATAGTATCTCAAGGTGTTCAGAGTCTGTCTAGTGCAGGAGATAGTCAAATTCAGGAGAAACTGGCCGGTTGTCAACACACAGTGATGTTTTTGGGGATATGGAAGGCAAGAGAGCATGAGGGAGGAAAAAATATATACAATGTCCTTGAGTAGCTTCAAGGAGATCACTCCAGTTCTCTGAAACCGATGTGAACTTGTAAAGCTGGCTTTGTAGATTAGTAAAATATTATTCCTAAATCTAATTTGAACTTTATAATAATCTAGCCCTGTCATCCCCAACCCCTGGGCTGCAGACCAGTACCGGTGACATTTTAGGAACTGGGCTGCACAGCAGGAGGTGAGCGGCAGGTGAGGGAGTGAAGCTTCAACTGTATTTACGGCTGCTCCCCATCACTGCATAAGCTCCGCCTCCTGTCACATCAGCGGTGGCATTAGATTCTCATAGGGGCATGAACCCTACTGTAAACTGCACATGTGAGGGATCTGGGTTGCATGCCTGATCTAATGCCTGATGATCTGAGGTGGTGATCCTAGCACTGGGGAGTGGCTACAACTACAGGTTATCATTCCAGAGAGGTTTGACTGCACAATAAATATAATGTGCTTGAATCATCCCCAAACCATCCTCCACTGGCCTGCCCTGGTTCGTGGAAAAATTATCTTTCATGAAACCAGTCCCTGGTGCCAAAAAGGTTGAGGATCACGATGCAGCCAACACTAAACTGTCTACATAGAATGGACTCTTAAGAAAGTAACAATTGAAATAATCTTTTACTTCCTAAGAAAAAGCAAATTAGTCTTTTAAATTATTAATTGCTTTTATAAAAAATGGATGGTAGTAGTGTCAGCTCATTCCTTAAAACAAACCTGATAGGATTTTGCTTGAAAATATTTTGCCAACATGTACTTTGAACTGCTATGTGAATTTGAAAGACGCAAACCACGTATCTTACAAAATATTCTACGAATCAGGCTTTGCACTGCCACAGCCTGGCATTCCCTGGCTGACTTGGTTCATATTGGGGCTTTTATTTGCTGTGAGCTGAAAGCATTGCTCTCTCTGCATTTGGGGTTATCAGCAGACCAGTGGTTGATATGGAATCAGAAGTTCTAAACCCTATTTCAAATTCAAATCATCTAGTTCTTCAAGTATTTAACATTTTTATACACAGGGTCATGGACAAAATAGCTTGAATTGTTCACCTCACGCAATTGCAACTCAAAACACCTCATGCATCAGTTTCTGCTGGTGACAAGCATCAAGCCTGAGGAATATTACCAGCGGTCCCAACTATATCTTCAAAATATCAAAGCTGAGATTATATAACATGTGCCAGGATAGAACTGGTCTCATTAAAATGGATAGAAAATGCTATCCCAATAAATCACATAATACCTCAGCATCACAATGCATCAGGTAGGTAACAGTATTAGTAGCATTTCAACTTGCTCGCTTAATTTTTAAATGGTAATTTAGCCACTGAGAACCACAGTCATATCATGCAGCCTTTGCCTAATAACTTCCTAAATTCAGCCATTTTGAGGGTAGATATATGTCTAAAATTATGTCGAAATGTACATACAAAACCTGGTAGTGTGGTCCCATCCTGCCAAGTTCTCTTCCACTTAGGAAGAGACTATAGAACAATTAATGTATGAAAACAGGATCCTAAAATACTCACTAATTAAATTGTGTAACCATATCCAAGAATGCATGCTATTGTCTAAGTAAATTTTCTTGCAGTTAATATCCTTTTATTCAGAGATGAGAACAATAGAATCTTCTCAATGACTTAAGAGGTAACAAAGTAGGCATTTTCTTTTCAGATTTGGCAATTTAGTACACTCTCCCTCTAATATATAACTATTAATATGTGTAGTTGGCACATTAGCAGTTGCTGTCCTGGTTATATTTTCTACTTAATGTTAAATCTAGAATTTTTACTTAATCATATCTGCACAGAGCTTCTTATAGTACTAAAATGTCTACCTCAAGCCCAAGTCATGGCTTCTGGCTTGTCAGTTGTGACCTGTCTTTGTGGAACTATTAGAATTATCCGCTTAGGATTTATAAAATAACTTTGAAACTCAAGAAACTATTTTATTTTGTAATTATTTTCATATTTCTATTTTCCTCTTCTCTAGAAATGAATCACAAAATGTATTTCCCCATCCAAAAGCCTAGATTTAATATGATATCAGTATGGTTTTCTCTGGCAGGCTAATAGACTATTATTTGAAATAACTCAATTGATAGGAAGTTATCTCTGGAAGCTGAAGCTATATTTGCATGCACATACTAGCCTCTGGGAATTAAACACTGGTGCCATGGTTAGGTTCAAAATTTTATCAAAAACAAACAAGCAAACCAGCAAAACCACCCTGAATTCCAAATGCTTGTACCAAAAAAATAAAAATCTAGCATTTGTCTGAGAATCTGAAAAACATAAAATCAGTAACTACCAGTGGCAGTTGCTGCTGTTCTTCTTGGCCATAGATATTTTTTTCATTTTATTCAGAGATGTATATTTTTATGGATGGGATTTTTGGTGTTCAAGCATTTAAAAAAATTAACCAAAAAAAAAAAAAAAGTAACCCCAGTCAGTCACCCAGTCACAACTGCCCTATTAAAAAAAAAAACACCATAAAGCAACATAAAAAATATTAATACCAGAGCAACAACCATTCGAAGCCCTGGGAAAGATCCAGGGATGCACACTTAGGGCTCTATCTATGTCATTCCTCAATTATTTCTTGCAAAAAGTTTGGAATCTTAGCCCCACCACTTAGGCCTGTGCAACTCTGAGAAGTAACTCTGATTTTATTTTTCTATATCTATGAAGGTAGGGTAATAATACCTAACAGGGTTGTTTTGA
The DNA here is from genome assembly GCF_040939455.1 of Microcebus murinus. Lineage (NCBI taxonomy): Eukaryota > Metazoa > Chordata > Mammalia > Primates > Cheirogaleidae > Microcebus > Microcebus murinus. Next base: position 60,968,307 of record NC_134112.1, read on the forward strand.
AGCTTAAATGAAGTCATATGTGTATACAAATGTAAGAGGTGACTGGGGAAAATGGACAAAGAATAGAGCAAGTAGACTTTGAAGTTGAATCCCAGAAAGGAGGAAAAAGAGTGCCATGCAGACATGTGGTTTATGAAAAGCAACACACCTGCCTGCCGACGTTTGAACTGTTTTTTTTTTGTTTGTTTTTTTTGAGACAGAGTCTCACTCTGTTGTCCAGGCTAGAGTGAGTGCCTTGGCATCAGCCTAGCTCACAGCAACCTCAATCTCCTGGGCTCAAGTGATCCTCCTGCCTCAGCCTTCCGAGTAGCTGGGACTACAGGCTTGTGCCACCATGCCTGGCTAATTTTTTGTATATATATATTTTTTAGTTGGTCAATTAATTTCTTTCTATTTTTGGTAGAGACAAGGTCTCGCTCAGGCTGGTTTTGAACTCCTGACCTTGAGCAATCCACATGCCTCGGCCTCCCAGAGTGCTAGGATTACAGGCATGAGCCACCACGCCCTGCCTGAACTGTTCTTAAAGACTAGTTTCTTGTTGTTGAGATACAGAAGGACAAAAATCAAGAAGTGGCTTAGTGGCTCAGACTGCTCTGGCCACTGCTTCTGGTAGGGCTTTTAATATCAACTGAATGTGAAGGTGTGTCATTCAGAAAACACGAAGGAACAAAGAGCCAATAGAAACAGTTCTTATTTTACTCATTTTTATCAAATTCTTAATTTTGCATTGCTTACATCTTTCCCTAGCGAGATTCCCTCATCCTTTCAGTCTCTGCACACCCACTCCCTGTTGATACCATCTGGTATTTAAACCTGAGTTGCTTTGAGCCATACCTTTTCTGTTTCTTCTCTTTGATCCTTGCTTTTTTTTTTTTTTTTAAGAGGACAGTACATTTTTCTCATTTATTTGAACATTCATATTTCCTGTATCTTTTGCAGGATTCACCAGAATTTGTTTTTCATCTTTTTAAAGCACTTTCTCTAAAAATGTTTCCAAAGTGGGCCTTTGTGCGGCAAGCTTGCTGGGACCTTATAAGCCTGAGAGTATATTTATTTCATCATCATGTTTGTATAACAACTTACTGGATGTAAGTGTAGGCTCAAAGTTTTTCCCCTCAGTATTTAAAAATATTGCTTTGTTATCTATTTGCCTCCAATTTTTTCTATTGACAGAGACGATTTCATTCAGATTTTTGTCCCATTGGAGATGATAAACTCCTTCTAGAAAGCTTTAGGGTTTTCTCTTTGTCTTAAATTTCACTATCATGTCAGTCTCCTCGGTTTGTGGTCTGCTAGTCCTGGAGGTTTGAAGGGGAGAGGCAGTGAGGGAATCAATGTCCAGGGGGCAGACTGGCCCTCCTGGTGCATTCCAGCTTCCTACCCCATTGGGCTTTGGGCTGCCTGATATTGGAACAGGCCTATTCCTGCTGGTTTCTGTGATCTTTCAAGGCAATGTGGTGGAGACCAGAGCAGAGTTTAAATGCTCTTGCTCAGCCTGTTCTCCCACTGCTGTCTCTGGCTGCCCATGGCACCAGGCTGCACTTGACCCTGCCGATTAGCTTTGGCCTTTCTGGGAGTTTCTCAGTTTTGACACTACTAGTACTTTCTGGCTGTGGATCCGCTAGCCTCTGTAGTTTCTCTAGGGTTGATTTTGGGGAAGGAAGTTAATAGCCAGGGTTGGTTTACCATCTTGTCAAGACCTGGAAGCCTCCCCTCATCAGTGTTTTATACCGTTGACACATGCCTCCTTCCTAACACCCTCGCCTTGACTTCCTCATCGCACATTTATGGGATGCTTCTTTTTCTTCTCCTTTGAAAAGTCTTCCTCTTCTGTCTACTCTTGTTCTCTCCCCAGTCCTGCTCTCTTCTTACTCTCTGCATTTTCTGGAGATGATCCTATCTCCTTTAAAGACCTCAACTGCCACGTCCATGCTGAAGGTATCCAGCGCCCTATGTCCAGCTCTGGACTCTGCCGCACCATCCACTCCCGTAGCCAATTCACCATTGCATGTTACTGAACAGAGGCCAAATGCACCCACACCTGAACTCACCCTACTCCCGATAGGTCGTCCTGTGTTGCCTCTGTCTGTGAGGCCTCCACTTAATTTTAAAAGCCAGAATCTGAGCATCCTTCACGAGCTCTCCCTCATACCCACATCTAACTAATTGCCAAATTCTGTTGATTCTACCTCTTCAACAGATCTTAGACCCACACTCTTTTCTACATTCCTTCCTTTTAGCCTTCATCCTGGCCACTGTCATCACTTACCTGAGATGTAGATGACCCTCCTAACTGTCCCAGCATGGCCCTCTTTCTCCCTCCCTGTTCCATTCAGTGTAGTTGGAGTGAAACCCTTGATTCAGCAGTTCTCAAACATTTTGGTCTCAGGCAACCTTCACACTCTTAAAATTTTTTGAAGGCCCCAAGGAGCTTTGCTCATGTGAGTTAAATACAGATACATATTTTTTTTATCTTATTAGAAATTAAAACTGAGAATTTTAAAATGCAAGGATAACAGATAACACAAGCACATATTCTAAGAGCCATCAGACTAATGATGTCGCTCATTATGCAGCCTTTGGAAAACTTCACTGTACATGCTTAAAAGAGTGAGTAAAACAGGTAAGCAATGCCCTACTATTATTACGAAAACAGTGTTGACCTCACAGATGTCCTGAATATCTTGAGAACCAGCCTCCTTGCCCCCACCCCACCCCCAGGGATCCATGGACCCCACTTTGAGAATCACTGCTCTAATTCATCCATCTGATCCCTTTGCTTCCCAGTTAAAAATCACTTTAATGCCTTGCCACAGTCTCTCAACATGAAGCCCAAAACTCCAGCAGGGTGTGGGGAGACCTCATGATCCGCTTGTCTCTCTAGACGTTTCCTGTGATATCTTCTGCTCTGAACACTGCCTCATTGCACTGAAAGCTGTGCAGGCCTCAGCAGCTGCCCTTTCCTCTCTCAGCTCTAGGCCATTGCTCTTTCTTTTCTCTGGGCCTGGGATGCCTTTTGTCCTGCTGATCTTTGTTGACTGTGGCTCCCTTGCTGGACTATCACATCCTTGGGCTTGATCACCATGGGTTCCTACCACGGTGACAGGCACATAGTAGATGTTTGGTAGCATTGTTGAATTGGTGGATGAAAAAATATCAGTAGTATAAGGCATTTATATGTGACACAGATTTTTCCTTTAAATACTTAGTAAATTGGGATTATGGTTTTCTATACTGTGTATTAATGCATCCCTTTTATCATAAAATTAAAATTTTATGATAAAAGGGATGCATTAAATTTTATCATAAAATTTTAATTTAAGAACATTAGCAAGATATTAGCTATGGATGGTAGTGGGTATATGCTATGGACCAACTTACTCAGTGGTTACAGAGGACTAACTGCCCCTACTTGGGTTCACCTTCACCCTACCAATGAGGAAATCCAAATGACAGGGCTAGGGCATAAAAACTGGAAGCAGTTGCAAGGGGTATGACTACTCTCTTGGCAATCTAGAACTATGGAATATTCGCTGTGGGCTACTTTCCATACTAGCAACAGATTAATTTAGGGTGAGACAACCAGAGGAGACATCGTAAATAAATCATATGCAAAACATTTTGGATGTGTAAATTTTTCTGGGGAAGAGATGCATGGCGTACACTTTTGAAAAGGAGTCTAGGATTCAGAAAAGTGTAAGAATCACTTCATGATTAATGAATTTTTTTGTGTTTAGTGGCTAAACTAAATACAACTAAATACTTTTTTCCCATTTTCCCTTTTTTTGTGTGTTTAGTGGCTAAACTAAACACAACTAAACACTTGGTTGCAAGATCAATCAAGATCCCAGGTCTGTTTTACAATAGCATGTTAATACCTACCATGACTCTGAGAATTCTTTGTTGAACTTGTAGAGTTCTGTACTGTATATAATATGAACTTCTGAGGATGAGAATCTCTCTAAAACAGACAGTGACTGTGCAGATAGACTTGGAAAGTGATTATAGGCAAATTTAGACCTAAATTTTCAAGCTCACTCTACTAAATTACATGCAAGATTGCCTTAACTCAGAAGGCTGTTTTGTAAGATCAGATTCAATTGTAGATCAATTCCATAGACAAAATTTTTTTAAAACTTATTTTCATTTAGATATTTGTTAACAATATGATTCATTTTATTATGTATTTACTAAATTACTAATTTATTAGCATATTACCCATTATTAAGTATTTTAAGTGTTTATTAAGTGTTTTTTTGCATCTGGGATGTATAATATCTTTTTTGTTAAAGTTGTAACTGCCTTATTGGGTGGCACAACAACATTAAATTAAAGGAAAAGGAAACATTTAAAAATACAAATGAATGGAAAATGGGATTAAATGCTTTCCTTCATATCTACATATTTATTTATTAAAAAAATAGACTTTAATTAATTTTTCTTTCCAGATTAGATTTTTTTTCTTAGTATTTTCTCTCCTCCCCACCAAGAAACACACACTTGGTACTCTTTGTGGTAGGATATTTTCTAGATTTACTAGAGCATAGAAACATATTTAATCAATGGCCCCTTGCTTGGTTGGTTCAATATCTTTTTACTTTTTCTCTATTTTGGACATTCATCTCAAGAAAGTTTGTTTTTTATCTAATCCTTGTCTAAATGTACATTTCCTCCTGCATTTTGGGTAATGATAAAATGACTGATTATTTGTAGACTGGCCTCATGGCCTGTGCTTCAGTCTAATAAGGTCAACTTCATTTTGATTTTCAAACAGCAGAAATAAGGCAATTTCCAAGATTCTAAAAGAAAAATGGCAAAGGTAGAAATATTATACTTGATCTGAGACTGTGTTTTGGATTTGCATTTGAATGTGAGGATGCCTGATGTTTTGAGAATTATAGTAGTAGTAATAATAAAAATATAAAAAATAATAGCTATTGTACATGTTCATTATGGTCTATACCTGTACTGGCCATCATGGGAACCCCTAGCCATAGGTAGCTACTGAGCATATGAATTGTGACTAGTGCCATATGTTGAAAAGATAATATTTTGGAGATATATGGTTAAATAAAATACTAAAATTAGTTTCACCTCTTCTATTTTTTAATGAGGCTACTAGAATATTTTTAAGTTGTATAAGTGGCTTACATTATATTTCTACTTGACAGCACTGGTCTAGGCACTTTTTTTTTTTTTTTTAGACAGAGTCTCACTTTGTTGCCTAGGCTAGAGTGAGTGCCATGGCGTCAGCCTAGCTCACAGCAACCTCAAACTCCTGGCTCAAGCAGTCCTTCTGCCTCAGCCTCCCAAGTAGCTGGGACTACAGGCATGCACCACCATGCCCGGCTAATTTTTTCTGTATCTATTAGTTGGCCAATTAATTTCTTTATATTTATAGTAGAGACGGGGTATCGCTCTTGCTCAGGCTGGTTTCGAACTCCTGACCTCGAGCAATCCGCCTGCCTCGGCCTCCCAGAGAGCTAGGATTACAAAGTCTAGGCACTTTGCATGCACTTTAATCTCATTTAATCCTCACGATGACCCTATGAAGCATGTATCCCTTAATATTTTCATTTTTCATGGAAAGAAACTGGTAATCACAGAGAGTGAATAGAGTTGTCCATGGTAAAGTCAGGACTCAAATCCAGTTCATGTTCTTAACCTGTAGTTTCTAGTCCTTTTGTGAGCACACCTCATTAGTTCTTTTTGCCACCAGTGACAGCAATGTGACTGAATATGCTTCCTTATTTTTTTAATCTTGGTTTCTTACTTTGTGATATAGAAATTTGAAGATCTTATTCATTTTTAAAATGCATGCATTCAATAGATCTGATGGCTGAAATATATAGCTCACAAAGATACGTACTTCCACATGAGGAAGGGCATCAGTGACTGCACTTCCCGAATTACGATGCTCAGTTTTTTTACCCATGCATTAATTATGCAAAGGATTTTACTGAAATTCATCCAGCAGATTTCTATTTCTCCTGATATCATTAAGTTGTTCTTGCAAACTAATTAGATGATGTTGCATTTTTATATTTTTATCAAGTGGTTCCTACTAAAATTCTTTGTTTGAAAGATTTTTAAACAGCTTTAAAATGGTGTGAGACTTTTTAGAGGTGACACACAATATTCTTGAAGAGAAGAAATGGAAACATCTCTATATGTTTATCCTTAAAATTCTTTCTGCCCTCATTGCCAAAAATGACAACTTTACCTTGAAGGGACAGATTAAGTGTGATTGTATTTTTTTTCCTCAAAATATCTGCTATGTGCATACTGTCAACCAGTTGTTATCACAGAGAAGTTCAGCTAATTTATAACGCTTGTCCTTTGTCACAAAGTGTGCAACACCCTTAAGTTTGAAAACTTCTATAATTTTCACAAGATACTAGACATAAAACAATTTTTATGGTTGGCAACAATATTATTTAAAAGTGTTCTGGAAATTCTACTTTTTGAGAATATTGGTACCAAATTAACTGTATTAACTATATTGATGACTGTACAAGGAAAAACAACAAATAATTTTCTCCTACTTTACTCTCAACATAACATGGAACACATCTGACACCAAATGTGTGGGTTTTTTCCCACATCTCAATTCTCCAATGGACACCAACTGGGTATCCTACAATTCAATTCAATTCTTAGACTAATTGGAGTTAACACAGACCCCTCAGGTTAAGGGCTCACAAGACTGCCCCGTACCTCTGGTACCAATTGCAAGCAGTAGGTTTCCAGGTTACCCATAACTATTCAATCTGGCTACAAATTGGAGGTTCCCATGACCCCCTTCTCTAGTTTGATCATTTTCTAGAGTGACTCACAGAACTCAGGAAAGTGTTTTCCTTGCCATTACCCATTTACTATAAAAGGATACAACTCAGCAACAGCCCAGATGCATACATAGGGCAAGACATGGGGAAAGGGACACAGATCTTCCATACCCTCTCTGGGGCAGGCCACCCTCCCAGCATCTCTATGTGTTCAGCAGCCTGGAAACTATTTGAATTCCATAGTTAAGGAATTTTTATGGAGGCTTCATCTCATAGACATAATTGATTATTAACTCAATATCCAGACCTGCTCTCCTTCTCAGAGGACGAGGGATGGAACTAAAAGTTCCAAGCTTCTAATCATGACTTGGTCCTTCTGGTGACCAGACCCCATCCAGGAGCCCCCCTCCCCAAGTAAGAGTCACAGAGTCACCTCATTAGAACTCAAGACCCTCCTATCACCCAAGAAATTCCTGGAGATTATGAGTTCTGTGTTAGGAACTAGAGTCAAAGACCAAATATTAGAACAGAAGATGCACTTAGCAGCCCTATGACTCAGGAAATTATAAGTGTTTTAAGAGCTTTGTGCCAGGATGCAGGAACAGATATAATATTTATTGTCTTATCACAGTATCACAATAATATTCTGTTATTCCATGTACTTTTGGCTTCTTTGTTACATCAGGTTGACTATGCAGTGAATGAGTTTCTCATGTGGTGTTTTCTCTGTAATCTTACCTTGGAAATACATTTTTAAAGATTCTAACTTTAAAAGTTACTCCGCCACTGGTTACATTTGCACAGGTTTTCTGTAAAAATACCATCCTCATCAAATAACTCATGGACTGTGAACATATAGATTCTCTGGTATATCTTTCCTTTAGAGGCTTAAAAAATAATTCTTTATGAATCTTGTTATTTAGGTATAATTTGTGTATAAGGGAAATTAGAAAATATTTTATATTGAATGATAATGAAAATACAACCTAATACAGCCTGTCGGAATATGGGGATGTAGTTAAATCAGTGCTTAAGAGAAATTTATAGCTTCAAATGCTTCTGTTAGGAAGGAAGGAAGGCTTAAAAATCAATGATTTAAGTTTCTTTGTTAAGAAGGTAGAAAAAAGATAAGCAAATTAATCCAAAAGTAAGTAGAAGAAAGGAAACAACAAATTAAGAGCAGAGATCAATGAAATAGAATGCAAACAACAGAGAAAATTAACAAAGCCAAAAGTTGGTTTTTAAAAAATCAACAAAATTATTGAATCTGTAGCAAGACTATTGAAGAAAAAAGGGAGAAAATGCAAATTACCAACATCTGGAAAGAAAGGAGTTACCAGTCCAGATTTACAAACTATTTAATACAAAGAATAATAAAGGAATAATATAAACAACTCTATGCCAATAAATTCAAAAACTTAGATGAAATGGACAGATTCTTGAAAAACAGTTTATCAAAACAGACACAAGATGAAGTAGATAGTATGAATAGCTTTATATCTATCAATAATATTAAATTCATTAACAAATTCTATTACAAAGCAAGCTTCAGATATAGGTAGTTTCATTGGTGAATTCTGTCAAAAAATTAAAGAAGTGACAATAATGATCTTTTACAAACTCTTTTAGAAAACAGAGGAGGAAGCAGCATTTCCTGACCAATTTTATGAGGCCAGAATAACCCTGATACTAAATCCAGGCAAAGGCATTACAGAAAAGAGAAAAGAAAACTATAGATGAATATCCCTCATAAACATGGACACAATGTCCTTTTAAAATTAGCAAATCAAATCCAGCTATATATATATTAGTGTGTGTATAAATACACACACACACACACACACATATCATGGCCAGGTGGAGTTGATCTCACAAATGAAAAGTTGATTTAACATTTAAAAATCACACATGTAACTTACCATATTAATGGATTAAAAATTAAATACCATATGATTATCTGAATGGATGCAGAAAGAGCATATGACAAAATTCAATGTCCAATCACAATTTTAAAAAGAAACTGTCAATAAACAAGGCAAAGAAGTGAACTTATTCAATCCGGTAAATAGCATCTATAAAAAACCTACAGCTAAAATAATATTTAATAGTGAAAAATTGAATGCTTTCCTCCTCAGATAAGAAACAAAGCAGGGTTATCTAATGTCACCATTTTTATTTAACATAGTGATAGAGATCCTAGCCACTGAATAAGGCAAGAAAAAGAAGTAAAACATAAAAATTGGTGAGGAAGAAGTATAGCTGCCTAGTCACAATGTGATTGTTTACATAGAAAATTCTAAGGAAGGAACCACAACCACCACCACCACCACACCAAAACTTACTAGTACTAGTAAGTGAGTTTCAGAATACAAGGTCAATATACAACACAAAGCCATGAACTTGTTATCCCTAGAGTATGATCTCAAATAAGCTGTAGTATTAGGTTGGACACAACCAAATTTTGGCTTCTTTAAACAGCAATTTATATAGTTCAGCCTAAGGGTAAGTAAAATTTGAATAATTTAAATTCCTGTATAGCTAATACATACATATGTGACTACAACCAACAGTTTAAACTTCCTCTCTTCAGATACTCATCAGATTGAAGAGAACAATTTATTGGCTTGTTTTATCTATCTCTTCTTTCAGAATAATACTGATGAGCATAGAAATGGTTGCAGAAAAGAAGAGTAAGGGAAAAGGGAAAGAAGATAAGCCTTTTTAGTTGCCTCAACTGTGATTGCATGTTGAAGAATGCTTGGTACAGAGCTCGGGAGAGATCACCACAGAGACTTCCTAGGTGGTTTAGGATATATGGACTGTGGGACTCTATTTCTAAGGAATTGTGTGATTACATAGATTAACCATTATTCCTAAGAAATATTGCATATCTACTTGTAGAATATTTGTATACACTAATATCTATTTTGTGACCTAAGTCAGGTGAGTGGTTTGTTTCTATTCTTTTTTTCTTTCTTTTAGTTTTCTTAACCGCTTTATTGAGGTATAATTGATACACAAAAACCTGCACATATTTAATGTGTATAATTTGATGAATTGGGACATAATCATATACTCATGAAACCATCACCCCAGTCAAAGTAATAAACATCTCTCTCACCTCCAAGAGTTGCCTCATGCCCCTTTCTTTTCATGCATGTGGGTGTGTGGTAAGAACACTTAACATGAGATCTACTCTCTTAACACATTTTTAAGTGTAGTTAACAGTATTGTAACTATAAGCACTATGTTGTACAGCAGATCTCTAGAACTTATTTATTTTGCATAACTGAAATGTTATATCCACTAAACAACTCCTCCCCATTTTCCTCTTCCCCCCAGTCCCTGGAAACCACCATTCTAATCTTCTGCTTCTGTGAGTTTGACTACTTTACATACCTCATGTAAGGGGAATCATGCAGTATTAGTTCTTCTGGGACTGGCTTGTTTCACTTAGCATAATATCCTCTGGGTTCATCCATGTTGTTGCATACGACAGGATTTCCTTCTTTTTCCAAGGCTGGATAATATTCCATTGTATGTATACGTCACATTTTCTTTACCCATGAATCTAATGATGGACATTTATGTTGTTTCCATAGCTTAACTATTGTAAATACTGCTGCAATGAATACAGTAGTGCTGATCTCTCTTCAAGATCCTGAGTTTAAATCTTTTAGATATATACCCAGAAGTGGGATTGCTGGATCATATGGAAGTTCTATTTTCAGTTCATAGTGGCTGCACCATTTTATGTTCCCACCAACAAATGTATAAGGGTTTTGATTTCTCCACATCCTCATCAATACTTGTTATCTTTTTTTTTTTTTTTTTTTTAAGAATAGTCATCCTATCAGCAGTGAGGTGATACATCACTGTGTCTTGGCTTTGCATTTCCCTGATGATTGTTATGTGGAACATTTATTCACATACCTGTTGGCTATTTGTATATCTTCTTTGGAGAAATGTCTATTCCTTTGCCCATTTTAAATTCTGGTAGTTTTGCTGTTGAGTTATAGGAGTTTCTTACTTGTTTTGGATATTTACCCTTTATCTGTTTCAATTATTTTAAGACAATTCTAGCCTAATTGGAATTTTTCTCCATTTTATCCTATATATCTGTTGACATGAAGCTTTGAGACAGAGATTCTTGCTCTTTAAAAGATAAAAGGAATGATATATTATCTGTTTAATTGAACTAAATGGGAAATTTATGGAGGCTGAGAGGAAAAAAGCATACAAAATCTAGAAGAATATATTATAAAAGAGTAGATTGCTAAAGCTTTGCAGCCATTATCTTTTCATGAAGCAATTTATATTTAGGAACCTAGATTTCTAGCCTACTGGGTAGAATCTGGGTTTTTAGGTTGATGATTCTCTGAATATTTCTTCAGCCAGATGGTTCTGCAGGCTGGGTGCCATCTGACCAGCCAATGTTTAGTGAGATTATTTAATTCTGTGTTTATTAAAGCTTGCTCTTTCTGGCAACATATTGTGCCTTTTTAAAGTGTCTCCTTGGCAAACTGCTGAGTTTTGGGCGGTGACTTTTTTTAAGTATATCACTGGGGCTGCCAGAGATCACCACTTACTTTCTCGTGCTCTAGAATAGCAAAGAATAGGGCTTCCTTAGTTTTGCACCCCATAGATGCTTTTGATTTTTAAGCCTGCTCTTTAAGTTTTGTAATATTTGGAGATATCCTCTGGAATGATAATCATTAGTGATCTAGTGATTAATGACTGAACCCTGGGTTCCCTCACTAACTTCGGTTACCTTGGGAGAGTACCAATAGTTTATACCTGACTATTAGTAATCATGTCAGGACCCCATTTACAGAAAGTGTGGTTGGGATAACTTAAGGAGACAAAAATTGATGTGCTGGTAGAAACTTGGGATATTTTATGATCTTGTATAGCCACAGAAGTGGTTGGAGTACAGGCAAGATGCAACCCTAACCTGTCTCCAAAATGAACAGCACAGCATTATACATTGTCACCATCCCTCAACTCCCCCCAACACACCAAGCTAACACTCACACTGGATGGTGCACGTTGGAATGAATGAATGTCAGAAGAGATGAGAGGAGTCCGTGGCCATTATTTCCAGTGTGTTGGTGGTTGGCCTTCAGGGTCTGTGTTCTCCCATGAGTTCTGTCATTTTGTGACTTGCCATCAAGCACCATTAGGCATCATGGCACAACCACTCCCCCCATATCTACCATTCATAGATCAGGCAAATGCTTCAGGAATGTCTAGAATTAAAAAGACCTTCCACATCAACCAGGAGAAAAGTCAGAAGGTCAGATAAAACACAGTAGGTGTATTCCTTTTGGGAACTGAGAGTAATAGAGGAGCATAGAGAAAGCACAGCAGACATTATAGTGACAAATGGATGATTTATCAAAATCTAGCATCTTGAGGGACTTGTTGATCTGAGATACCGAACAGTGCAGTATGCAACTCTCCAAAGTCAGTGGGTCATCATCATATAGTATGGGTTGTTTGTAAATTATTCACACCTTTGGGCATTTTTATAGAGGGTAGGGAAACTATCATTTCACATGCAGTTAAATACTTACTTTAAAACCGGATTCCTTGAGTGAGTTTCCCTTCTCAGGAGAGGTTTAGTACCAGGGTGGAGGGACAGATACCAGCCAGAGTCCATTTGTAACCAGCAGAGCAGCTGTAACATGCCTGCAGAGTGACTTCACCATTCATTAAAGGAAATCCATGCATGAAGACTGTGGCCAGGTGCACATCCCTGTAGAAAGCAAACAACAGCACTGGGGTTTTTGTGTTGTCAGGAAAATGTGTGTCAGCTAAGCAAGTGCTAGGTTGTGGTTGCTGTGAAATCCTTTGAGCTGACTGTTAGCTTACTGGACACCTACTTCATACATGTGTTAAAAGCCAGTCTTCTGTATTTTTAGAGAGTTCTGCATATGAATTATATTTAAAGGAATTTTTAAACTCTCCATTGAAGGAACTATGCACCTTCACTGTGTTGTTACAGAACACCTTCCGTCAACCTAGCATTGTTCTTTTCCAAGATTTTCTTTTCCATCATCTTAACCATGATTTCCAAGTAGCGCTCACACTATGTTTACTAAATCATAAATATGGGCTGGCAGGCTCTAATTATAAGACACCTTCTGTTTGGAACTTCATTTGGGGTAGCTTGATAATTTTTTAAAGAATATTTATTATAGATGTGGGAAACTTTCTGATATCTGTTAATCTGAGTATGCTCTACAGTCAATTTGAAGTTTTGGGTTGCTTAGGCAGTTTTCTGTTGGTTTTTGTTTTTAATGCTATAATATATTGGTCATTTGGCCAAGATGTGTATATGTGGTGGTCTCATGTATGTATTTGTTCTTAGCAACACTTAAGTGCCTTATGTACTTTATGTACTTTAATAAAACACAGGTTGGTATTTTATGGAATTGAAAAATTATGTTCATAAGCCTCAGTGTATAGAGATATGGTATAAACATCCTAGTTAAGGGCATCAGTTCTCAAAGCAGAGTTCGTGGGTCCATCCACAGCTTCCCTTCTTACTGGGTGTGTCCTGGACAAGCTACTTAATCTTTCTAATCTTTGGTTTCCTCATTGTTAAATGGGGATATTAAGAGTATCTGTTTTATAGGGTTGTTGTGAAGATGAAATGTAGTAATCCGCTTAACACAGGGCCTGGCACACCATACGTGTTCAATAAACTTTTATCATTTCATTTATTAATGTTCTCACAGACTTGGGAAATTATGCCTGCCCCTAGAGTTAATTCTTTTTTTGTCTGGTTACTGCATTTATTTTAAGGAAGTGTTAGGAAGTAAGAAATGGTGAGACTTCTAGCCAGTAACTCTTTTTTTATATAGATACCTTTTCTCGTTTATAACAAACTTGTATCCAGGCAAAGTGGAAGATACAAGACTTAGGAAGTTAATTTCATTCTTTTATATGTCTTTTAAAAAGGAATTTTGCACAGTGTAAAACTCCACCAAGTTTTCAAATCCCACATCTCTTCCGCATGTTAATGGCAGTAAAGCAGGGAGAGAACCAAGACCATTTTTCCTGTCCTTTGATTTAATCTGAACCTCTTGACTCTGGTCCATATTTTATCTTCTGCAGGAACTGCTAATGAAAGTCAAGTGTTACATTGTTCTTATCACCAGGAAGTTTTATTAGTTGGTGCCTTCTCAGAGGGACACAGAATAATTGTACAAAGCAGGATATTTATTTGATAAAATGCCTTGTAGGTCAGTTTCTATGAATTTTTCTTCAAGAGGCCTGGGAATTATCCCAAAAACGAAAAAGAAAAATCATTGGACGTGAGAAGTAATTTTCAGTAGAAACTTAAAGGAAATCAGTTTTGTTTTTATTTTCTGCCCTTTGATCATTTGAAATGCTCTTTTATTATAGGAGGGCAGATGGAAAAACAAAGATTAAAAACACAGTCATGGAAGATGTGGCCACTAGAAGATTGTGCAGAGCTGTGTATGTTCTTTCTGTATCTATAAACCCTATGGGTAGGAAGATTTCTACTTCAGTAATTATTTTGTAGATTTTGTAGTTTTATTTGGCATTCATATCACAGGTAGGTCTTAGCACCTTTAGAGTTTTAAAATTTTTTTCCATATTTTATCACCTAGTATTTTGTCTCATCTATTAGTTACAAAATAACATGCTTGCTCTGATTAACCAATACTAATAATAGATAAGTAAGTTCTTTAGGAGAATTTGCAGAAACACAGGAAAATGATGTTACATTAGCCGCAGTATTGAAATCTGTAATTATTTTGGATTTGGTCTTGTCTGCAACTTTCTAATACCTTTTGCCTGTTGATATAACTCTTTTTCTAGCTTATTAGGTAACTGGATATCAAATTACATTCAACCTGGGTCTCAGACTACAGCAGAGTATGGGGACTTGGCTGTGTTGTTGGGGTAGACACAAGGAAGAAACTAGGTTTTTTCTCTGAAACTTCCAGTGATAACTTCAGTCTGTTATAAAATAAAATTTATAAGTATCCCTCCCCAGTGGTCTTTGGGATTCACTTTCTAAATACTGAATTTTAAAAAACAGTATGTTTGCTAACTGGTTGATCAAAATATTTATGGATGTAAACTATTGAACTATCTGAGTGATTTAAAGAATTACAGGACAAGTTTCTTCAAGAAATTTTTCATTTAATCGGTAATACAAGTCAGAAAGCCCGGTCAGATTCCTTATAAATCAATGCCACCAATGTTCTTTAAGTTTTCGAATCCACTGCCATTTTCTTAGTGCTGTATTTTTTTAAGCTCTTAGTAGTGTTTAGCACCAATGACTGCCCCTCATTCAGGGAACCCCAGAGCTAGCACTTCTCTTACCTTTTTGACTTTAGGTTTCCTAAAGAGAGACTTCACCAAAAAGGTTCACATCCTGGGCATTTAGGCATTTCCTGTTCTCTCTGAAACATTTTATTTTTTATCAAAATGCTTTAAAAATGTTATTTTATAAATTTTATATCTTTGTATTAGTCAAATAAATAGAAACATCTATTTATCTGAAAGTAAATGTTCAGAGCACATATATTAAGTTGGATTATATGAAATTGTTATTTTGTAGGTCAAAAATGATCAAATATTAGCAATTTTCTCTTTTTTAAACATTTTAATTTGCTTTCTCTATCCCTATGTAGGAAATCAATCTTCTGTTGTATAAATTGAGATCTGGTTTACCCCTAGACTTTCCAGTACAGTTTAATGAAAAATAAATTCTCATTTCAACTAAGTTATTATATTTTGATGTTATCTTTTCCTTCTCAAGTTATGGATATATCTTCCATTGTCATTAATACCAGTAATTCATTGGAATCACAGATTTAACTTGTAGACTTTTTTTATCTTCACCTAAGGAGTATTTAATAGTGAAAATTATAGGGAAATCCTTTTCCTTCTTTTGCTTTTCTTCAGCATAGAGTTTATTCATCCCCGTCTGCAGTGCCAGAGTTAGAAATAACTGTAGCCAAATTTCAAGGTCTCTGTCTGTAGCAGGTTTGTCTCGTTCCCTGGCAGGCACAGACACTGCATTATATGATGACTCTATAATTACCCAGTTTTGGTAAACACACATTATTTATCCAATACAGCAAAATGGCTCCTTCAGAGCCATTACATTGCAGTTCATCAAGTAAATAGTGATTTAGCCGTTTTCATGAAAAATGTGTGTTATTTTGTTGATAGCCTGTCAATCCACAGCATTCAGCTAATTTCCTATTCCTCTTTATGAGTATTGTGGAACCTCTTTTTGAAAACTATGACTGTACTATGTCAAAACTGTACAATGTTCTATTTCAATGTAAAAATCACTTAGTGTGATTGTTTTTATAGATATTTCTATTATGAGCAATCTCTCAGTGTTAGAGATAATGGGACACAGCACCCCTTGAATTGCTTTGGTAGAAATAAAAATGGCTTGATTGTCTTTGAAGAATAGAAAGAAATGATTTTATAATGTTTAGGCCCTGGCAAAATTTTTACTTGATCATTAGAATCTGGAGTAATTTAATGACAGAATTGGAAAACCCATTTAAGAACATACGCTGAAGCATCTACTGGTGCATTCTGGAAATAGGTGTGCACTGGTGAGACTGTGCTTCAATACAAATAGTTAGTTTCACAAACAAAGATGCCTTTTGGATTAAAATTAACATGATGTCTTATTTTTTGCAAGGACTCATTTCCTTCAGGATAAAATTGCAGTGTGGGTTTTTGGTACACCCTCCTGAAAGACAAGCATCAAGAAGTAGACTTGCGAACTCAAAGATAGAATTCCATGGAGACCGTGGTGAGGAATCTGTGCTCATGTTTTTGTAGGGATGCGTCATGCAAGGATTTCTAACAAAGCAATGCATTAGGATGTAGATGGAGTTCCTATCCACTGTAATGATTTTTTTTCCCCTGAAAGACACAAATAGCTGCCTTGCCACACTGTGCCCCTGGGCCTTGGTGGAAAATGTCATGCTGTTTCTTCTATCCCGGAGAGCATGATACATATATTGAGTGCAGGTGTGACAATCTAAATATGTTTAGCAAATCTCTAAATATACTTTATTTATAATAAATATTTATAGGCACAGAAGTGGGCAATTAGACATGTATAGGACATGTTATAGGGCACAGAACTGGGAAATAATGATGGAATCCAGGAAGGGCTTCAAAATGGAATCCCACAAACCACATCAGGCCCTTGTTACATTTAATAACTCTATGAGAATAGAGCAGCAAATAAAATCTCTATTGCTCCTCATATATGAATTAACAGTAGTAGCTCGTAGCCCGTTACATCGTTTTAGGCCTTAATGAGAGGGTTTGCCTTAATCCATTTACATCCCCATGATAATCCTTTCAGCCCATCTTGCTTAATCCATGTGCCATTCGAAAAGGGCTGAGTTTGAGAACAAAGGCCATTTCTCCATGGTGCTTTTCCATCACCCTTTGCCATGATAACAGCCTCACAGTCTTGCCTTTTCTCTCTGGGCAGTGCCTCTAAGCTGTCTTCCCTAAGAATGTTGAACGGTAGTAAAGTTTTCCATCTTGGATGAATACTTGTCTGATAATTAGAGGTGTCTGCCTGGATTTTCTTGGTTGGTGACACATGAAGAGGCCAGTTCCTTCACACTTCAGAGGCTTCCCCCAGTGCATACAGTTTTCTGGATTTATTTTTACATTTTCATTCCTCATTTGAATTGAAATATTCAGGGAAAAGGACCAGAAGAAAATACCCTCAAGATGGGTACTAGGTGGTAATACATTTTCTGTGCTTTTCTTATTCTCAGAAACTTCTGTTAGTCATCTGGGTTTTCCTGAGTACTCCCGGGAAAAAGAATTCCCTGAGCCTGTTGGAGAAATCTAGAAACTAGGGAGAGGCGGCAAAATAAGAGAGAGAAAAGTTGTTTTGCTCGTGGAACTTTGTATCAAAATACCATCCTTAGCATTTAAAGACCCTTCCTAATTTCTGAATTGTAAATGGTGCCTTTTAAAAAATAATCACAAGAAATGAGGTTATCCTTCTGCGTAGAAACAAAAGGGGAAAAAATGGTGGTCTGTGCTCTGGGTTTGCCTTCGTGACTTCCCTGTGAATGTCCTTTCCCCATTCTGCAGTGAGCTTTTTGGCACTCTTTCTCTCTGAAAAGCCTGCACTAAAGACACAAAGCAGAGTGGAAAGAAATGGATATGGCTACTACAAACCCTCCTCAACCTCTTCCCTCTGCCCCTTCATACACAAGGATGCTCTGATGTGAAGGTTAATGGGTGGACCATAGCCCTGAGCAAGGATCCCATAACCCTCCCTGAAAATCAAGTGGTACTAGGACTAGAGAGAACTGAAAATGGGATTGGAACTATAGATCTAGATTTTTCTGTTCAAGGTGATATAATATACATACATGGCCAATTAGTATTTTCATGGAAAGAGTCTGAGAAGGTGTTGACAGAAAAGAGGGATATTGCTAAGGCAGATTACTGCTTTTAAAATGTCTGCATGGCTATAAGCTGGCAAGGCTGGAAAGTAAACTTGCTGCCATGTTCAAGGTTAAGACAACTGAAGGAATTGGAATCAAAAGGCAAGCCAATCAATTATAAACTGACTAAGCATATCTAATCTGTAAAGCCCTGGGATATTAGGGAAGGAGGAATGCCATGATGCTGGTGGTGAGTTTTTTATTTTATTTTATTTTTTATTGTTTTCTAATGCAATAGCTTTTTCTAGTTCTAAACTAGTTTTCTAGTTCTAGTTTTCAATACAGGAAAAGTCTGAAGAAATTAAAAATTGGTGATAATCCTACCACACATAGATAACAACCATCAACATTTTGGTAAAAACATCTTTTTCTCCTACTTTTTCTGGGCCTACATATACATGACAAAATGGGTTTTAGAGTTTACATTCTATTTTAAAATGTTTTTTATTGTTTTGTAAAAACATGACATGCTCATTAAAATTTTCAAATAATATAGTTAAGTTAAAAAAAAAAAAAAAGAAAATACAACCTTACTCAAAATAATCACCCAGAAATAGCCACTGCTAACACTTTGGTGTTCTTTCCTTAGAGTCATTTCTGTGTATATGCACAGGTATAGATTGACTTTTTGTGACTTTTACATGAATGGGATCTGCTTATTTACTCAAAGTAAGGGATAGATGTTTCTCCCATCAGACACCAGTTTTAATGTCTGTCCTGTATCTCAGTCTATGGATGAAATTTATTTTATTATTGCTTTACTGATGGACATTTGTTTGCAGTTTTCACAGTGTATAGTAAGCATTCTTGACCTTTGAATCTCTGTTCAAATTGTTTCCTTTGGATACATTCATAGCAGTGGCATTTCTAGGTCAAATGGCATGCCCATTTTAAAGGCATTTTATACCTAATGACAATCTGGTATTGTTTTATTTACAAGTCTTTGCTTTCCAAATATACTTAACCTTTTCATATGTTAATTATTCATTTGTATGTTTTTCTTTCACTGATACTTTGATATTTCTTTTATCCTTTTATTTGTATCCTTTTTGTGAATTACTTGTTATACTTTTTTGTCTTGATTTTTAAAAGTTCTTTATATAGTAGCCACCCTTTGTCTGTCATATGTATTTCAAATAGTTTTCCAGTTTGTAATTTGTCTTAAAACTCATTTGATAGTGTGTTTACAGTTCTTGGTTTGAGACTTGATTGTATAAAAGAAAAGTACTAGACCAGTTAAACAGGCAAGGAAGACTTTATTCAACACTTTCGCAATAGGGCAGACAGATTGAGCTCAACTCCATTGGAACAAAAGGTGGAGAGTTTTTAAGTAGTAGGGGAGCTAGAGGGAAAGTACTTGTAGGACATTTCCGGGAGGAGCAGGTGCTGTGTTTGCCAATTGGTACATATTTAAGTTTACCCTTCCTCTGAGACTGGGAGGGGCATTGTCTTTCTTGATTATATTTTAAAGTGATGGTTCCCAGGTCTTTGAGAAAGACATTCCTGGTTTGTAGAAGATTTACGTCTTAAAGTACCCAGAAAAATTTACAGTAGCAAGTTTTGTAAAGTAAATGCCCTAAGAAAAGGGAAGTTTAGGGGCCTAAAGTCAGGAAGAAGCCTGTCTAAAGTTTAATCTGGTTAAAGGGAAGGTTAAGGCTCTCTTGCTCACTTGGGGAATGGTAAATACAATTCTCAGGAACAGGGAAGCTAATCAAATAGAGTGATCAGAGACAGATGGATAGCTCTGACTTTTCCACATACCAGCTGAAGTCCTTCTTAAGCAGAGGCTAAGACTGGAATTGGTGTCACGTGTGTACAAACGGTTGTTGAAGTGAAAGGAACATGGAGTAGGGAGGGGCATGAGTCAGACTGTAGGTACACTTACAGTTTGTCTCTCTGAAACCTCCCACCAGGTCAAGGTGAGGTAAATAAATGCTGTATTGGTTCTCACCTTGTGAGAAATGAGGATTATTGTTGTTACTGGTCACTCAGAATTGGGATTCCGCCACTTGAGTTACTGCACTCTCACCTGCCACAAATGTAGCTACCAGAGTACTCTGAGGGAAGAGTGTAACATGAGGAAGAGCGAGGCCCTGAGACACACCGGCCCAGGTTCTCATCCCAGCTCTGCTGTTTGTTAGTACGCTGTAGACAAGCAATTGTGAGGCTCAGTGTCCTCACCCTCAAAATGGGGGTAGTAACTCTATCCAAGATTATTGGGGTAATTCAAAGTACCTGGCCCAAGTACTTTGAGCTCAATTAATGTTTGTTTCCTTCCCTACCATCTTGTCTCTCACTACACTGCTTTGATTAAAAGACGTGAGAGCCATAATTGCTTAACTGTTCAATTCTGTAATTCCTAGATTACAAAATGTCCCTATATTATAAATTTAATTTATAAAGTACAAATTACTTGGGAAATTCTATTCTTGGTTTTCATGGTCTAGTCTATAGAGTATGAGTGCTAAATGGAGAGGAAATGAGGTGTGTAACCTGCTTCTTCCATCTTGTCTTATTAGCTGTGATCAATGAGCCGGCCTCCTCATTGAGCTTGTCATTTTACCTCAGAACGTCCTCAGTGTTTTTCTTTTATAGTTTCATTTAACTTTGATGCGCCAACTAGGTGTGGATTGCACCTTTTCACTTCATCACCAATATCAACATTGAGGTATAGGCAGCCCTGTTTGCCAAAAATGGATGTTGTGATTTAAAAATGCACATTAATTAGCATTTTGCTTTTAAGGAGTTATTGGTGAGGCATACTAAATGAGGCATGAAATGCTTATCTCAGGTCTACAATGTGCAAATTAACGGATTCACAACTAATTGAAAAGTCGCTGTTCTTAAGATGTGGACAATGCATACATGGCAAACACTTCAAAAAAACAGAATCTATAACCTAAGTCATATACAAAGAGAGACTTAGACTTTCATTTCTATATGTTTGAAAGTTATTCCCTTCAACCTGCTAAGAATTAGCAACTGAAGACCGTGACAGACCATACTCCTTATAAGGTTGCACAAACATTAAGATTAATTGTAAAAAAAAATTATTAAAAAAGTCAGAGCAATCTGTATTTTCATAAATCATTGCATGTAATTTTTCAGTGGTAATTATTTTATATTTTAAGTGATCACAGTGGAAGTTTGTTTAACTGAAGAAGAGTTTTTAAAATTTTTTTTATGTTGTCCAATGCAGCACAGTGCACCTGAGTACCAGGAATGCTCGGAATATTCGTCAGTGTGATCGTAGAGTTGTTTTTCAATGAGTTGACTGTTACTGCCCTGCATTTATAAACAAAATGTACAATTTCGCCCACTCTGTGAATAATGAAAGAATAATGAAAATGTACATATACATTTAATTTTTAAGTTGTATTTTATACAGTGTGATACTTTGTGACTTTGAAAGCTGAAAATCATGACTAGATTACTAACTCAAGGTAGATCTATTAACTGCTCACTTTCAGAAGAACTTCAGGTTTACCTAAAAGTTTGAAGGATAAAAGGGGGAAATGCATAGATAGAGGATTACTGATATATACCTTTTTAAAAAATGATATTTAAGAAACTGAAACACTAAAGAGACACATAACATAAATGAGACTAGCTAGTAGGTCCAAAACACAGTATTCCTCCCCTTACCTGCAAGGGTTACTTTCCAAGACCCCCTGTGGACCTGAAACCCCAGCTAGTACCAAACCTTGTATGTGTTGTGCACAAATTTCTTTTTCTTTCTTCACAATTTTACAGATGAAAGATTCATTCTTGCTGCAGATCAGCAACCTCAGCATGTGATTTTTTTTTTCTTTATCAAGTCAAGAACTTTTATCTTTTCAATTAAAGGAAGCACTGTATGGCTTCTCTTTGGCAAATCTGAATTGCCAGCATCACTGCTCTTGCATCTGGGGCCATGATTAAGTAAAATAAGGGTTACTTGAACACAAGCTCTGTGACACTGTGATAGTTGATCTGACAACCTAGCAGTTACTAGGGGCATAATGAATGGGCAAGGAGTGTCTATACTGTGGATACACTGGACTAGGGAGGATTTGCATCCTGGGATGTGATATTTCATCACACTACTCAGAATGGTGTGCAAATAAACTTACAAATTGTTTATTTCTGGAATTTTCCACTTAATATTTTCAAGCCATAGTTGGCATCAAGTAACTGAAGGCACAGAAAGCAAAACCTTGGATAAGGGGATACTACTGTACATCCCAAAATGTAGACACTAAGTTAGATGTTGCCAATGACCTGATTAAAAAGGTACGATGGCTTTCCATTTTAGCTTTCAATTAATTTTAAGATTGTTTTCAGTTTTTATGCGCAACTAATTTTTAAGGATCTTTCTTCTTTCTTTCTTTTATTTTTAAACTTTGTGTGCTGATTTGCCTTCAGCTGTTCTGTTAAGTCCCAACACACATGAACTGTATTTCTTATATCCTGTTGTCCGCTGGTTTTCCTTTAGGTTCTCCTACGGAGAGACGTTGTTGGGGGGGGGGGCGTTGGGAGGTCCAGTTTCTGGAGGATTTCGAACAGTGCAATAGCGATAACAGCACTGTCGGCCTTGGCCATGGAGGAGGAAGGGTCTGGGCAGCAGAGCTGTCGGTAGCAGGCTCCTGGCTCCAGTTCACGTGGCCAGGCTGAGACAGACACTGGAAACTCGCACACAGCACAACACCATGGCCACGGCCACACTTCTGCTCCTCTGGCTGGGACAGTAGTGGTTTCCTACAGCTGCTCATCGGAGAGTGACTTTACCTTGTTTTCGCTTGCTTCTTAAGCACTTTCAGCTTGTGTGTAACCAATTCTTTTATTAATTTTTGTCTTTTTAAAATAACTAGAGTGGGTCTTGTTTTCTGAGAAGTTCCTAATGCAATGTCTTCAATTCCACATTTATTTTTCATTTTTTAAAAATAAACTTTCTATTTTAGAATAGTTTTATGTTTACAGAAAAGTTGCAAATACAGTACAGAGGCTTCCCACCTATCCCTCACCTAGTTTCCCCTGATGTTGTCATCTTACATTGCCATGGTATATTTATCAAAAGTAAGAAGCAAAGACCAGTACAATACCGTTAACTAAACTCCAGCCTTTATTCAGATTGCACCAGCTGTTCCACCAATGCCCTGTTCTGTTCAGGATCTAATTCAGGATCCCACATTGCATTTAGTTGTCCTGTCTCTTTTAGCCTTCTCTGTGTTGTAACAGATTCTCAGATTTTCCTTGTTTTTGATGAGTGTGTTGGTTTTAAGGAGCACTGGTCAGGTGTTTTGTAGAAAGTCCCTCAGTTGTGATTTCTGTGATGTTTTCTCATAATTGGGCTGGATAAAAGGGCTTTTTTGGGAGGAAGACCACAGAGGCGAAGTGCCATTTTCATCACCTCCTATCAAGGGCACCTACTATCAACATGACTTGTCGCTGTTGATGTTCACACTGATCACCTTGCCCAGGTAGTGCTTGCCCGATTTCTCCACTGTAAAGTTGCTTTTCTCCCCTTTCCGTGCTGTTCTCTTTGGAAGCAAGTTCCTGAGCACAGCTCACCATGCTCAAAGTTTAGTCCCACTCATGACCTGTTAATATGTCCCAATCCCAGTACATTAATGTACTCTCTGAATTTTACCTGAATTAACATATTTAAACCCAAGATGACATTATAGCTTTGGGCCTTGGACTTTATTCTGAGCCTTCTTCTAAGAAACTAATAGAACAAGATGGAATGGCCAGAAATATTGGTCTGAAGAGATCAAAATCCCTGGTGCAAGCTGCTGTCATCGACTGTCCAAAGTATACTTTATTTAATGTTCATCTGTGGAGGATGTAGAAGGCAGGAATTTATAGTGTTTTTGTGTCTACTAGCTGTACTCCATCTTGTTCCTAGCTAGTTATGTCACACATCCCCCTAGCGATAGCCTGGAAAACTGGCTGAAGGAGAAAGGTCTGTTAGCAACAGGTATTGAAGAGGAAATAAGTAGTTAGGAGCCTTTTTACTTGTCTTTCTGTTCTTAGATTAATAATGGGATCCAACATGTGAGTGAGGTATACTCCTTTTTGTATATGATTTCCCAGAGCAGAGTTAACTTTCATTTTAAAAAAGAATTCATCTTTATCACTTGAAAAGATTTGCAAAAACTTGCATCAGTAACACTTTTACCCAGCAACACTTTACATATCTGAAAATTAATATCTCTTTAACTGTTGGGTGTTGGGTGTTGAGTGTGCCAAAGAAAAAGCAAACAAAAAAATCTAATATTGGTCCACATAGGTATGTTTCTAATTTCAGTCTTCTAAAAATGTAGTTTTTGGAGACCCCCTAGAGGCTAGGGACACATTTGAATTGAGGGGTGAACTGTGGAAGCTCATCGTATCGGTGTGCTTTGAGGCAACACTCACATCTTTGTCCTTCCCCAGGAGGGCAGGAAATGTCAACATTGGAAACGAGAAATAAGTAAACTGTGTTACCATGCTGCAGACAACTGGGTTTATTAAAGCTGCTACTAAAAATATCTAGGTAATTAGAGAATAATCTGGCCTTCCACTGCTGAAAAACGACCATTGTATTTTCAGATTTTTATAGCATCTAATTCAGTCCTTATCTTGTTCGCAGGCCTTGTTTAGCCATTGCTATGTCAATGTTTCTACCAGTTCTATCTGACTGGAGCTAACTGGATTCTGTGTTGTTTTTATGTTGGGCCAAGACTTTACAGATAAGTAGAACTGTAACTATAATTTCTGCCTGTGGATTAAAAGGGATTTTAGCTGAAATTGAAATCTGATGAGAATCAAATGAAACCATGTCGTAGAGCGCCACATGTTCCAACAACATAGCATTCGCCCAGAATCAGCATCTGCAGCAAGAATTTTGGTTCTGATTTCTATTTTATCCTTCTCAAGAGTCATATTTCTGACCCTTTCCTTTAATATTTCTTCCTGCCAGAACTGTCTCCCTCTGTCCAGAGTGCTCATCACTGGTAGGAATACACTCGTCCTAATGACTCTCCAATGGTCAACTCCCTTATTAACATTACTTTCCTCTTTAGCTTTGCATTCGTACCCCTTTTCTCTAAAACAAAATGTTCTTTATTCTTTTACTTGCATCTGTATGGTCCAATAGTTTCTTAAAGTTTGTCAATATTATTCAATGTAAAAAATGGGGGAGAGAGTGGTCCTTGCTCTACCTGTCTCACACGGTTGGTGTGACAGTCAAACCAGAGTTTGACAGGAGGCAGTATGGGGTAATGCAAAGGACCCAGGAATGGGGAGAGGCAGAAAAGTTTAGTTTAGTTCACATCTCTGCAACTCAATAACATGGGGTCTCCTTGAGTGTCAGTTTCCTATAGAGCAGGAGTAATAATAATTCCTACCCATCTATTTCTCAAGAGTGTGTTAAGAGGAAATGAGATGCAGCTTATGAATATGATTTGTACAGTGTAAATGTGTGTGAAGTGCAGCTTTTACGAACTTATCTCTGTTCAGGAAAGTAGTAGCAGATTGGCTCTGGAAGGTTAACCCATTTTGTCATCTGTGTATTAGACTGTGTTGCATGACAAACAGGCTATCTTCTATTATTTGGAAAACTGCATACAGATGCATATCCAATTTAATAATCTTTCTTGGGTTAGTTTCTCCTCATCCAATCAAGAAATTAGATACATTTGGACAGGACTGTATTTGGAAATAAACAGATTGAAAGCATAGACTGGCAGTAATTGAGGGGCTTGCATCAAGCAAATTATCAACTTGGACACAAGTCATTTGATTTCTTTCTGTCCTCCTCCTGCCCTTTATCGTGCTCCTTTTTTTCTTCCCTCCCCCTTTCTTTTTCCAAATTGTCCATGTCTTTCACCTTATAGCCTGCCCCATGAATTTCCTTGCTGCTTAATGTTTTTGCCTTCCCATAACATCAGTTTTATGGGTTGGGTTTTTATCCAGCTCTAACCCAGTGTCTATTCAGTGCACTCTAGATATTTTAAGCAGAAAGATTTATTATAATAGATGAATTAGATGCTTAGAAAATCATTGAAAGTGCTAGAGGAGCAGAAATCATCTGGACTATTGATTTCAAGATCAAACTACCATAGCCATAGCCCAGAGGTCAGAAGGCTGCTCCTACCCCCACCCCCCATTGTCTTGTACTCCTGAAGCTGGTGACTGGATCCTGGTATGTGGAGTACAGTTACTAAGGTCATAACTATTAATACCTGTCTTCCCAGCCAAAATGCATATGAGGGCATCTCATTGGCAGAATACATATTGCATCCAGATGCTAGGGAGTCTAGAAATGCGATTTTTAACTTCTCATCTTCTATAAGAATGCAGTAAGAATGGAAGCTAGTGCCAATAGCCAGTAGATTCAGCTTGGGAGACTGGCTGGCTTATATTGCCAGACCATTGTAACGTTTTCAGAAACAAAGGGAGAAAATAATGGCTTTGGGCTATAGAAAACCATGAAAATGGATGCTTCATTTGCACCCTTTTGAGTGAGAGCAAGGACGTGAAGATCTGCTCGCAGACTGAGAGTTGTACAGGCATGTTGCAGCATAGAGCAGTTTCCATGGAGAATGACAAATTTCCCAAAGTAGGACGTACTTGCGAAAACATTTTCTACCTTTAACCATTGAGGTGCTTCCTGGGGAACAGAGCTTTGATTCACTTAGCTCTGGTATCATTTATTCCATAGGAGTTTTCAATTTAACAAGTTCCTATCAAACCTTTGCCCTGTGGACATAGGGATAGTTTGATCCAGCACCCCCCTCCCCCGTCCCAGTCACTGGAGTAAATAAAGTGAGTGCCAACAGCTTCAGAGCTTACTGACTTATTTCTGAAACAGCTACTGCAGATCACAAGGCTGTCTAGAAACAAGAATGCATTGTCATGAAGCAGGCAAAAAGCAGACTTAAGTTCTATTCCCGGTTCATCGGTGGTGTATTTTGTGTAAGTCAGGAAAGGATAGCGTCTTTTTAACCCCCTGTCACCTTTTGTGCAAAATGACCTATGAAATCTCCTGGTGTGGCTTTCTTTAAAGCACTGTGCAGTGGTACACGTTTTTCAACTACTTCCTGGCAGTCCTTAATCAAGAGCCACATCAAACTGGACTTTGTGTCTGTTCTTTCTTTTAGTGAAAGTTTCCTCCTAAAATTAATAGCCTACTGAATCATTCTTAACATTATTTATCAGGTTTAGCTAAATCATAAAACTTAGTGGAAACCTTCTCCAATGGATGGCCACATAACTGAGCTAGCTAACTGAAAATTTGCATTTCTGACCAGCTTTCCTGCTTCACCCTCCTTGGATTTAAATCTTGGAGATCTCCCAGATTCATGGGGGTTTTCCTTTCTAAATTACCTCTAATGCTGATCGAACTCTGTTTCCTAATAACAAACATTAAATTTTCTTTTTGATATTTCTATAAGTCCATTAAAAATAGTTATCAGAGAAACTTAGATCAACTTGAACCAATGTAGCATTTTTTGTTTTGGTTAGAAAAAGGTGACATTTCTTCTAGGGCATGAATGAAGTACAATTACTATCCTAAATTTGAGATGAATTATGTATTAATATCTATACCTAACATTCCCTCTGAGCACAGTTATAGCACAATTATAGAAAGATGTAGGGAAGCAGGTGGTTGCATTTGAAATTCCACATGCTGAGATTGCCTAAATTCCAGGTAAGGGTGCTGTGTTGGGTTCAGGTGTTTCATCAGAACATGTATTACCTTGTACTTCGTTCTGAAAGGAATGGACAGTTAATGATGAGAGGTTGTAGAATGAACCAGTTGGGAGATATTAAGAGAAGAAAATGAGTGTTATTGGGGGTTCTTTTGAAGTATCTGGCCCATATCGTCAAAAGCAAAAGAAGGAAAAATGATCACTTAAAATGGACTTAAGCAGAATTGGCTTTTGTTGATAATTCCATTCCATTTCTCTCTTGTGGGATAATTCTGAATTTGAGGAAATGAGCCATTTCACAAGCAGAGGTTAATCCATATTCATCCTCTTATTTTTAATAACTGCTGATTCTTCGTGAACCTCTCTTTCCCACATGGACCCATTTATGTAACATACTGTGTGTAATAGGATTTAAAAGCATTTGTAGTATCTCAGTTTGAACTAAACATGGCTAAGATAAAGCAAGACCATGACCATCTTCATGCCTGCCCCAGAAATAGTACTAACATGTTACACTTAACTAACATTTTGAATGCTTACTCTGTGTAAGCACTAGGAGATCTACAAATATTAACTCACTGACTCTGATAACAACCCTAATGTTCCCTATTGTATAGATGAGGAAACTGAGGGACAAAGAGGATAAGAAACTTGATGATTAAGTCACAAGGCTAGTGAGTGCCAAATAGAAATCTGAACCCAGGCACACCAGCCTGGGGTCCATGTTCTTAACCACCCTGTAGCTCCAACCCCACTGAGTGCAGGAACACTGGGAATAGTCTTTTCATTGATGCTTTCTTTCTCTTTGCAGCAGTTTCTCTGGCTTTTCCATCTCTTCCCTTTCATTCTAACTCTTACTTCCATCATCTACTTTCTGGAGGGACCTTTCCTGTGCAACCTACACATTACAGCCAGGACACTGCCTTCCCCCCCTCCCCAGCCCAGCTCACAGAGAGGTTACTCCCAGCCATTGCCTTGTGGAAGCTTCCCCAGCTTCCAGTGAGTTCAAGGAATCCCAGCTTTTCAACAAGGACATCTTTGGCCTGTAAGAAGACAATTTCTTTCTCCCTGTAAACATGGAACTTTCATGATTGTCTCATTCACCGTGTTCCTAATGAACATGACAGTTAAGTATTTCTTTCCATACATAGGGTATGCTCATTTGCTTTTAATATATATTCTGTGTTAATGGTTTCTTAGAGTCTAAAAGTCAGGAAATGTACTTGCCATTCAGTTCCAAGCACCCCAGGGAGTGTTCTTAATAAATGTCTTTGATGGTAATGATAATATTTATTGACAATGACAACACTCAGTTGTGGGATGGAAATGTGCTATTTTGCTGTCCCCGTTGAGAAAAGCAAGGTGGCTTCCTTGCTGTCTTCTCTTCCTTCCCCTCCCCCATCAAGATGATGCTGTTATGATGTACCAGCCATACTTCTAATATACATTGTTTCATTTCAGCCTCATCCCCAGTGTAAGGTGAATATTGTTACTCTCATATTACACATAAGCAAACATGTTTAGGTAACTTGGCCTTGCTCATATATGGCAATTCCAGCATTCAAAACCAGGACAATGACTTCACAACCTGTGGTCTTGACAATTATTGTAGAAAACTAATAGAAACCTTGGTGAACCTCAGATAAAATGGACTCTACTGTGTGTCCTTGGGCCAGTTACATAACCTCTCTGCATCTCATTTTTCCTGGTTGCATTTTATTTTAATTAATAGAACCAGAAATCTGTATAATGTAATTCCATATTTAACGTTTTCCCTTTGGATTCATAGCTTGGAATTGATTTATGTTAACAAATGTGTATAGATACTATGAATGAGAAATCTTACACTGAAGTTGGATGGTTAGTGCTTTGGTCAAATATTTTAACTTAATGTAAAAATTTCATTACTCAAGGTTAATATTATAAATATATGCTATTTTAGTTGCTATGATTGAGTAAAACAATGCATTTATCACTCTCATGCCACTGATGAATTTCATATGTTTTTAAGAGGCAGAGACGAGAGGTGGAGCAAAGCTGCATTTTTAGGAATCCAGCCTCACTTTCAATCAAATGGATAATATGAAGTACGGTCCTCAAAGTCTACTTCATTCTATTTTAGTAACCTTTAAATGCCATCATGTACTTTGTAGAACATTCGAAAATATTGTTAAGAAAAAAAAAAGAATAAAATAAAGACATCACATTCCTACCACTGGGATATCACTGCTGTACCATTCTCCTGCATAGCTTTCAGGCCCTTTTGCGGGCATATATGTCCATGAGTAATTTTACATGTTCATTTTTTATTAAAATGTTATCCTATTCCCGTGATTATGTAACTTGGTTTTTTTCAACCAATAATTTCCTTTTCGTTTAAGCACAGTTTCATCTAAAACCAAGTCCATATTCATATTTCCCCAGTTGACCCAGTATTTTTTCTGTACATTTGGCGTATTTAAATCAGGATCGTTACATTTGTTTATTATCCCTTAAGTCTCTTTTAATATAATCAGTTCTTTTTTTTTATAACACTGTCATGCTTAAAAATGCAATTTCATTGCAAAATGTCATAATCCAATCTTTGAGGATTTTGAACCTGATCAGAATAAAATTTGATGTGACATTATAGAAACTTCCTTCACTGGACCCTGTGGGAGACTGATAACAAATATTAATGATGCTAATAAAAGAGATTCAAACTTTCAAATGGCCCCAAATTTAATGAAATTAAGATTTTATTCTTTGTGGAACTAGAGGCAGCAAAATGGGGAACTATTTTCAAACAAATAGAAATATAGTGACATATTTTACGCAATATAAATCCTACCAACATATTGTCGATGGTGAGAACAGCTACAGAACCCTGTAGGGAATAAATGTTTCTTTCAAACATAAGTTTTACAACCTGTTAAAATGTTTTCCTGTGCAATTTGTGGTTGGCCTTTCTAAAGTTTTCTATTAATGACAGTAAAGATTTTCTTTATACAGATCCTTCCCAGTTGGACTTCACAACAGAACAACTAAATAACCTACAATTTTTTACTTGTATCTACTTCACAATGAATAGCAGATGGCAGACAAATCACCCTACCGGCATAAAAGCATTAATACAATTATTCCTGTCTTTTTTTTAAATCCTCTTCCCATCTCATGATTTGCCTTCACTATTTGCCAAGAAAACAGGTCTTTATTCAATGCTAACTTTGTGCCTATCTCTATAGGCATTATGGTAGAAAACTTGGGTTCTGGAGTCAGACAACTTGGGTTTATATCCTTTTTCTACTGTGTGACCTTGGGCAAGTTACATAACTACTTTGTGCATTTTTCTTGGCTGTAAAATTAGAATAAAATAGTCTCTATCTTGTGGGGTTGTTATGGGAGTTAGAAGAGATGCCATATAAAGTGTTTAGAATAATATCTGGCACATAGTAGGCACTAAATGAATCTTAGAGTAAATTTGTTTTTAAAATTGAGTTTCACAAATGGAACATGAAGGCACCACTCTGGAAAATGTTGCTTGTTGCTCTCTTCACTATGAGAAACCGTAGAAGTGAAAAGTAAGACATTTACTTGGGAGAAAGTATTTATAAAGCTGTATGACACACGAATTCTCTTTCTCCTACCTAGGCACACACAGATGAGCACATGCACACACACATGGGCGCTTTGTTCTAGAATTTTCTTTTTGTGTACTCAGTGTGTGTTATTTACCCACAAGCTCACCACTCTGTCCTCAAACTTGCCACTATCATGAAGCAGGAAAATGTCCTAACCCAGGGGACACATATGATCTACTCAGCTGCGAGTCGTGTAAAATGAATCCAGAGACCTCCTTCTTCTACCCAAGTTCTTCACGGTGTAAGATGATCATTCCAGCCCAGGTTAGCTCAGCCCATGCCTCTGAAAGGCCCAGATATAAGTGTGAACAATTAGAATTTGATCTGCTTCTAAAGTCCTTCAGAGAAAGTGTACTTGGGGATCCAGTTCAATTCAGTTGGACAAATATTTTAGTGTATACTATGAAAAGACACTATTATAAGCCTAAGGTGAATAAAAAGAAAAAGAAGATGTCTTGACCTCAAAAACCCTGTACCTCCAGAATAGGGGTTGTAGATAGCAGAGTGAAATAAATGCCAAAAAGAAGAAAGTGTTAGAGAGGAGGTGGGCTCTTCTCAGTGGAGAACATGCAAGGAAGCACATTCCAAGATAAAATAAATCATGAAAGACAAGCATGGGGGTGTGAAGATAACGTGCAGAATGGCTGAAGCACTGGGTGTTGAGAAGAGAGACTAAATCACAAAGGAAACAAAATTCTTGCAAAGAAGCTTATACTTCATACTTTAGGGTCATGGGAGCCATTGCAGTGTGTTGAGATGAGGAGAGACAGAGAATACAACCAGTTTAAAAATATTCGTCTCTGGGAATTCTTCCTTCTATATAAAGCATTTCTGGCCGGGCGCGGTGGCTCATGCCAATAATCCGAGCACTCTGGGAAGCCGAGGCGGGAGGATTGCTTGAGGTCAGGAGTTTGATACTAACCTGAGCAAGAGCAAGACCCTGCCTCTACTAAACAAAGAAAAATTAGCTGAGCGTGGTGGCATGTGCCTGTAATCCCAGCTACTCTGGAGTCTGAGGCAGGAGAATAACTTGAACCCAGGAGTCTGAGGTTGCTGTGAGCTAGGCTGATGCCATAACACTCTAGCCCAAGTGACAGAGCAAGACTCCATCTCAAATATATAAACAAACAAACAAGCAACTCACTTCCTGTAAGCTATAAAGTTATCATTAAATTCTTAGTACAGTTGGTAGAGCCATTGTTTCTATATAATATCTAAACATTATTTCCCAGTTTTCATTCTCTGCTCAGTAGGCATTCATGGGAGTAATGGTGCAGAGGGAGATTCACAAAGATGTGACTCATTATCATCATAGAAAAGCATTGAATATTTTTTGTTAACCACCCCTCATCTCTGTGCTAGTGGTTTTAATCTTTTACCTAAACCAGAATCCCTTAGCATATTACTTGAGCACTTGGATTCTTTATTTAAAATGACAGCTTACAAAAGTAGAAAGGTGGTTACCGAGGGCTGAGAAGGGGGAAATGAGGATTCGTCATTCAGTGAATATAGAGTTCCCCATTTACAAGATGAAAAAGTCTGGAGATCTGCTAAACGACAATTTGAATATACTTAACACTACTGAACTGCACACTTACAATTTACTACCATCTTAGTCATTTTTAAGTTTTTTAAGCCACAATTAAAAAATAAAAATTAAAAAATCATGTCTTACAGAAAGAGCTCTGTGGTCAAGTATGTTTGTGAAACATTCATGCTGATAATTCCATGTTGGTGATTTACAGTTCACAAAGGCTCTGAGAAGTCTTGCAATAAAGAAAAGCTTTTAACTTTGTTTAGAGCTGAACTTCGAAATGCAATAGAAACAAATTAAGACATGTTAGCTTTTCTCAAAATAATTTTAGGAAATGCTTGTCTAGACCTTATGACTAAAAAATGGTGAATGATTTGCTTTCTATTCTTTCTTAAATGAAATAACATGAAATTCCTCAAGCAACGGTTTATTACTAGCAATTATTTAGCCTCTTCATTTTGAGGAAAACAGATATTGTCCCTGACTCTAGTCCATTTCAGAAGTATTTTTTCTTCTTGCCTGGGTGTAGCATGCCTTCAATCTGTGTTTATTGAGCTTTGAGATACTGGAGTGGTTATGCTTGTTTATTGTTGAAAACACTTAATAGATGTTGTCCCAAGCATTTTTTCATTGTCAGACATCTAGCCACTTCCATCTAAAATGGACATAAACCAAGGAACCTCTTTATCACTTATTATTTTAGAAAAAATAAACACAAAATCCCATCAAAGGCTTTCTGACTTGGAGATACTACACAAGAGATATAAAATAGTAAAATAATGTGACAGAGCTGTCCTTCTAAAGGATTGGGAAACTAGATCTCAGTTGATGTCATTTGTTGATATTTTTCCTGACTTTTGTCACTTCTTCTGTATATAAGACCCAAATGTTGGAGGAAATGGGAGTATATAAATGACTTCTGACATGACAGTTCCAAGGAATCAGCGCTCCTTAGCCTCTCTCTCAATTGCTAACTGGGAAAAAAAAGAGAGAAATGTTTTAAATAAATCTTATTAGATAAGTTAGAAATAAGTATACTACATCTGGGGCAGTAGTAACTACTTTAAGGCAGTAAAGTGATCATTTGATAAACTACTGTTGATCTGTGTTGAATATTTCATTGTGATGCCAGTCTCTACTGAACGTAATTCCTTAACAATGTCATTCGGTTATTCACTCACTCAGTAAATATTTATCAAGCATTTGCCACGTGCCAGGCACTGTACTAAGCAATGGGCATAAAGTGGTGAGCAAATCCAAAGTGGTCTGCGCTCTCGTTCAACCGTTCAGAGGAGAAGGTAATCATTAACCAAATATTAACGTGGATGAGTGGATGGTGGTGAATACAGTAACGTGTTTTAAAGAAAGGAGTATCATTCTGTAAGAACATTAACAAAGGAAGTTGCTATGTCAAGGAGGGAAGTGAGGAAGTGGCACTTTGTTGAAACCTGAAGGGTGAGCAGGAACTGACTAGATGAGGAGGGAAGAATACGTGAACAGCTTATGAAAAGTGCTAGGGGCTAACCCATGTTGAAGCCATTTCCGTGGGGAATAATTGTTGAAATCTCCAAAACGCTCTCTGTATTATGCATGGAGAAAAGATTGGAAGAATAAGCATAAAAATGTCAAATGTGAGCACTTTGTATTTTTTTACTTTTCTGGTTTTATCGTTTTTTCACAGTGAAGATGTACTATTTTAAAAGTTAAATTGTTATAAAAATCCCCATGAGTGCAAAAGGACTTTTATTAGAGTGTTAGTTTTATAGTAACCCTTTTGTGAGGCTCTGTTGTCCTAATAAAATTCCCGATTGGTTGAGAAATTATTTCAAGTTCCACAAAATCACCTGGACAAGACAATGTGTGAACTGCTGGTTTCTGGGGCTCGAGTCACCAGAGATTCCTAGAAGTCACAGCTCCTGAATGAACAAGAGCCAAACCAATGGACTTTGGGGACTCTTGGGGTAGTTTTGGTGTCTTCTTCTTTAGTCCTTTCTCCTCTCTCTACTGCTCCACTCACTTGGATGCAGAACGTCTTTGTTAGGCATGGAAACTCCCAGAGGGAAAATGGCAGCAGGGGACAGTTAAGGCACGAGGGCTCATCTTGATCCATCTCTGGCCAGCGGTTTATCCTTTTACCTGTTCTTATGTTACCCATGTCCCTGGTGCGAGGGTCCCACGAAGCAAGGATTTGGTGTCCTCCGAGTGACACAGGTGTGTACTGTGCATTGCATCCTTGCATCTTAAATCTCTCTCTTAGGGAAGTTTTGATAAATACCTAAAGGCTACTAATCAAAGAGCCTTACCAAGTTTCAGGCACTCGTTGGCGTGTTGTTGCACATTTAGCTTTCAACTATTAGGTCTTAATTCTCATGTACAAATAAAGTGCCTCTGGGTGCAGCAAGGGTATCTTGTGGAGAGAGTGAGTACTGACGGAAGGTGGGGTGTCCCAGAACACAATTTCAGGGACAATAATCCGGTTAAAATAGTCTTTTGACTCCTGCACAGCAACTGATGAAACCACACGCTTGTGCAGTAGTGGGAGATTTCCCTCCGCTGTTAAGTGGCTCCTCTCCCAAGAAAACCCAACCTTGACTGGAGTCTGCAGTGTGTGGTGTTGGCTGAGCTGGCTCCCAGGGCAGGAAAGGGCTGAAGAAATCTCCAAGCCCACGGGACCCTTCTCTGAGCGGGAAGAAAAGAGTGAGCTCAGCTTACTGAAATCTAGTTACCACATGCTGTGCACTAACATATGAACACAGCCAGTTTTCCTGGGGCGCTTAACTCTCTAATAGCCATTCTGAGGGCTCCCACGGGGCTCTTAGTCCTGCTAGTTCTGTCCCACACCGGGACTGCCATGAGATGCTGAGAGGACATACAAGGCACTTCTTCCACCTCTGCTGATGTTGAATAGCCCCCAAAGGGAAAGGTATTCAGTCCCCAGACTTCCTTTGTCCACCAAACCTGTGAGGCTTCCGAGCCTTTCCTGTCCCAGCCTCTGTTTTCCACCCCAACCCCGATGGTGGTGCTTACTGAATACCACACATATATTAACACTTCCTGTTTGTGGAGCAGTTTGTTCTTTTCTAAAACCTTCTCAGCAATCATCTCATTTGTTCCTCACAATACGTGAGGTTGGGAGAAGGTTTTATTATTTTCATATGCAAAACAGAAAACTGAAAATTTAGGATGAAGTTTGCAATGTTTAGATGATATATACTTACCACACAGTCCTATGCCAGATCAAACATCTGGAAGCATTTCCATCACAGATACAAGTATGGAGAAGAGAAAGTGTTGCATAGAAGGTAGACCATCCTTCCTTGGAGGAGGACAGACCCCAGTGTGAATCCTGGTGCTGTGGAACTTGTGATTAATCACTTAACCTCTCTGAGCCTCTCTCCTGAACTGTAAGAAGGAATAGACTACCTCACAGAATTGTTGTGAAAATTAAATGAGGTTACAAATGCAAATCATCTAGCTCAGTACCTGACGCACAGCAGCCGCTTCATAAATGACACCTCCCTGATTTCCGGAAGAGGTGAAGTGGGACAATGCTGAAATTAACACCAAACTGTGAGTGGCTAGTTGCAGACAGCCCTGCCCAACTGCAGATGAAAATTCATGGAGAAAAATCCCCTTCCATAAAATAGAAAATGTATTTGGAATAGAAAGGAGGATAA
The DNA here is from genome assembly GCF_040939455.1 of Microcebus murinus. NCBI lineage: Eukaryota > Metazoa > Chordata > Mammalia > Primates > Cheirogaleidae > Microcebus > Microcebus murinus. Next base: position 61,005,098 of record NC_134112.1, read on the forward strand.
ACTACAACTTTACTTGAACGACTGGGGTGGACTATTCTGAGAATAATTCAAGGACATGTAATTGTGTGGCTTGAACATTAGTTATTTATGCCCAATTGCCAAGTTGCCTCTTTGTGCAGCTCTCCATTGTAAGCTGCTTTGAATCACTTCATTAGAAAGTTAAGTGTCTGGAAAAAAAATAACAAATTATGGAACATATCCTACTATTGTTCTATACGCAGTGTCCCAGAGCTGAAATTATGGCCAGAATAGGGCCGTGCATAAAACAGGCATTCAGTATGCAGATAAGCTAACAGTGATGAGATCTTGAATAACTCATGGGTAAATCAAGAATTTATATCAGTATATATTCACTACTAACATTTAAACTAGAGTGGCTGGGGGTTGGGGGAAGGGTTGGAATTCTGATTTATTTAGCCAACTGTGAGACTCTCCCATTCATGAAATAAAGCACTGGGACTGGTCTTTTAGGGAAGCACTTGTGGGGAGTAATGGGATGAAGCAAAGAGACCAGCACTCCAGGGTTATTCCTGCCACTGGTCGGTCATGTCCCTTGGCCTTGCTGGGCAACATGGTCTCATCTACTAAATGCTGGGCAGTTCTAACACAGATATTCTACACCTGTACATAAAAGGATGCTCCTTAACAAGCAGAATGCCATCTGTACTTCACTGTCTGCCCCACTGCTCTTCCTTAGTGCATGGTCCTGTCATTTCTTACCCAGATATTACAATAGTTCTGATTGAGTTCTCTGACTCTAGCTGGACTCCCTGAAATCCAGCCACCGTATTGCTTTAGAAAGACTAACCTTTCTCAAATGCCAAGCTCAAGTCACTTCCCACTTTCATGCCATCAGCGTCTTCTCACTGGTGACAGCATGAGGCATTTGTGTGACATATACAAGGCTCCATGATCAGGCTCCCCACGTGTCTTTCTGGCCTCATCTCTCGTGTCCCATCACCCTGAGTCTCCAGCACATCTGGGTACTTCTTGCCTCGACACCTTTGCTTGTGTTGCACTCTCTCTGCCTGGAGTGCTGTCCTTACAGTGTATGTCTCCCTATAATAAACTGTAAGTCCCTGGGGGATGGAACACTGTCTGATTCATTTGTCTCCAGTGCTCAGGGCTGAGCAGACCCAGCAAGACTTAGTATTTAGCGAAAGAACGAATGAATGTGGATGGGTCAGATTTCAGACTAGACAGTCAAAAGGGTATTTTATTTTCAATGCTCCTTAAATTACAGTCATGGGCTACTCCCACAAAAAGCTAGTCCTGCCTGTAGTATAATCAGAGCCATTGCTGATGAAGGTAGTTTTTCTAAAGGACATAGGCTCAAGGACTAAGTGGTTGACCTTCAGCCTAGGATGTGCCACCGCCTGGTCGCAGCTGTCAGTGCCTCATCTGCAGCTGTAACGATGCACCTGCCTGCCCTCCCACTCTCTGAGTGTTGCCTGCTAATGGCTCGTAGTCACACTTTTGCTGGAAAATTACCCTTATTGAAGGGGAATTACCTTTTCCTCCCCTCAGGGGTGGCCTGTGACTGGCAGCTGATTAATACAGGGGTACAAAAGCCCTGCTCCTTTTTTCCAAGGTGAAATAACTCTGTGGCTCTTGCTTTCACACTCGGAGCTCCCCAGGCAGTCATACCGAGGTTAGATTTCAGTTAACCACATCCTTGCTTAGCTCCTTCCCAGGCCTCCTCTCTCTGCCCTCAGTTCCTTACAACTTTGTCTCCTGAGAACACTCCCTTGATAAATCACTTGCAGAAGCACTTGGCTTGGGTTCTGCTTCTAAGGACCCTAATCTGACACACACGGGTGGTCTCTAAGCCTCTCATGGGGTCAGACCTTCCTGATTAAGGGTTTTGGGAGGGTTGCTGCCAATCGTGCATGGGCCCAGAGCCTCTTTCAAGCCATCAGTCCCACTCTAAATAGGTGTTCCATCAGTGGTGTCGTTAGCAAGACTCTTCTTTAAGTTCAGCCTGTCCTTTCAGACTCCTATGTGTTTATACTCCTTGTTATCTCTCCCACCTTCAACGTGCATAGTAGACGAGTGACTCAGTCATTTGTCGCAAATGGAGCTAAAAGAGGATACTGCCTTTCTGAGGTTTGCTTTTCTTGTTGTTCCTTCTTTCTGCCACCTCCTCAAACTCTAAAACAGCAGTTTCTTGCACCTCATGAACATTGAACAGATTTAGAGCCCAAAAGGCAGCTGGCAAGTTGCCCAGTGCCATATGCCACCTTTCTCACTGCAGGTGTTCTTCCTCTTGACTGGCAGCTCTTGGGCTGGCTGTGGTCCAGCCTAAGGAAGAGAGAAGATCTGGGAAGATATGCTCAGCATAATTCTTCATAAGGCGAAGTCTCCATCTGGGTTTTAGTTTGTAGGACAGTGTTTACCACCTACCTATACTGAAATTATGCAAGATTGCAGGAAGTATGTTGGATGCACTTTGTGCTGTCAGGAAGTGGACATGTGGGACCACATAGGTAAGGTCATGTTTTTCTGGATATTCTTGATACTTGTGGATGTTCTTCAATGTCTGGGCATTGAAGATATTTAATCTTCACAGTCTTGGGTTGTTTGAACCTGTCCTTGTTGAGAAGACTCTCCAGATACTCGAAGGGAGTTGAGTGTTGTGATCTAAGTCTTTGGTCACTGCAGCTGTATCAGCATGGGGGGCGCGCCCCAAGCCCCCCATCATTCTTGCAGATTCTTGGTGGTACTGCCTTAGTGGACTTGGGTAAGATATGGGAGAATTCCTGGATTATCATGCAAGGTCCCTCACTCTCTGTGCTGGGCTGCTGGAGTTGGAGTGGCATGGGCATTCCCTGTGGCCACCAGTGCCAGGTGACACCCGACGCCAGCCCAATCTCACCCAAAGCCACTGGTAACCTGCTTCCTGGCTACCTCTGATGTTTATTTGAAGCCCAGGGGGCTCTTTAGTCAGCAGGTGGTGAATCCTGCTAGGACTGTGTCCTTCCTTTCAGGGCAGCATGTTTCCTTCTGGTCCAGGGTGAGTCCATAAGTGCCACCCAGCAGCTAAGGCCTGGACGCAGAGGCTTCTGGAGTCTGCTTGGTACTTTACTGTGGCTGAGCTGGTACCCAAGTTGCAGAAGAAAATCCTCTGAGTTCTTTCCTTTCCTTTCCCCAAGTTGAAGATGACATTCCCTGAGCCACACTGTCAGTAGTTATATGTCTGTGATTTCGTGGTTATTTCCCTTGTATGATTTCTTATTTTACTTATTTGTATTTTCTCCCTTCTTCTTGATTAGGCTGGTGCTTTAGTCCATTTGGATTGCTATAACGGAAATACCATAAACTGGGTGTTTTATAAATGATAGAAATTTATTTTTCACAGTTCTGGAGGCTGGGAAGTCCAAGATCAAGGTGTTGGCAGATTCAGTGTCTGGTGAGGGCTTGCTTACTGGTTTATAGGCAACACCTTACTGTGTCCTCGAGTGGTGAAAGGGGTGAGGGGTCTCTCTCAAGCCTCTCTTATAAAGGCACTAATCCACCTCCCAAAGGCCTTATATCCTACTACCATCAGCTTGGGATTTGCGTATCAACATATATATTGAGGGATGCAGATACAAATACTCAGTACATTGCAGTTAATAATCACTTTATTATTTTTTTAAAGAACAAGCTTTTGATTTCATCTATTAGTTCTATTATAGTGTTGACTAAGTTATTAATGTGTTTTATTTTTAATAATTTCTTCTTATGCTTTAAGTTTATTTTGTTTTTTTTCTAACTTCATCATTGGAATGCTTTATTTAATTTTCAATCTTATTCATTGCTATAAATATGTTTATGAATTTTCTATTTTTCTGATTTTTTACTGTTAATACAAGTATCTGCCTATGAGTTTTCCATTTTAGCATTGCATTAGCTTTATCACTTTCTCACTAATATTTTAAAATATTTTAGTGTGTTTTTCATTTCTCCTTTTTCTTTTTCATGCTGTTTGTCCCTTATTATCTTTTGTTTTTTCTGCAATATCTGTTTGGCTTTGTGTCTCTTCTAATTTTGTTTTCATGTCTATAATGGCTTTATTTTTTCTTCTATAGTAAGTCCTTAATGTTGTTATTAGGGGCTTGGAAACTGATTTTAAGTGAAACAATCTGTAACGAAACCAATTTTTACCATGGGCCAACTGATATGAAGAAAAGTTTAAGTTCCTATGGCATATTTCTGGCCACACAAACATCACTGAACTTCTAAATAAAGAGCAAACACTTTTAATACTAAGCATTGAAGTAAATGCACTATCCATACATTTAAGAAAGATTAAGAAAAACAAGTAAGATCATTATTTACCTAATTTTTCCAGTCCAGGGTCTCGAGTGGCCAGAGCCTATCCTGGCAGCTCAGGACACAAGGAGTCCACCAGCCCTGGATGGGACACCATTCCACCACAGGGTGCACTCACATACACACAGTCACACTGAGACAATTTAGACATGCCGGTTAACCCAATGTGCACATCTTTGGGATGTGAGAGGAAACCCAGACAGTCATGGGGAGAATGTCCAATCCCACACAGTGGCCCTGGCCAGGAATCAATTTTTTTTCATCAGCATTATGTCAAAATGACGTTAAACGAAACATTATTCGAAGGCCTACTGTACTTCCTTTCTGAGTTTTATCCTTTAACATTTATCTCTCCTCATTTTTTCTCCATTGGTTTCTGAATTCTTGCATTTCTGTTTTGTGGGCTTCCTTCATTTCATATATGATGTTAGTTTACAATATTTATATGCTTCCTGGCAACATTTTTCTGGACCATTGTTTGCAGGAAGTTCTTAGCTGGGATTCACAAACTCAAGGCTCTCTTCTTCTTGGCTGCCACCAAGACAGACTTCTTGCATATATGGCTTATTTCCATGATTGGTCAAGTTGTCTATGTCTAATTTCTCTCTGCTTTTCTGAATTAAACCTGGATATTTGACTCTCTTTTCCACTGCTACTGTTGCAGGCAAGGTCTGCTTGAAATGGGCTTCTTAACTTCAGAAAGAGTATTTTTGTCATTACTTTCCGAGACCTCCCACAGCTGCGGTTCTTGCCATAGGGATCTCTGCTTGGCACCTCTCCACTTTCCTCCATGCTGCTCCTTAGTGAACTTGATTGCTTTTGGCAATGCTTACAAATATTTTGGAGTTTCTCTCCTAGTTTTGCCAAAAATTGAGGGTGCTTTTGGAGGGTTTCCAAGAGGAGGAGGAGAAAATACTGAGTTACAAAACTCAGTATTTTTCCTTATTCATCTGTAAGGAGCAATGCTCTTTTTATTAGTTCACTTTTGCTTGGAGAGTGGTAAGATCTTTGAGATAAAAGGGCCATGAAGGCAGTTACACTGCTTTTCATCTGGTCCACTTGAGTTTGGGATCCTAGGACGTTTCTTTTTACTTTAGGGGTATGGTTGTGTATCGTCTCTCTCCCTCTCCCCTCCAGATCCTAAGTATTTAAAAGTCCAGGACCTTTGACCTCCTCTATGGGGTGTCATTTGGTCAAGGGATAAGAGATAGTTCAGCTGACCACAGAGTAGGTCCAGATGATCAGGCAGTGTAGAGCATCTAGACATATAGCAACAGACCAGAGGTGCAGTCCAGGCCTTAGTGTAGTGTCAAGGAGTAACAGCTGCAATGACACAGCATATTGAGAGTCCAGAGCATACAACAAAGTTCTAGGCAGGCAGCAAAGTCTGTCAGCACTTAGGTAAGACTCAGATTCTGCCACTGAGAATGAGGGGGAAGTGGTAAAAGAAAGCAGGTTCCAAGTTTTTGAAAGACTGAGATTTTAGGCAAGGAGAACAAGGTTGTGTAACCAGGGCTGTCTTCATGGGCATGTGACCCATGCAGTCACACAATGTCCCATGCTCAGAAGGGGCCCCCACTTGGTTTACTGCTCTATTGTCACTGTCTTAAAATATTAATTTTTGAACATGGGGCTCTGCGTTTTCATTTTGCCATAGGCCTTGCATATTCTATTGCAGAAGCTGTGTATAACTCAGCACAGAGCCTAAGGAAATACTCAAACTCTCAAATATCTTCTCTTTTCCTTGTGTCCTCTTTATCAAGTGCATCTTAGTAAATATTTTGAATAAATTAATGTACTGATTATCAGAGAGAAGCACAAGGTCCAAGTAATTAACCTTGGGGTCTTCAAGTTCCCTCCTGTCAGGAATAAGATCAAACCAGAGTCTGAAGTGGGAATGAACCACAGGCTACTCAGGTCTAGGTATTGAAGAGTATGAGGACAGGCAGCTGGTCCATTGAGGACCATACACGGATTATATCAGTAACATGACCACATAATCTCCCAAATTTAGGTAGATACGACTTTTTGGTTCACCAGAATAATTTGGAGTTGAGGAAATTTTGCATAGAATCAGTTTACTTTTATTTGCCATGTGGCTAGGTATAAACAGCTATGGAGATTTTATAGCCCCCTCACTGCTGACACCCTAAGCTTTTTCAATTCCCACCCTTCTGTCTGTGGTTTCCTGCAAGTCTAGATGATAATGTGCTTATCAAGACAGTCTTTTTATACATGCCAACCCCCAACAAGATAGTGTGGAGTCTGGGGAGGGATTTGCACCAAGAAGAGCTCTGTGCCCACGTCTTCATCATGCCTTTGTTAGGCAGTTTTGCAGTTAATTTTTAGGTTGTTTATGTAGTTTTACCATGAGTTCCACTTTTAACCTTCCTAACAGTTTTTCCTGATTTTTTTTTTCTTTAGGAAATAAACATTCTTGCCTAGCTTTCTTTTCCTAATTATTTTACTAAATAAGATTAAAAATGGCCTCCAAATGAGTGGCCAACGTTTCCTCATCCTTTTAGGTACTTCCCTTTCACTCCTGTACTGCCAAGTGACTTTTACATGGAAGCAGCCACAAACATCTTAAGTAGGGTAATATCTCTTCCTAATTCATGAAAGATTTACAAGTAAATAATGGACCCTTTCCAGAGAAACCAAAGGGTATAGCAAACACATGGGAACATTAATTCTTCTTGACTTGTGGCAAAGTATCTGAAAATCAACCTCTGAGTACCCAGATCCAAGAATTCCCCCTGGTAGCATTAGGCAGCCTTTAAAAAAACAAAATGAAAACAAAAAATCCTAGCTCTCTACCCTCCATTGGGTACATACAGAACCAGAAAGAGTCCTAAAGACCTAAAGCTGCTAATATAAAAAATTAAATCCTTATATGTTTAAGACATAATAATAGTGATCAGAAAAATAAATGGGAAAAATTGATTAAACTATTTTGCCAGAAATCTAGCTCTAATTCTTATCCCAGACAGGACAATGTATAATATGAAAACCAAGCCTTCTGTATATAAATACTACTCTGTGGAGTAGTATTCTACTCCACAAGTTTCCTTTTGAGTACCACCCCTGTTATAAAGGCTTCCTTATAGAGCTGCGGTTGAAGAGCCACAGCCATCCTTGGTCCTCTTCCTGATTGCCCTAGGACTAGGCGCAGGCGAGCCCTCCAACCCGGGCCCCTTAGTAAAAAGTTCCTGTAAGTGTTAGAATCTAGATCTCAAGGACACAGGGCTTCTCTCTAGGTGTGGTCAGGTTCAGAAAAGTAGACCCCAGAGAGCAAGAGCCATGGGCCTCCTCCCTCCAACTATGGCCCGGGGAAATAACTTAGGGTTTAGATTGGACCAGAGACTAATACTGCCTTGCATTTTGTGCAACACTGGTGTTTCATCTCTATCCTGACCCCACAGATCTACCTTTTGCATCAGCAGTCAGATACCAGGAATTTTGACAGCCCTCTATTTCCCCACAGAATATATACTTGGGGAAAATGGAATAGCAAATGATCACTTTGGGGCAAGCTTTAGGGAATTTTAAAGCTTGTGTGTGTAGGTGTATATACCCCCTTATCCACTCTGTCACATTCCAACTGAAGTTCCACATTCATATTCCTTTCTAGGTATCTTTGCTTTGCATTGGAAGTAATGACCCTGTCACCCTTGGCAAAATAGCAAGAATTTTTCCATGTAAAAAAACAAATTATAGATGGAGGTGGAAGGGCTGGACATGAAAACAACAGCCCACACATTGCCTTGGGGTGAGCAGGGAGATATCAGGCGGTTTCAGATACCTGCTGGGGAATGAATCAGATCACAGTAGGTGAGGGCTGATTGGCCAGCCACTCCGGCTCTCCCTCTGTCCTCTTCACACTGTAAGTGCTAAGCAACGCAGGGGTGGGAAGAGAGCAGCATAAAGCAAATGCACAAAAAGTGTGGAATTATAATCCTTTTATTAATATATTTAAAAGTGATTTCTATTGTAGTCTGTGTGTGTCTATGCCATCCACATTAAACATTCTATTATACCAAAATAATCCCATCCACATTAAAATGCCCAACACAGAACACAAAATACAAATTTTCCAATTAGAATCATCTTTATATTACCTAATTTACAATCCTCAGTTTCATTCCCATCACATTTTTAACACAAATATTCTCATTCAAAGTCACACAAAATTAAGGTCCATGTTCCAAGGAAATGTGTATGTGTGTACATGTGCACATGTTCATGCAGATACCTGTGTTGTAACGTTTGTGCAGAAAAGTTAATTTGAATTAAATGTTTCTTTCCTGTAGTATGTGCTGATTTACCAGGAGTTAATTTATTTTAAAATTCTTTTATTTATTTATTTTTATTTTAATGTATTATGGGGGCACGAGTGTTAAGGTTACATATATTGCCCATGCCCCACCTCCCACCTCGAATAAGCTTCAAGCATGTCCATCCCCCAAACGTTGCACATCTTACTCGTTGTGGTTGTATATACCCATCCCCACCTCCCCACTCCCACCCTCCCAACACCCAATAAATGTTACTCCTATATGTCCACTTAGGTGTTGATCCGTTAGTACCAATTTGCTGGTGAGTACATGTGGTGTTGGTTTTTCCATTCTTGAGATACTTCACTTAGTAGAATGGGTTCCAGCTCTGTCGAGGAATTTACAAGAGGTGCTAAATCACTGTTGTTTCTTAAAGCTGAGTAGTACTCCATGGTATACATATACCACATTTTATTAAATAGCACTCATGAATTGATGGGCACTTGGGTTGTTTCCACAGCTTTGCAATTGTGAATTGTGCTGCAATAAACATTTGAATGCAGGTGTCTTTTTCATAAAGTGACTTGATTTTTTGGATAGATGTCCAGTAGTGGAATTGCTGGATCAAATGGTAGATCTACTTGTATTGCTTTGAAGTATCTCCATATTGCTTTCCACAGAGGTTGAACTAGTTTGCAGTCCCACCAGCAGTGTAGGAGTGTTCCTCTTTCTCCACATCCACGCCAGCATTTGTTGTTTGGGGACTTTTTGATAAAAGCCATTCTCACTGGAGTTAAGTGATATCTCATTGTGGTTTTGATTTGTATTTCCTTGATGATTAGAGATGTTGAACATTTTTTCATATGTTTGTTGGCCATTATTCTGTCTTCTTTTGAGAAGTTTCTGTTCATGTCCTTTGCCCGTTTTTTGATAGGGTTGTTTGATTTTTTTCTTGCTGATTTTCCTGAGTTCTAAATAGATTCTAGTTATCATCCCTTTATCATATGTGTAGCTTGAAAAAATTTTCTCCCATTTTGTGGGTTGTCTGTTTGCTCTCTTGAGAGTTTCTTTGGCTGTGCAGAAGCTTTTTAATTTGATCAGGTCCCATTTGTTTATTTTTGTTGCTGTTGTGATTGCCTTGAGATCTTCTTCATAAATTCTTTGCCTAGGCCAATGTGTAGAAGGCTATTTCCAACATTTTCCTCTAGAATTCTAATAATTTCACACCTAAGGTTCAAGTCTGTTACCTAGCATGAGTTGATTTTTGTGAGAGGTGAAAGGTGTGGGTCATGTTTCAGTCTTCTACATGTGGCTATCCAGTTTTCCCAGCACCATTTATTGAATAAGGATTCTTTTCCCCAGTGTATGTTTTTGTCTGCTTTGTCGAAGATTGGTTGGCTATATGAGGATGGTTTTATATCTGGGTTCTCTGTTCTGTTCCCCTGGTCAATGTCCCTGTTCTTGTGCTAGTCCCAAGCTGTTTTAATGACTATAGCCTTGTAGTATAGTTTGAAGTCTGGTAAATTGATACCTCCTATTTTGTTCTTATTGCCTAGGATTGATTTTGCTATACGGGGCCTTCTCTGGTTCTGTACGAAACGTAAAATTATTTTTTCTATATCTGTGAAAAATGATGATGGTATTTTGATAGGGATTGTGTTGACTCTGTAGGTCACTTTGGGAAGTATAGACATTTTAACAATGTTGATTCTGCCGACCCATGAGCATGATACCATTCTTCCATCTGTTTACGTACTCTGCTATTTCTTTCTTCAGTGTTTCATAGTTCTCCCTGTAGAGGTCTTTTACCTCCTTAGTTAAATATATTCCAAGGTACTTTATTTTCTATGTTGCTATTTTGAAGGGAGTTGAGTCTTTTATTTGGTTCTCACTTTTACTGTTGTTGGCATATATGAATGCCTCTGATTTCTGTGTGTTGATTTTGTATCCTGAGACTTTACCAAATTCATTTATGAATTCAAGGAGTCTCTTGGTTGAATCCTTGGGGTTTTCTAGGTATAATATCATGTTATCAGCAAAGAGTGAGAGTTTGCATTTTAAAATTCTTAAATATTTTTTGTTCTAGCGTAAATTCCCAACCGATATATAAAAATTTAAAAAATTGTTTGAATAACAGTGCTATTATGAATTGGATTTTGTTATAAAGTGTGTGTTGCATTTGGTGTTCCATTAAGTGATGTTTTTTGTTTCCAAGTAGTTAATAAGAAATAATGTCAAAAGTCCTGTAATAGCAACAGGATAGTAGCACTCTAAAGCAGGGCAAAGAGGAGACTGACTTGTCCTAAGTTGCTTACTGTGTAGTTTTCAGGGGAAATGGTTGAGTTTCAAGCTGATCATCTCTAAAACCCATCTATTCCTGGTCTGCCTGGGCTTAGAATCAGACCCTGGACCGTACTACATTCATGAAGAAAATGATACTGTGTGAGTACTGAACCATACCCCGGTCTTCAGGCTTTGCCCGGCACATCCTGTTTTATTGTCTGTGTTTTCCATTTGGAACCTCGAACATTTAGCACAGAAGATTTAATAAATATTGTACAATAATAAATCTTCAAGACATATGGCTTGGGAATTTTATGTAGATTCTATGAAAATCTATTCTGCGTTTGTATTCATTTATAACTATCATGTCCACTAATTTAAAGGATATTTGACTTGTGAGAGCTCTCAAATTTCCCGCTTTCCAATTTAAAATATTTGTATGTTAATCCACCATCTCTGATTTCCTGTCTGTCTTAGAGGAGGATGTAGGTGTTCACTGTGTTTCCTTCCATTGCATCTTTGATCCCATTTGTTCCTGCCTCTGTGGGGGTCTTCAACCATCCATCACTGCTCTCCCTACTTTTATCTTTGTTTTTTCGCCAGATTCTCCTCCTGATTCAAAAACTGGGGTCATGTCCTCCTGATCCTAAAACTCCACTTTGTCTTTCATGAAATTCTCCTTTATGTTCCTTATTTAATCTTCAAATTTCTGAAAAGAGTAGCATTTGTGCATGGTTCCACTTCATTTTCCACATGGTCTTTAACCCTGTGTCATTTAGTTACTGTTCCTTCTATGCCCTGGGATGTCCAAGGTTGTGATTACCTCTTTAAATCCCTCTCAGGTCTTGGTGCTTCATCCTCCTTGCTCTGTCTACAGAATCTGGCCCCTCCCTCACTTTTTTGAAACATGCTCCCCTTGTACACAATTTTTTGAGTTCTCCTCCTCCTCCAAATGCTGCTTCTCCATTTCCTCATCCTCCTCTATCCCTCCTCCAGCAGCAGGTGGGCCTTTTGAGCTTTGGCTCTTTTCTGCTTGCCCTCATGGCTCCCTTCTCTGAAATGTCACCCAGTATCAGAGGCTCCGTGTCTCCTCTCTGTGATGACCTCTAATCTAAATTTCAGTGTCCATCTTCTGTCTCTAGTGCTCTCGCATCTCGAGAGCCTGCTGGACTTTGTCAGCTGGATGTCATCCAGACACCTTCAAAATTGAACCCATTCACTTGTTCCCCACCCAGTCAGCCCCTCCTGCTGTGTCCCTGTGCTGGTGGTCCCAGCCTTCCAGTCTTTAGTCAGCAGGATCAGCATAGACGCTGCCATCTCCCTCCATCCTAGTATCAACTATAATAATTTGCAGATGTCATTGGTTTTACTTCTGCAACAATTCTTGCAACTGTCTTTTTATTCCCTTTGTTCTCGCCTACCACTATCTGAATTCAGGCCCTCACTACTTTTCTCCTGAGCTACAACAATCATCTCCTCTCCTCTCCTGGTCTCCTCCTTCTCTACATTACCCTACAGACTGACAAATGCTGTCCTCCTATCCAGTGAGGAACTACTGGTCACAAGTGGCTATGAGCACTTGAAATGTAACTAGCGCCAATGGAGATGTGTAGTTTGTGTAAAATGCACATAAGATATTGAATGCTTCCTACTAAAACAATAATTTTAAATATCTCATTAATAATTTTATATTGATTACATGTTGAAATGATGTATTTTAAAATCAATTCCATCTTTGTATGACTAGAATATTTAAGGTGATACATATGTGGTTTTAAATATATTTCTATTAGCTGGAGCTGCTAAAAAGCAGAGTGAAGCTTATGTTATTTTTCTCCTTCACAGCTTTCACAGTTTCTCATTACCATGAAATGACATTGACAGTAGAAGCAACAACTATGCTTTTAATATGTGCCTCTTTTAGCACCAAATCCATGTCTACTAGTTCAACATCCCATGTTCTGAGCCCTCCTCTGTTGCCAACCTGTGCTTTCCATTCATTCATTCATTCATTCATTCATTCCAAAGAATTCTACATTCCTTAAAACCTTGTCTGCCACATGTTCCTCATTCATGCCCTTGCATTCACTTCCTTTATAATGTTCCCTCTGGTGAGATGGCACTTCTCATTTCATATGTTTATATCTTTCCCTCCTCCACTGTTTAATAAAATCTTACCTGCTGCTTCCATGCCAGAAAAGCACTCCCTGCCCTCAAGCCTCCTCTAGCACTGTGTAGTATGTGCAGATGGCTCCATGATCCTCAGAAAGAAAGATCATGCTTGTTTGTTTGCTCACTCATTCATTTAGTCAATTCGAGCCTGGCTGAACTCTCTCCCACCAGCCCTGGTAGGAAGCCCCGTCTCCCTATCTTGCTGGTAGCCTCTTGGGCACACACAAGAACCCTGGGGCTTATGTGGTCTTGGGGAAACAGGAAAGGCCCTGGTTTCAGACGGTCCTGGCAGGTCCTCATCTAGGCCATAGTGGCATTGCAGCAGCACCCTGGGCAGCCTGATGCTGCCCACAACATCCAGGCAGGGAGAGAGTTTTTGACTCCTGGGGACCCCAACAGGTCTTTGTAGTCCTGCTCATCTGGAACTCAGCCCTTCTGATCTGACCATCCCTCCCTTGAACACAAAACCCCAGTCTCCATTTCCAAACCCTTCTCCAGATCAATCCCCTTCCTCTCTCAGGTTTCCCAGTTTCCCTGTTGCCTCTGTACTTCTGTCTCTCCTATAGAGTTTATTCCCCAGAGAAGGCCCATCCCTGCCCTACCACCCTCCACCAGCTAGCCAGCCACTACCTTCTTTGGGCTTTTATAGCACCTTTATTAGAGTAGAGTTTCAGTTTTTGTTTTTGTTTTTTCAATATAGGCCAGACACTCTGTGTTCATTACCTCATTTAATCCTCACTTATTACTTTACTTAGAATAAACTAATTTATTAGTGTGTGTCTGAGATCACACAGCTAGGATGTAGAGGAACCAAGATTTTAAACAAAGCCTTGCTAGTTCCAAACTCTACATTTAGCCATTAACCTATGCTGCCTTAGCTTAAATGTAGTGGAATAAGTTTCCTGAGTATGTATCTCATCATCACTACTAGAAACCAGGAGCAGTGCTCATCCTGTGTTCGGCATAGAGGAAGATATATAAGGTATGAATGAAAAGTATTTCTGCAGAGGGAGGAAGGAAAAACTTAGAAAATTTTTGGTCTAATCCTAAAACTCTCCAGAGCCCCAAATTAATTTTTAGATGTCATTTCTGACATCTAAAGAAACAAAATTTAAGACACAAAATTGAAGGCCTAAGTGAAGAACAAAGTCCCTTTTGCTCACTCCGTGATTTCTACCTAAACAGTTCCAGTCTCCCTGCCCCGAGGAGCAATCATTCCTCTGTCTATTTTGTGGTGAGACACCCTGGTTGCATAGGCTATCTGCTGGGTAGCTGAGGTGCTGGAGATGCTACAGTGGAAAAGTAGATTGATTATCTGATTCCCATTATTATCGTCATCAAATGTAATTGACAAAACAAAAAGCAAAGACATTCTTCCCAGACATCATCTATGTATTTACAAGGCTTACTTATGTGCATCAGAACAAAGCATCGCTAATTTACCTGACAAAGAAGACTATTAGATTTCAATCCAAAACTAAAATTTCCTTTTGAACATTATTAATTAAAAAAAACACACACATGCATGATGTGAGGATATATATATAATAAAGCCAACTGGAAGCCACATCAGAAGCCTTTGTCCTCTTCTGTGAGAGCTGGCAGATCAGCCACTTTTAGTAAACAGCCTATGATATGCATTTTGGGGGTGAAATCTCATTTCTCTTGTTCTGCTGTTACTATGGTTACCATCCTACAGAATCCCTGTACACACCAATAAAAAAAAAAGGAGAAAAGGAGAGCACAAACATAAATTTAAATATTAATACACGCCCTCCAAGCTGGAGGAGCCACTGCTGGGAACTTGCCTGAGCCTGGTGGGCAATCTTTCAGCACTGATATCCCAGTGTTGCCCGCTAATCCTGTTTCCAGTGCCATTGTGGAAGGCAGCAGCTTCCCTACCTGGAGTGGGTGGAGAAGCTGAGCCGGGCATTGCTTCTTGTGATCATAGAGCCCTGACACCTGTCACAAAGTCCTCACCTTTCATGGATGGGCACAAGTGACTTATGAGAAGCCAGTATCCAATACTCTGGGTTTTAGGGGGGTGGAAAAAACTAGGTGTGGGGTGGAGTCAGGCATAGGTGCCCAAGGCCCAAGTGATTTTTGCAAAGTTTCTTTCTTAAAGCAGCTCTACTGCTGATCCTCAGTTTCCTAATCTCTTAAATGAGGACAAAATAATAGTGCCTGCCCCAAAGAGCTATTATGAGGATTAAATAAGATAATCACTCTGAATGTATTTTGGGAATTTGCAATATTATAAAATGCAGTTTCTAATCATTGTGGTTATGATGGTTACAAAATCAACCACTACTACCAAAACTGGGGAAAAAAGTATGAGTTCTATCAAACTGTCAGGCACCGAGGCTTCCCTTGTCACCCTTTTCTGCCCCTCATGCTAGACATCTTGCCTTTGCACTAGAAGAAGAAAATGGGCCAAGAATTTTTAGTCTCCAATGAATCCTAATCCCCATTTGTTTCAGTCACTTATGCTACATTCTATGCACATGGGAACAATTTTTAAATAAAACTTTCTTTTCCCTTGATAATAACACTTAGAAATGCCAGGTCTCAGGACACAAATGGGTCCATAATCAATTCTAAGCTAAAAAACAGGACATTTAAGTAGATTTTAAAATGGAAAGATGTATTTATCTATTCCTCCTTTGAGGACCAATTCCAAAAATGTTCAAAGAATTTTATGCCAAGAGGGCAAAGGGTCTAAGTTTTGGGCATGGATATTTCCAGGTGAAAATATGAACTTAGCCTCATCTAAGCTCAAATTGATAAAGAGTAAAGCATGATTGAAAGTGATTTTCATTCCAAAAGTGATGGCACAGGACATGGCTCTTAATTGCCTTATTCCTGTTCCCAAGGGAAATGGTGTTATCTTTAATTTATGAGGAAAAAAAGAACATAGGAATAAAAGTCAGGAGACATACAGCCTTGGCTTCACTTTGCCACTGGCTTGCTGGGTAATGTAGGAAAACCACATCCCCCCTCATTGTTACCTGTTTTCTTGTTTGCAAAATGAATCATATCATCCCTATTCATCTTACCCTTTTGTTCTTGGTATAAAACAAAATGATCCATGTCAATGTGCTTCTTAAAAAAAATGTTTAATGCTATGTCAAACCTGCATTGTTGACATTTTTGTTAGTATTTGCTCTTAAGAGAAGAAGCTGTTAAGGTTGTCATGAAGCATGACCCAGCTCTTATCCTTTAAGGTCACTGCTTTAGTGTTGCCCTTATGCGGGCCATGTTGGAAAGTTCTACCGTCAGCCTGTTTCTGTGCCTCCCAGACCTTTGGAAGAAGAGCTCCAATAGAATAAGGGACTTCCTTGTGTTAGCTTTTGGTACAGCAGTATTATATCATTAATTACAGAGTGTTTTCCTTTCCCAAGGAGGCCCAGTGGCGGTTAATAAGATGAATTAGCTTAATCTGTTATGTTAATTTCTTTTTATTGGGAGGTTTAAATCATTAAACTAATGATCTCATCCATATTTCGAAGCAAGTTAATAAAATGTAGTTATAATCACATTTAACCCAAAAACTATATACAACTTGGTAAATTGCTTTAAAAAGATTCCATTTCTTTCAATATGGCTTTCTTACCAGTAGAAGAAAACAAACTACTGGAAATAAAGAAAATAATAAAATGAACCAGCACATTAAAAAGATGTTTTGCAACTTCTGTTTTTCCAAAAGCAGTAAATATACTATTTAACATAGGATTGAATCATAAAGATGAGCACACATATATAGGTGGATGGGTGAATGTTTACACTGACTAAGCATCATCTATTGATTGGGTAGCTGTTCCCAGAACTGATTCAGTCCAAGATATGGGAATTTCTTGAAGCTTCAGAGGTTCCACAGGACACCATAAGCCTTTTGCTTTAATGGTAACATAGTTCGTCTGAGGTTTGTCCTTCCCAGAGACAGTTGAGGGGGCTAGATACCTGGGGGCCCATTTCAACAGCCTGCTGATTTTATCAATATCTTTGTGATTCCATCTAATCACCTGGAGATCAATACGTGATTTTTTGAAAAACAAAATTGAAAGAATTTTTTATAGCTTAGTTTGTAATTTTACCAAGTATTACTTACCAAATTTTGCATTATAAAATCGAACATGTTAACATTTCACCATTAGGCAACAAGATAATTAGTGAAATAACTGACAGGTAGAGATATATACTAAACCACAATTTCAGGACTGAGGATATTGTGTGTTTACAAAGGATGAGGGCCCTGTGGTTTTCACGCCGTCTCTTAGATCCACCCACTTCCCTTCTGTCCCCATTACTCAGGGCTACTTCAGGCTTTTATCCTCTCTCAACTGGACCATTATAATAGACCCCTTTCGACTCCTGCCTCACCTCTTCCCCACTTTCGTTCCTTTCCTTCCCCATAGAAGGCTGAATGAATTTTCTAAACACAAATCGGATTATTCACCAGCCTAGAATTCATGAGCAAATCTCTGCTCATAGAGTAAACCTTCTGTTCCAACGTGATGGCATGCAGTTCTCTGAGCACTCTGTGCTCCTTCATGTACCCCAGCTTTCTCTTCTAGGAGTATCCCCATCAACCTTTCAAACACCTTGTCATCCTTCAAGTGTCCAGTGTCCCTGAGATGCCCCCTAGAACCTGCCCCATCTCCCTCGTGTTCCCAGGCAGCTTTACCTTCTAGCTTAACCTGTATACAATTATCTCAGTATGTATGCTTTTCATTTTCTATTGCAACTTTGTATTTGCCTCTTGCCTCCACATCTTTATCATTAGTATATCCGCAGGGTTTATCACAGTGCCTGGCAAAAATGCTCAATAAATATTTATTGATTGAAGGAAGGAAAGAATAAAGGAAGGAACAAGCGGCATGGCTTGGTGTATTCTTTTCAATTTCAAATATTATTCCTTGCTTAATCATAGGTATATTTTCACAGACTCTTTACAATACCATAAACCAATACCATATAGCATTTTAATGCTGCTTTCCTTTCAACAACATTCGTTCTACTAATTTAAAAGCTATTAAGTAAGACGAAGCCTTCAGAACTAGTCAGCTGAACTGCTGTAGTCACTTGGGAGTAGTTGGTGCTCTGTACAATTACTAATATGATTTAAACCGAAGGCAAACCTTTTTAGTTTTGAAGTTAAGAGCAAATAAGATGTTAATAATATTTGGAGCTCCCTCTAAATGCATTTTATTTTTTGCATGTGTTTTTACTGTTGTGAGCTATGGAACTAAGGATACACTTCTGTTCCCCAAGCATAATGGTGAGTCATACTGACAGGCCACTTACACCTGGTGGTGGTGTGTGAGGGGACAGACGGAACACAGCTTTGGGGGTGTGGGGGCTGTGTTTCCCAGGCCCTGATTTTCTCTGACATCCACCATAAATTACTCTAGATTCAGAGGTTCTAGGTCACTTGACCTGATACAGCTAGGGCTCAGGGATGTTAAGAGAAATGAAAGAGAGTTCTAGAAATGATAGATTGCAATTTGAAATAGGGGGGGAAGGAAAACCTTAAAGAAAACTAACTACAGTCTGCAGCTGTGTTTGGACCCTGCTATTGAATCAGCAGTAGCATGGTTGATTTGCTGGTTGTTGTCCATTTTGGTTTTTTGGCTGAACAACTGGATTTCTGAAAAATAAGGTAGATCAATTGCACTGTTCTGGGAATCAAATTAACTGAAAGGAATTTCAAAACAATGAGATTGTGGTCTGCTTACTGTAAATGCATTTGGACAATGAAGTAGAAATTAGATTCTGAAAGATACCTATAAGAAAAATGATTCAGTGAAAATAGACATAAATCATCAAACCTCCACATGCCATTATTGAGATTTTTATGGATATGGAAATTAATTCAGAATTGTTCATGTCCACATGAACTATAGATCTGGTCTCCTAACTACATAGCACATTACTTTCTATGTTATGTGTTGGCACAAAATGCAACTTACTTGCCAACACCTGAACTATTTTAATAGTTAAAATTGGCTGTCCTTGTCCCATAGATGGGATTTGTAAAATACATCCCACTTTTACCTAAAACGTAGGGAAGAAGTCACTGTTTGGTGCTTCCGTTCTTAAAAGCTACTATGCTTACCACCAAATTAGAGTGTAAAATGGTTTTACACTTTTCTTATTTGAAGTGGAAAAAGTGTACAGGAAAAGAGCATAGAAATCATGTGCACATGTTGGCTAAGCCTTCTGGACTCTGACCACATGAATTATTGCTACTCCAGGTCCCAATTCTCAAACCACACTGAGATTACAGAAGATCGTGCTTGTTGTCCAGGGTGGATCTAGGGTGCTATGTTCCACTTGTCCCCATCACACACCACTGCCCACATATTTGCATGTATTTCTTCCAAGGAAGGGAAAATGCATGAAGTAGCAATAACTTGCTGCAAGTGCTTTCCCAGCCCTTACAACTCAAAGGGTTTCTAATGACATTTTTTTTTCCAATGTCAGTGTTGTTAGGGCATGAATAGTATTTTGTATTGTTTACACAACTCTTCTGTGCAAACTGGGTTACAGGGTGGTTCTGTAGGTCTAGTTTCTAGGGCATTAACTTTTAAAATGATAACACTCAGTAATATCTTATCCCTTAGAAAAAGGCATACTTTCACTTTATCAGTGGTGAGATAAGTCTTTTCAAATTTTCTATAAGTTATGAAATAATTATTAATAGCCTTAAAATTTTACAAGCCCTTGACCCAACAATTTGTTTCTAGAAACTTATACTAAAGATACAATTTTATATGTTTTCAAGTATTTAATTGTAGAACTGCTTATCACATGTTTGTGAAAAGAAAAACTAGAAACAATTTCAATACCTCATAATAGGGGTTTGGTTAAATAAATTAAGCTTTATAAAATAGTAGAATACTGTGAAGCTATGAAAAGATGTTCATGTATAATTTTAAGTGGAAAGATCAGATTAGAGAATAGAATGAACAATGATATCTCGTTTTGGTAAAAACACACATATACACATAGGCATCCATATATAAGTGTGAGTGTGTGTGTAGAAAAGACAGAAAACAATTAGCTCTCTCTGACTTGTAGAATTATAGATACCTTTTATATTTTTTTTTAATTATTTTTTTTTATTTTGGCATATTATGGGGGTACAGATTTTAAGGTTTCAATAAATGCCCATTTCCCCCCCTCCCCCCAAAAGTCTGAGTCTCCATCATGACCATCCCCCAGATGGTGCACATCTCACTCACTATGTATGTATATACCCGCCCCCCTCCCCCCTCCCACCTGCCCAATACCCTATTACTGTAGCACCTATGTGTCCACTTAGGTGCTACTCAGTTAATGCCAGTTTGCTGGAGAATATATCTGGTGCTTGTTTTTCCATTCTTGGGATACTTCACTTAGTAGTATGGGTTCCAGCTCTAACCAGGAAAATATAAGGTGTGCTATATCACCATTGTTTCTTAGAGCTGAATAGTACTCCATGGTGTACATATACCACATTTTATTAATCCATTCTTTGATTGATGGGCACTTGGGCTGTTTCCACAGCCTTGCAATTATGAATTGTGCTGCTATAAACATTCGAGTGCAGGTGTCTTTTTTGTAGAGTGTCACTGGATCATTTGGGTAGATGCCCAGCAATGGGATTGCTGGATCAAATGGTAGATTCACTTGTATCGCTTTAAGGTATCTCCATATTGCTTTCCACAGAGGTTGAACTAGTTTGCAGTCCCACCAGCAGTGTAGGAGTGTTCCTCTCTCTCCGCAACCACGCCAGCATTTATTGTTTGGAGATTTTTTGATAAAGGCCATTCTCACTGGGGTTAAGTGATATCTCATTGTGGTTTTGATTTGCATTTCCCTGATGATTAGAGATGTTGAGCATTTCTTCATATGTTTGTTGGCCATTCTTCTGTCTTCTTTAGAAAAATTTCTGTTCAAGTCCTTTGCCCACTTTTTAATGGGGTTATTTGATTTTTTCTTCCTAATTTTCGTGAGTTCTAAGTATATTCTAGTTATCAGTCCCTTATCGGATGCATAGGATGCAAAAATTTTCTCCCATTCTGTAGGTTGTCTGTTTACTTTCATGACTATTTCTTTGGCTGTGCAGAAGCTTTGTAGTTTGATCATGTCCCATTTATTTATTTTTGTTGCTGCTGTGATTGCCTTTGGGGACTTCTTCATAAACTCTTTGCCCAGGCCGATGTCTAGGAGAGTGTTTCCAACTTTTTCCTCTAGAGTTCTAATAGTTTCATATCTTAGGTTTAAGTCTGTTATCCAGCGTGAGTTAGTTTTTGTGAGAGGTGAAAGGTGTGGGTCCTGTTTTAGCCTTCTACAGGTGGCTATCCAGTTTTCCCAGCACCATTTATTGAAGAGGGATTCTTTTCCCCAGCGTATGTTTTTGTCTGCTTTGTCAAAGATGAGACGGCTATATGAGGATGGTTTTATATCAGGATTCTCACATCTGTTCCACTGGTCAATATTCCTGTTTTTGTGCCAATACCATATTGTTTTAATTACTACAGCTTTGTAGTATAGTTTAATATCTGGCATATTAATGCCTCCCATTTTGTTTTTGTTGCCTAGAATTGCTCTTGATATTCGGGGTCTTCTTTGGTTCCATACGAAGCGTAAAATTATTTTTTCTATATCTGTGAAGAATGCTGATGGGATTTTAATAGGTATTGCATTGAATCTGTAGATCAGTTTGGGTAGTATAGACATTTTGACGATATTGAGTCTGCCGATCCACGAGCATGGTATGGATTTCCATCTGTTTACATCCTCTGCTATTTCCTTCCTCAGTGTTTCATAGTTCTCCCTGTAGAGGTCTTTTACCTCTTTGGTTAAATATATTCCTAGGTACTTTAATTTCTTTGTTGCTATTGTGAAGGGAATTGAGTCTTTGATTTGGTTCTCAATTAGATTGTTGTTGGCGTATATGAATGCCTCTGATTTCTGTGTATTAATTTTGTATCCTGAGACTTTACTAAATTCATTGATCAGTTCCAGGAGTTTCTTGATTGAATCCTTGGGGTTTTCTAGATACAATATCATATCATCAGCAAACAGTGAAAGTTTGATCTCTTCTGCCCCTATTTGGATACCTTTGATTCCATTTTCCTGTCTGATTGCTGTAGCCAAGACTTCCAGCACTATGTTGAATAGAAGTGGAGATAGTGGGCAGCCTTGTCTGGTTCCAGTTCTAAGTGGGAATGATTTCAGTCTTTCCCCATTCAGTATGATGTTGGCTACGGGTCTGTCATATATGGCTTGTATCATTTTTAGGTATGTCCCTTCTATGCCTATTTTCTTAAGTGTTCGTATCATGAAAGGGTGTTGAATTTTGTCAAAAGCTTTTTCTGCATCTATTGAAAGAATCATGTGGTCTTTGTTTTTGCTTCTGTTGATGTGGTGAATTGCATTTATAGATTTACGTATGTTGAACCATCCCTGCATCCCTGGGATGAAGCCCACTTGGTCGTGGTGGATTATTTTTTTGATAAGTGTCTGGATTCGGTTAGCTAAGATTTTGTTGAAGATTTTTGCATCTATATTCATTAGGGATATTGGTCTGTAGTTTTCTTTTTTTGTTGCATCCTTTCCTGGTTTGGGTATCAGAGTAATATTCGCTTCATAAAAGGTGTCGGGGAGGTTTCCGTTCTTCTCGATGTTGTGGAATAGTTTCTGCAAGATAGGTACTAGTTCTTCTTTGTAAGTATGGTAAAATTCAGGTGTGAAGCCATCTGGACCGGGACTTTTCTTTTTAGGGAGATTTTTAATTGCTGTTTCTATTTCAGCTGTTGAGATTGGTCTGTTCAGGGAATCTATTTCTTCCTGGTTGAGCCTAGGGAGGCTGTGTGTTTCTAAAAATTTGTCCATTTCCTCCACATTTTCCAGTTTGTGTGCATAAAGATTTTTGTAGTATTCATAAATTGTATCTTGTATCTCTTTGGGATCAGTTGTGATATCTCCTTTTTCATTCCTGATGGAGCTTATTAGAGATTTCTCTTTTCTGCTTTTCGTTAGCTTAGCCAATGGCGTGTCAATTTTGTTTATTTTTTCAAAGAACCAACTTTTTGTTTTATTAATCTCCTGAATAGCTTTCCTGTTTTCAATTTCGTTTAGTTCTGATTTGATCTTGTTGATTTCACTTCTTCTGCTGGGTTTGGGGTTGGTCTGTTCTTCTTTTTCCAGCTCTTTGAGTCGTTTCATTAGATTGTCTGTTTGTGATCTTCTTGCCTTTTGGTTATAGGCATTTATGGAGATAAACTTTCCTCTCAGAACTGCTTTAGCTGTGTCCCAGAGGAGTTGATAACTTGTCTCTCCATTGTCGTTTTCTTCATAGAAGTTTTTTATTTCCGTCTTGATTTCTTCATTTACGAAGTAATCATTTAGTAGGAGGTTGTTTAATTTCCACGTTTTTGTGTAGAAATGTGAGTTTCTGTTAGGGTTGATTTCTAGTTTTATTCCACTGTGATCTGAGAAAGTACATGGTATGATTTCTATTTTTTTAAATTTCTTGAGATTTTCTTTGTGTCCTAGGATATGGTCAATCTTAGAGAATGTCCCGTGAGCTGATGAGAAGAACGTATATTCAGTGGATTTTGGGTAGAATGTTCTGTAGATGTCTGTCAGACCCAATTGTTCTAGAGTTTTGTTTAAGTCCATTATTTCTTTATTAATTTTCTGTTTGGAGGATCTGTCTCGTGCCGTCAGTGGGGTGTTGAAATCTCCGGCGATTATGGAGTTGCTATTAATCCATTTGCTTAGCTCCAGTAAGGTTTGCTTTATGAATCTGGGTGCACCTAAGTTGGGTGCATATATATTTAAAATTGTTATCTCCTCTTGTTGGACTGTGCCCTTCACCATTATATAATGACCCTCTTTGTCTTTTACTACTTTTGTTGGTTTAAAAACTAAATCGTCTGAAAGTAGAACTGCCACACCAGCCTTCTTTTGGTTTCTATTTGCTTGGAATATTGATCTCCACCCTTTTATTTTTAGTCTATGTGCATCCTTGCAGGTTAAATGTGTTTCCTGAAGACAGCATATACTTGGCCTGTATTTTCTTATCCATTCAGCCAGCCTATGTCTCTTGAGTGGAGAGTTTAAGCCATTCACATTTATTGAGAGAACTGATAGGTAAGGTAGATTACTGATCATTCTGTTGGGTTGGATGTTGTTGCTATGATTTCTGTCTTGAGCCATTGTAATATCTGGCCTTTAATATCTTTGGGTTTTGGTTGTTTTTATATCCATGGATTATTATTATGATGTTCCGTGCGTAACGCTGTTTTAAGTACTTCTTGTAGGGCTGGTCTTGTCTTGGTGAATTCTCTGAGCCTTTGCTTGTCTGCGAATGTTTTTATTTCTCCTTCATATATGAAGCTTAGTTTTGCAGGGAATAATATTCTAGGCTGGGCATTGTTTTGTTTCAAAAGAGTGAGAATGGGGCCCCAGTCTCTCCTTGCTTGTAAAGTCTCATTAGAGAAGTCTGATGTTATTCGAATTGGCTTTCCCTTGTATGTCACTTGCTTCTTTTGTCTTACAGCTCTTAGAAGGGCCTCTTTAGTTGATACTTTGGTCAGTCTGATGACTGCATGACGTGACGTCTTCCTGTTTGCATTGAATCTCCCAGGGGTCCTCTGGGCTTCTTGAACTTGTATATCGAGATTTTGAGCAAGGCCTGGGAAATTTTCCTCTATTATATCTTCAAAAAGCTTGTCCAGCCCTTGAGTGTTGTCTTCCTCCCCTTCGGCTAAACCTATGACCCTCACGTTAGGTTTTTTCACATAATCCCACAGCTCTTGTAGGCTTTGGTCTTTTCTCTTGTTTCTCTGCTGTATTTCTGTGACTGATTTATTTAATTGGAAGGTGTTATCTTCAAGCTCTGAGATTCTTTCTTCTGCTTGATCTACCCTGTTCTTGAGACTTTCCACAGTATTTTGTAGTTCTCTGAGTTGATTCTTCATCTCCAGGACTTCGGTTAAAGTTTTCTTCACTGTGTCAATCTCTTTGTTGAACCTTTGTTCCATTTCTTGGAGGTTTTTTGTGTTTTCTTGGTGTTGGTTATTGAGTTGTTGTTGCAGCTGGGTGAGTGTTCTTATGATCCACATACGAAATTCCTTTTCTGTCATATTGGTTGCCTGATTTTGGTCGGTGTCCGTTTCTAGGGGGCTGGTGCTCCTCCTTGGGGGTGTGTTTTCCGTTTGGTTCTTCATATTTCCTGAGTTCTTTCGCTGACTTCTTCCCATGTCGATCAGTTGTTGTTTCTTTCCTTAGGTTATTGTTTGGGTATTCACACACCTTGTTTAGTTTCTGAGGCGTTAGGTGGTGCCTGTGGGTGAAATTGGACCACTCCCTGTATATTGAGTCAGTGGATGCCGTGGAAAGGCTGTGCAAGATGCCGCCCCTGTCAGTAGGTGGCGTTTGCTTGGAGGAACAGGCTATGGTGTTGATTTTGAGTCCTGTTATCAGCTCTCGTTCTGGGCGGAGCTGGGTTGGGTAAGCCTGCCCTCAGGCCGTTAGCAGGGGTCAAAGTTCTGTTCTCAGCTTACAGGGAAAGCTGTCAGGGCAGGGCTGGAATGGTCCCGCTCAGCCAGAAAGTCTGGAGGTGGGGGTGGGGCTGTCTGAGACCCGCAGTCTGCAGCAGGCCTCGCGTCTTTCCACCCTCCCCAACTCTGCAGCTACTCCTGGGCCTCTGCCAGCAGGCCAGACCACAAGCCACCAGGCCTCCCCGGACTGTGGTGCCGGCGGGGAGGTTCCCTGCACAGGAACGCCACCTGGGTTGGGCGCACGGCCTCCTCCTGGGAGGAGGGTTGCCCTCTAGGACGCCGATCTGCCCCTGGAGGCACACAGCCCTCAGTAGGCTGTTCGCGTATAATCCTTCTGTGCCCGGGGCAATGCTAGCCCTCGGTGCAGGGGATCTGGTCTGCAGGTCCGACCTCTGGGTCCCAGAGTTCAAATTGTATTCCCACCAGGGAGAGGATTTCCGGTCCTAATTCACCCACAGGGAGCCCAAGCTGGATCTATGTCTCTCAGCCTCTGAGTCGGCAACGTTTTCCTGGGAACATGGTGCCAGCAGCACCTGGGAGGGCGGGCAGGGTCCCAAACGGGAAGGTCCCGTTCCCTGGAGGTGCCTCCGGCTGGTGGCTGTATTGTCTCTCTGGGCAGCCGCGGGTAGGGTCTGCGGAGGGGAGGAGGAGGCAATATGGCGCCTGCCGCGCGGCTCGGGTCCGTGCACACGGAGGTGCCCGGAGGAAGTTGGGAACCTGGTGCCACGTCTGCTACAGGCTCACCGTTGGCAAGCGGCGGCAGTCTCTGGGCTGATGTCCGCAGGTCTCTCCACCCACTGGGGAGCCCGCCAGCAGTCCCGAATGCAGGGGAGGGGAAACAGCAATTCCACCTACCCTTGCCGCTGGTCTCCGGGCTGCTCCGGTGGTCTCAGCCTCCAGTTCTCCTCCGCAGCCTCCTCCCGTGGAGTCTCCCGGGGTCTCAGGTACCCCTCCTTCCGGCCCTTGTCCGCTGTATGCTCGTCTTCTTGCTTCTTTCCTCTAGTTTCTGCTAGAATTGGTCTTTTCTGTAGAGACCCTCTGTCTGGCGGTGTTATTCGTCCGCCATCTTGCTCCGCCCCCCCCTTTTATATTTTTCTCTTTGTTCATCTATATTTTTCTAGATTTTCAAAATAATGATTATTTGATAAGGAACAGAACTTTTTATTTGCTCAATGTTCTGGACTATTCTGTTTCATAGATTGATCATTTTCATATTTAAGAAGTTCTCTTTCTTAAGTCCACCCAACATTTCTTTATCATTTATGCAAGCCCCTTTCCTTAGGCTATTGTTTCATATGTCTTGCTCTGTGTTTAATTGGTTTATAATGGAAAATAACACCATCCATCCTGTACTAAAAAATAGTAATCAAGATAAATGGTATTCATTTTTTTCTCTCCAGGCCAAACAAACCCCGTTCCTTTCATCTTTCTTCATGAATCTATTTTCTATTCCTTTCATTTTTACTTGTTGTTCATCTCTGAACACTCTCTACCTTATTCAGATAGAATTTTAAA
Source organism: Microcebus murinus (assembly GCF_040939455.1). Taxonomy (NCBI): domain Eukaryota; kingdom Metazoa; phylum Chordata; class Mammalia; order Primates; family Cheirogaleidae; genus Microcebus; species Microcebus murinus. The sequence continues at coordinate 61,032,213 of NC_134112.1, forward strand.
TGGATTGTCTCAATCATAGAAAAATGTGACTAAGGCAAACTAAAATGGAAGTCATCCTTAAACCTTAGCTATTGAAGAGCATGATATGATTTTTATTTTTTCAGTCATTGTCAATTGTGTATTTACCTTAGGTTCATAAACAGTTAATATTTGTCACTGTTTCCTATTTGTTGGCTACATTTTCATTGTACATTTTACTTCAATTTTTAATGTCCACTCTTAGATTTTTGTCCTATATATTTTCTCATTTATATAATTACACTTATGGCATTAAATTGCATTCTTTTGATAGGAAAATTTCTCAAAAGTATCAAGGTCATTTTGAATTCAGGAAGTGGTGTTAAAAGCAATAGTAATTCCTCCTGATTGAGAATTCTCTGCAGCTCTGGCAAATGCATTCCTAATTCTGGGTTATGAATATTGAATACAAATACAGTGGCCTTAGGGCTGTTTCTAATACATCACCTCACCTTCTTCTCCAGGTTGTATCCTTGATTCAACTATCTGTCCACATTACAATAGGGCAATAAACACCTTATTTTTACCTTGTTAATGAGACATGCTGTGTAATGGCATTAAAACTCTTGCTGGAATTCGAGATAAATTATGTGGGCAACTATCTCTTTTTTGCATGACAATATCATAAAAAGGAATATAATTGGTTTAGCTTGCTTTGTCCTTAATAGACTTACTGTGAAGGCTTTTTGTTGTCTAATCATCAGCAGTGGAACAGTTGCCCTAAAGAAAATTTTCTAGCCTTCAAGGATTGCAAAGTTAGACTGCTGTGTGTACACATACATACTGCCATATGTATACATATATGCATATACACCCTGCAGGTATGTAGGAGGTAGCACCTCAAAGCAGAACTCTTCAACATTTATAGTTGTGTCAGAGTGGCCCCGTCCCCCAACATCAGTATTCAGAAAGATAAGCATTAAAGGGAAATGTACATTATTTTTCTTTCCCATGGGACATAAATCATATAACCAGTGGAATTTTTGTCTTATAACTCCATGATTACACTCAATCATGAACAAGGGAAAACATTTTACCTGGGCTGTGTTTATTTTTAAAGCCATCACATTCAAATGAGATATGGAAATGAAAAGCTTTCACATTGCTGATGGTGAAGAGCAAATTAGAAGCGAATGATGATAATTACAAAGTTCAACCTTGTGTTCTCCTGTATATGCCTAAAGGTAATGAGAAAGCAGAGGGTGAAAAGCTGGAGCTGGTGAAGATGAAGCATGGTGAGCTGCCAGTGGGTGCCAGATGAAAAAGTCATAATAGCACTGCTGATGATGCTGAGTTTCACGGGGAAAATTGTCTGGACATAAATGACTGAGTTGTTTTGTTTGACAGGAAAAAAAATTAAAACTCTTTGGCAATATTGCAATCAGTTAATTATCACATACATAAAATATATTTATATATCAAAAAAAGATAAGCTCAAGGTGATGAATGAATGATTATAGTAGAAGAATCCAATCGAGTAATCAAATATGAATAAATGCAATTAATGGAATTAGTCACTGTTACAATTACCAAAGCATGTTGTTGTATAATAACATAAAAGCTAATCTCTCTCAAGTGGATTAATGAAAAGTCTTTAAAAAGTTACCGTTTTCCATTTTCAGAAGTCATAGTTATAGAGCAGAGTATATATAGTGAAAGGACATCTTGTACATATCTCTTCCTTCAAGGAGACTAAACCTAAAATGGACTTGATTACACATAATATGTACACATTTCTTTGAAAGTGAATGTAATCATCTCACTGGAATAGCATGAAAACTGACTTTGTAAGGAAAATGTTTTCTCCCAATACCTCAGAGTATGCCGAGCACATCCCATCCTTTACACTATTCCATCATTGAACTCTTACTCGTTCCTTAGAACTCAGCTTAGATGCACCTCCTCTGGGAAGCCTGACCTAAATCCTCAAGGTTCCTGACTATTCCCATGACATTGCTGTCCATGTCATGTTCCCTACCACTTATCCTAGAATCTGTTCACTTATTTGTCTCTGCCACAAATAGACTATGGTCAATTCCTTGAGGCTTTAACACTCACTGTTGAATACCCAAAACCTGCCACAGTCCCTGACACTAATTGGTGCTCATTAGATGGATATAATCTCACTTGAGCCTCAGTGCAACCCTAAAAGGATAGGTCAGGATTATAATCCCCATTTTATAATAAAGAAAATGAGGGTCTCAGAGCTTCTGTGATTTGTATAAGGTCATAGAGGCAGTTAGTGAAATAGCTGTGATTCAAACATTTGGTCATGGAAACCAAGGGAGATAGAATCTTAATAGATGTATCCAAATAACTCCAAATGCAGCAGGCATTTGGATTTAATTTAAAGAAAAGGGTGTTGGAGTACTGGTGATCTTTGAAAGCAGTCTCAGCAGAAGTCTGAGAAATGGAAGTGCAAGTCCAGGAAATTTACATAAAACAAATTACAATAAAAGGGAAGCAATAGATATAGCTGACTAATTCACAAAGTATTCCTTTAGAGGCCACAAAAAAGTAGATAGTCACTAAAATGGTGTATTAAAAAAATTCTTTTTCAGATGGGAAACCTGCTCTGCATGTATAGCATGCAGCCAGGTTTTATTACTTTAAATGTGAATGGTCTGATCTTGCTGATGTCACTTACCCCTCTTTGTTATTTCTTACAACTGCATATGAATCAACAGTGATCTTAAAGTTTTATTTAAAAAAAAAACAACAACCCCACAGAACCAATAGGGAGAGATTGAAGATGAGAAGAGAGGATGTGAGGCAGAAACAGGAACACAGAGGTATACTTTTCATTTAGGAGCTCTCCCTGGTGGTCTTGCGATTTTAATTCCAATCCATTTGTTTATGAAGAAGTTATAACAGAGAACATCCCATGATCCCGTTACATTATAAGCCCTACTGCCTCACGTGGAGGCAATAATTAAAGACAGAGGGTGACAAATTCAAATGCAGTTTATCTCTTCCCTCCTAGGATTCTGCCTGATCAAATCCTCAGCCTAGAACAGCAGTTCTTAATCATGGCTGTATATCAGAGGAGCTTTAAAAAGTACCTACGTCTGGATCCCACCCCCAAGAATGCTGATGACATTGGTCTGGGGTGTCACTTGGGCATCAGTATCACTTGCCCATCATTATCTTGGGCATCAAAGGTCTCCAGGTGATTGCGGAGCACAGCCAAGGCTGAGAACCACTAGACAAGAGGGGATCCACAATTGGTTTGAATCTGGTTTGTGGGTACATATCACATGTTTGTTTCAAACCAGAAAAGCAAGGGGACAAAGTCCAGGGGTGTGTGAATCATTTCACTGTGCCTGTAGTGACAAGGTCATTAAATACATCATGGTTTTTACATAGAGGTTGTATTAGTAAATGAAATTGATTAACATTTTTGGTTGTTAGCCTCTCCTAAGACTTCCCTGCCTCACTGGCCTTCTTTCAGCTCCTGGAATATATTCTATGTTTTCTCCAGCCACAGAACTTCCCTTAAAGAGATCAAGATGTGTCTGTCTGTCTGTCTGTCTGTCTCTGTCGCCCTCCCTTCTTCCTTCCCCCAACTCCCATTCTTCTCTTCCTCTTTTGCCTGATTAATCTTCTATTTCTCCTTCACACCTTATTCAGTCCTTACTTCCTCAGAGAAATCAGCCTCTTATGCTACCACAAAATTCTCCTTTCTATTACTTATCACAGTTATAATTTTATAATTATTTTATTATTATTCCATTAGGGTCTGTCTCTCCCACTAAACTGTACACTATATGAGAGCAGAAATCTTATCTGTTTTTCCTCACAATTTTATCACGGGCCACCACCCAGTGCCTGACATATTGCAGGTGCTCAATAAATAATGTATTGCCTGAATGACACAACCAGTGTGAATGAAACTTGGGGAGTGTCTAGCAGACCTAAAGGATGTCATAATAGCAGTTGCCTAGGAATGGTTCTGCTGAAAACTAATTAATGTGCCCTTGGGCAGGACACAAGTCCCAGGGAGCTGGGACTCAGTGTGTATATCTATGAACTAGGGATGGTTCTCAAACTTGGCTGCAAATTGGAACCAACTTAGGAGACTTTTAAAATACCAATGTCTGGGACTCAACCCAGCTGTTCTCATTTAACTGATTTGAGGTGTCCCATACATGGGGCATTTACCAAAGTGATTGAATATGCAGTCAAGGTTGAGAACCATTGGACTGGATTTAATGATATCTAAAATCTGACACAATTATATAATTTTAGGATCATAGGAAGCAATCCACCTCCTTTTGAAACTACCTTCCTTTTTCTGTTAGGATAATCTACATTCAAAGAAAACTAAGCCCATGATAACTTGGGAAGAGATACAAAATCACAACACATTAATTTTTCCCTGCTTCTTTTGCTTTCAACAGTAGCATTGTTTGCACTGCCGTCTCTCCCCAGATGTGGCCTGCTGGCATGCCATCAAGTGAGACTGTGAGATGGTGCTATGTGAGGTACAAGTAAATTGGGAATTAATTGCTGACATAAAAACAGGGCAAATAAAAATTTGCTCTTTTGATTATTAACTTTCTCATTTTCAAAATAGCGGTTTAAAAAACACATCTTTCCTTCCAAATGCCCAGAGGAATTAATCTGCATTAAAGATTAATTCTCTGAGATGTTTCACTCTTTAACAGTCTCCTGGTTTTGTTTTTAATATTCGGCACTAAAAATAAAGTCGGATGCCAAATTTCATTTGTTGTCCCGTTTTAGCTGTAATTGACTCTAAGATCTAAAAGAACTCATCAGATTCTGTGACTTTTATCCATAACAGAGCAGTGCCCCTGTTCAAAGAACAAGGATCACAAAATGCAAATAAGGAGAGAGCTGTAACCCAGCTGCTCCACAATTGAGAACTCAGGGATGCCTCCTGTAGCTCCTCCAAGTTATAGTATCTTTTGCTCTTGTTCACTGGGGTTAACATACACCGCACTTTATTAATAGAATGACTGGAATTATAAAGGAATTGTGCTTTGAGGTAGTGTGTTTCATTCTGATTAGAATAGTTTGTTGGCATAAGAAACAGAAGAATTATTAATACTTTATGCTCCTTTGCAGCCCCTTGAGAGTAAATACACTTCTATAGTGGCCTGTTTGTAGGGCATGTGAGAGTTGCATGTGGAAAATACCAGCACAGTTTAAGTTGTCAGGTGGCAAGACCATTGCTCAGGGATGAACAGGGCAACTTCATATGAGTCTCCTCTTCTGGCTGAGTCACTCTGATGGTACTCAGGGCAGTGCTTGGGAATCCTGTTCACTTCCTGAGGCCAGCAGGGTACCATGTGAGCCCATACCATAGTGGTTCAGTTGCTTATATGGTGTCACCCTGTGTGCTTAATTTGCTACTATCAGATAGAGGCCTGAATGTACTTGCAGTGGGCTAGACATGGAAACCTCTTATTTGGAGGATGAGGGCAGGCAGGCAAATTGCTGTTGCTGTATTCTTCTTTTGGGGGAAGAAACAGTAAAAGAGGGAAGTTCTCCATTCTTTACTTCCACCCCTCAAACCAAAAAAGCTCTGGACATAATCTACCAATAACTCCTCTTTTAGAATGAAGGCAACCTCAGGGAGATTGTGATCATTGCCTTGTGAACATAAACCTTGTGATCATTCACACTTTAGTATGAATTATGTAAATTAGAAAATTAGATCACTTTCTTCTTCAGGGAAGTCAGAGATAAAGAGAAACTGGGAGGCTGGATTGGGAGGGAGATGAAGAGTGTGATTTATTTCAGAGCATAAAGAAAGAAGGTTTGAATGGGGGCTCATGGTGGGGGATCTCATGGTGACCAGAAGCAGTCTAAGAGCTCCTGATGCGTGAGCGTAGGAGTGAGGTCCCAAATCAGGGTGTATCATAGACAGGGAAGACTAGAGGCTGCTTAAAGCAAGGATTGTCTGCCTTAAACATTTGCCTAAATTTTGAGAGTAGCCATTGAACTATGTGACACTGAAAAATATACTTCCTGCTACATTGGGTGTGTACATTGCTCTAGGGAAATAAATAATTTTGTTCTCTGAACCTAAAAATTGGGAGCATGACTGGCCTTGGGAGAATTTGTGCAGTTGGCCAAAGTGTGGCCACAGTCTCTCCCTCTGGAGACCTAGCAGTGATTCTAGCACTGCCTTCCATCTTCCCCATGGTTCCCTAAGGTGCTGCACACTAGGGTTCATGCGATCCCAAGATTCAGAGTGCCCATGTGGTGGGCACACACACACACAGAAAGGGAATCAATTTCCTGCCCTCAGCATCCACGTGTACTCTTCCCAAACTCATCTGTGGAGGGGGAACTTGCAGTCAACATGTCAAGGTGTCTGACAGGTTCTTCTTTCCCACCTCCCCGTTTATAGCCACCCTACTCCTGCTTTATAGAAGAAAGTCCTCTTTTGCCCTTCCTAAGTCTATGATGACCTCCAAAGTAGGAATGGGACGATTGGAATTATTGGAGTTGGAAAAGGCTGCCCTAATCAGAGCACTAAGGCAGGACATGTCTTCCCAGTCTTAGACACATTTCTGTTACAGGCCAAACGTGTCAGAAGCAAGTATGGGGGTCCTCGTTGAGATGTTCTGGATTCCAGAACAATTTTTACTTAGTGACCTAATTTCTTCCATCCTTCCCTGCAACCATTATCAAAGAATGTGTTGCTTCTGAGGGAGAGTTCCTTGCAGACACAGCAAGCAAAGCATAAAAAGAAATACTGAAGGTGGCAATGCTTTATTTTATCCTTGCAACTAACTCTTGGCAGAACTCTCTGCCCTCTCTATCTGAGAATTAAAACTCCAAAGTGAGGTGGCTGTCATGAAGATGTGTATTAACACATTTATGAGAATGGAAAAGTGAGGCCAAATTGTTTCTAACAAAAAAATAAGGCTGTCAAACCAATCGTTTGACAATAAGGACAGCTCTGTGAATTATGTTGTATCAAGAACATCTTCCATAAATTGAATGATCTAGATCTGCAGCTCCAAAGTTTTGACAAAAATTTAAGTCATGTTATGAAAAACTTGTTTTGGCAAATGAATATTGAAATTAATAATATTTTTATTTTTCCAACCATTTCTGGGTACATTGAATTAAATAAGTACCTTTATTTGTCTTAATTTCAGAATATTATGGGGATACGTATGTTTTGGTACATAAATTGCTTTTGTACCATTTGAGTCAAAGTTATAAGTGTGCCTATCTCCCAGATAGTGTGCGCTGTACCCGTTATGTGTGAATTTACCCATCCCCTCCTCCCCCACTCTCCCCGCCACCTGATTGATTTCTGATGAATGTTAAGTGAAAGAAAAACAGGTATAATGAATAGTCATTTGAAAAGTCTCGGTAAAAACTTTTTGGTATGACTCCCAGAGCTTGATAAAGTTAGGGACTCTAATGAATCAGTTTCAAAGGCTTTTAAAAGACAGGTTTCTGTTTTCCAAAATGAATTAAAAGATCTAATCACTTATGTTATTTTTTAATAATTATCAATATATTTAATTACTAATTAAATTTATTTGACAAAATAGATGAAAAATTATTGAATTGTTAAGTGATATATTAAATATTTCAATATTTTAGTATGTTATATGTTAATAATTATGTTGCTATATTACTATGAATATTAAATAATAGATCACCCTGTGATTTTTGGCATATCCCTCAATAGTTACTCAAATAATTGATTAGCATTATAACACAATCCCATCTACTTATTTTTGTGAGCAACATTTCTAAATATGTCTATAAAATTAAAAATAAAAATCAAATTGATGCTGAACCCTATCTCATTCTAGTAATCAATCACATTAATCTAGGGATATGTGAACTAGATCAGCAATAAGAAAAACAATAAACCATTAGAAGCTGCATTTCAAGTAACATTTTACTTTGATAATTTATCAAAATTTGTAATCTACATAGGTTGTTTTGATCACTTGCATACTTTTATAAAAATTGTATATCATCAGTAATTATAATTTCTTCAGAAGAAAACTTTTAAACTTTATATAGCCTTATGGGTAACAAGACATTTTTAAAATTTCCAATTTTTATATCTATATATTGTTTTAGAGAAATATGGGGTAATCAATAAAATGTTGTTCAGAAAAAAATATATTTGAATACTAATAGGGGAAGTGGAAGGAGAAAAATAATGCTATAACATTTAAAGGAATGGTATAAAAATTTTGATTTAGAAGAGCTTGGCCCTGGTTTTTTAAAGGAGCAATAATAGATATCCAATCTCTGTGGTATTTAAATTCCATCAGACACATTTAAAAGAGCGATGCAAAAGTTTTGTTTTAGAATATTGATATACTTCCTTTGTAACTGTTTGGATGTGTAATAAAAAATTTTAGATGCTAACTTGAAAAATGTGAAAGGGGTATATATCATTTTTCAAAGTTTTGGGGGAGATACATGAGCAAAATAGTTCTGTTTTGTTTTTTTCTTCTTTTTTTTGCTTGTCTTGGAGCTTTCTCTTCTCTTCCAACAAATCTGTCCATGTCTTATTCCTTGGGGTCCTCACTGCTCCCTCCGAGCCTGACCCACTGAAGCTCACTTTGGCATGGGTGACTGCTAGTCATTTACTCTTCCCAAAAGGCATTTGTGCTGTACAAGGATTTCCTGGAAATAATAATGTAACCTAAAGAATGACGTTAGAATGAGAATTTTCAGCCAGGATTAAAGGCATTTGGGGGGAAGTTTGCTGAGCTCACATGGAGTGTACTGAGATTTGTGGGACCTGCTCTGGCTGCAGGTAAAGCAGGACTGCGACGAGAACCCGGAGGGAGGGCAGGCACTGGGGGCTTGGTGGATCAAATAGAATTTTGGTTTAATTCGTGATTGACTGAACTCACTAGATATGTGTTGCTTTTTATATTTATTTATTTATTTTTTGGGTGGTAAATAGTAGGTATTTATTTGAAATGACAAAAGTTAAGTACCTGGACTATTGCATTTAATCATGTATTAAATGCAAATGTGTTATTCTCCCTTTTTGCATCAGAGACAGATATACAATGAACATTCAGATATCACAGATTGCACACTGGATAGTAATTCTTCAGGCCTTTTACATAACCACCAAAAACCAGATATTGAATTCTGCAATATAGTACAAAACCCCACAGTCAATCCAGTTGCTTTTTATATTTAAATGATATTTCTTATAGTGCCAGCTCCAGCATTTTGAAAGGTGTACATACACACCCAAAAATAAGATTGAAACTCATTTAGGAGCAGAGAAGGAGGGAAACCAGCACCTTTAAAAAGAAGCTGATCGTTTGTATTTGGCAGTTTGTTTGTTTGTTTTATATTGTGTTGACTCTTCCAACTGATCTCCATGTTAAAAAAAAAAACACCTCCCCCCTCCATTTCAAAAAAAAAATATGCTAAACAGGTCAAGTGATGGCTTCGATGCCTGTGCTGACTATTAACTCTATATTGCTTAGGACCCATAAACAATAATTAATGGAAAGAGACAAGGCAGCTGCGTGCTCTGAGGAAACACTGTAGAAGCTATCTGGGGGATGGTGAGGAGCATGATTTTTACAAATGAAGAATTATTAAAGTGTCAACGCGGTTGTCTTTGGCACTGCTGGAGTCCTGCCTATTTCTCTGGACTTCTGTAATTGTCAAGATCTTGCTGAATGTTCAAATATATGCTCACTGGGAAAAAATCAGTGAGTGCCTAGCGTGTGCCAAGTGTAAGGAATTTTATGTGGCAGAAGGTTCCTAGCCTCAAGAAACCTAAAATCCAGCCACGTAGGCAGGATTTGTTCTTAAAGAAATGAAAGACAATACAGAAGAAGCTGTATTTTCATTTGTCCTACGCTACAGTTCATGTGGAAAGGATTTTTATCTCAAGCTAGGCCCACTGGGGAAGGCTTACAGCATGGTGCAGGACTTCACTGGGACCTTGAGCCATGAGTAAGACTTTGAAAAGAGAAGAGAAGCCAGCAGGACCTTCCAGCTAACAAGGACATGCACACAGAGTGTTTAGGAATCAGAGCTAGACCGGGCTGCTTACAACAGTGAGTTTGTGGAAATAACAGGGTCATCTGCTTACTTTCTCATCATTCACTCACAACTCCATATAAAGTGTGCTTCTCAAATTGATCCTGGTTAATAGCTCCCTTTCTTAGTAATAATAATCTCCACCATCCTTGAGCTTCTACCATGTGTCAGGCACTTTAATAAAACCTTTAAATAAATATATAAGTAAATAAATATTTCAACTCTTTAATGATCTCATGTGGCAAATTTGTCTCTGGACTACATAAAATACACATATACTGGAGAATCTTAAAGTGATTTCCAAACCTTTTTTTTTTTTTTTTTTGAGACAGAGTCGTACTCTGTTCCCTTGGCTAGAGTCCAGAGGCATCATCATAGCTTGCTGCAATCTCAAATTCATGGGCTCATGCAATCCTCCTGCCTCAGCATCCTGAGTAGCTGGGACTACAGGCGTGTGCCACCACACCTGGGTAATTTTTCAATTTTTTGTAGAGATAGGGTCTCGCCTTTGCTCAGGCTGGTCTCAAATAACTGGCCTTGAGCAATCCTTCTGCCTCAGCCTCCCAAAATGCTAGGATTATAGGTGTGAGCCACCATGCCTGGACTTCCAAACCTTTTGAGAATGAGGAACCTGCAGCCTCAAGGCCACAGGTGGCCCTCCAGTTCCCCAAGTGTGGCCCCTCGAACGAATCCAAACTTCACAGAACAGATCCCTTTATGAAAAGGATTTGTTCTGTAAAATTTGGATTCAGTCAAAAGGCCACAATAAAGGATCCAGAAGACCACAGGTTCCTCAACCCTGAAAGAGAAAATTATAATAAAAGTTGGTTTTCCCTTTACATCTATACAGTATGTGTTAACATTGTCAAGTACATGAAATGGAATGCAATTTCCTCATGACTCATTAACCAAAGCTGATCAGAAGATGCCTAGGTATTGCCTCTCCTTCCTTTCGTTTTCCTATTCGTCCAATCTATAGTCCAGTCATCTTTTCTATACTCCTGATAAACATCCTTGACTGCTTACCACACACACACAGCCACTTAGATGTACAAATCTGTGATACGTGCATGGTTTCACTGGCCATGTTTGTGTGCCCTCCAGCATGGAGGTGGGTGATCAGTCTTCAGGGAATAAGGGCAACAAAACAACAAAAGAAGTCTAAGGAAAGCCAGGATCTTGCTACCTAATCATTTATATCCTGTAGGCAGGATAGATTTTGCTTTGGTAATAGAGTAACAGAATCTCTAAAATGGTAATCCTCCAACATGGCTCCATTCCTGGGGAGAATTTAAAATATTCAGATTAACTGTGCTTATCCCAGACGTGTTACAAAAGAATCTTTCAGATTCATCCCAGGAATCAGTTATTTAAAAATTTTCGTCAGATGATTCTGATGCAGTCAATCTACAAACAGCTATCTAGGAACCATTTATATCATTACATTTAGGAAATATTTATGTCTGTGAATATAACAGAGTCTTAACAAATTTAACAGGTTTCCTCCTTTGCCCTACACTCTAGCAGTATGGTATATTTGTTGAGTTAAATAACACTACGGATACGTATCTATGGAAGCTAGTCACAGAATCCAGCACAGCAGTAGATGATATGAATGGGAACAGGAATTGGACAAGCCAAGTAGGGTGGCAGGACAAGAGGCAGAATTGATCACAGGCAGAGGGACATGGTGGTATACCAAACACAAAACCTCGGAGCTGAGACATGGCCGACACCGCCAGAGGAGTCAAACTCACAGGAAGACAGCCAAGGAAACCCAGCCAGGGGACCCCAGGGTTACAGAGATCTTGACCTCAAGAAGCTGAGGCTTATAGCCTACAACTCATAGGAATTCATGTTGCTTCCTGATTTCATAGGGGCCAACTAGTGGTCCCTCTGGTACTAATATCAGTGAAATGATCGTCTTCCAGATCTATGTCTTCCACAAGCTTGAAGCATCCAAAGGGCAAACCTGTATCCATCTGTCCCTCTATCCTTGGGACTAGCCCAGTGTGTGTTGATCTGAATTAGATTGAATCAAGGATTCCTGATAGACTGACCCATGGTATTGCTTAAGAGTCTTATACATTCTTATCCACAAGAAAGAAATGTGTTTTAATTTTGGAGCACTAACTACAATGCTACTGTGAATAAAGACCAAGAAAAATGGAGATGCTTTAAGGCTGAATAGTCTAGGACCCCTAGTGCCTCAGATTTCTTTCAAAATGTATAGGTTCTACCCCTCCCCTGTTAATCTCAACCTATTTGTTCTTTTCTATTCTCAGTAGTTGGCTAAACACACACATGCACACATACACATACCCCACAAAAATGGTTTTCATTCATTTTTTCTGGTTTGGCTTCTGCAGTGCTTCAAACCACTAACAAATCACGTATACCTAGTATTTCTGCTGTAACGCTGGCTCCTAGAGCAGCAAAATGTGCTGTGACCATATGCATCTTCATGGAAACATGAGAAGGTGGTGCTGATTTAACAGCTCCTTCAGCTTGTGTTGGAGTAACAGTTCCTCTTAAAGTAGTAGTGGGTGTGTTTGTTTCCCACTCAAGAGTCGAGCTCCTCAATGTGTATCACACATCTTAAATCTCAATATGCTGCTCACTGTTTTAGCTCCAAAAACCACCCAATTCAAATCATCCCAAGAGAAGCAATTCCTCCCCTTCTAAACTACTCATGCCACCATTTCTATGTGTACTTACTCAGCTCATAATGAAACATAACAACCCCAGGCGTTGGAAATCTGGATACCAAGAGCATCCATATAAATATATATGATAAAATATTCAGGTCATTAAATATGAATGTCTGATTTTTGAATAAGAAGTGTAGTTTATTATATCTCAAGCAAGAAGCAGTACAATTAAAGTATGCACCAAAACTATTGACACAGTTTTGCCAGCTTAATGGTAGCTTGTTTATGCCAGCAGTGAAGAAGCCTGGAGAGCAAGTGATGATGAAATCGCCTAAGTCGTTTTCCACAACTTGCTGAAAATTGAATATTTTTCCTTGCAAGAAGTGGTCCAAAGCCTGGCAGAAGTGGTAGCCAGTTGGTGCAAGGTCTGGTGAATACAGTAGATGACAGAGAGTTTCTAGATCCAGCCTCTGTAGTTTGAGCAGCATTGTTTGTGTGACATGTGGTTCAGCATTGTCTTGCAAGAGGATTGGCCTGTCTCTATTGACCAATCTTGGCTGCTTAATCACAAGCATCCTCAGCATTTCATGCTACTGGTTGCAGTAGACATTTGCTGTAATCGATTGACCAGGTTTCATGAAGCTGTAGTGGGTAATACCAGCACTGGACCACCAAACAAACATCAGTAGTTTTTTTTTATGAATATTGAGTTTTGGACTGTGTTTCACCACTTCATCTTTACCATTGTGCTGAATGCTTGCAGTTGTCAAAAAGAATCCAGTTTTCATCATACATGACAATACAATATAGAAATGGTTCACCATTATGTTGTGCCAGCAAAGAAAGGCAAACTGAGATGATTTCTCTTCTGATGCTTGTTTAATTCATGTGGTACCCATCTATCCAGCTTATTTACCTTGCCCATTTGTTTTCAAATAGTCCAATATTGTTGGAATAGTAACATCAAACCTCACTGCTAATTCATGCATAGGTTGAGATGGATTTGCTTCCACTACAGCTTCAGATCATCATTAGCCACCTTGGTCTCAGGTTGCCCACATGGCTCATTTTCAAAATTAAAATCACCAGAACGAACTTCTCAAACCATCTACATACTGTGGGTTCGTTAGTCACATCCTTCCCAAACACTTCATCAATATTTTGGGCTGTCTGTGCTGCATTGGTTCCATGATGGAACTCTTATTCAAAAATAACACAAATTTTTGACATGGTTTCACAAAAATTTCTCTAAAAATTTTTGAAAGACAATCATAAGTACATAAAAGAGGAAGTACCTTCACAATAAAAATAAAACAAGAAGTGTCAAAGTGAAATGTCAGAGAGATCAACAGCCAAAATTAGTACTTAAGGAAATTGGACATTTCATACATACTAATCTAAGTATTCAAGGATCTTCCTCCATTTATTATTTTCACGGGTACTAATTTACTGTAGGGGAATAAGGATACTTTTTGTCGCAAGTGACAGAAACCTAAGTCAATTAATGTAAGTAAAAGGAGAATATATTGGCTCATGTAGCAGAGAAGGCTACTGAGGTAATTCATAAGAAGGAAAGAAGAGCTCAAGGAATCAGGTCTCAGGAACTAGTCCAGAGGGATTGCCTCCAGACCTCTGCCTTTATCTTCTTTTTTTACTTGTCTCTCCTTGGCTTCATCCTGCAGGTAGGGGCCCTACTCACGTAGAAGAGTGCTGCTGGAAGACCCAGATTCACACCTTCTTCCTTGGTAACCCCAGTAGAAAGAGGGCATCTTTGTCCCAGAGTCCATGTAACAATCCAAGGAAAGATTTGAGTTAGTCCCATATGGGCCCTAATCCCATTCCTTTGATCAGAGTTTCTCACCCCTTATCGTCCATAAGAATTACCAGAGGTGCTTATGAAAATTCAGATTTCTAGGTAGGTACTACCATTAGAAATTCTAATTCAGTAGTTAGGAAAACCACATAGAATGGGTAAAAGGTGGTTTTCCAAAACAAAGAGACACTAGCCGAACAAACAAACAAAGATATCCATAAAAGAGCGTCATCTAGGATTTGCGACTCCATGAAAATCCCCACAAGCATCTGTGTGACACAGCAGCGATGCCATGAAAATATAGAGGTGGAAAGAAAAGATGGAGTGTTTATATGAAAATATCACAGCAATCCCCAGCTATCTAGTTACAAATGACAAATTCATTAGTTGCTTAAGTACCTTATGCCTTGTCTATATAAGTAAATAATGGCCAGTGTCAATTTGAAAATGAATTTTTAAAAGGCCACAGCAATCTTCATTGGTATGACACACCCCTTAATGACACTAGTTAGGCATTTCTTCAAAGTGCTGGTGAATAATCGTATTGACCTACTTGAGAAATGTTATCCAGACTTTTGTTAACATTGCAATTAAGACTGTTTGGTGCACTAACTGCAGAGGCTAGGAAGCAATTTTAAGATTCCAGAAATTAGTTCAGTTCTATGGACCTAGTATTAATAACATAGAATTCTTATCAACAATGGCAGAGAACCACTCATTCACTAGCTGGAGTACCTGTTAAGTGAAAGGCATTATTCCAGTGATGAGGAAGACTCTCCAAATCCCTGCCCTTATGGAGCATGCTCTCTGGTGAAAAGATAGACAGAGGCAAAGGCCTTGAGCTGAGAACAAGCTTGGGGTGTTTACCCCAGTATGGCTGCAGCAGCAGGTGTTGAATTGGAGAGGTGGGCAGGGGGCAGATATTGTGGGGCCTTCTAGTCCAGAGCAGGGATTTGGGGATGTCTTCTAAATGTGGTGGGGAGTCACTAGAGAGTTTGGCAGGTGGCGGTGGTAACATCCAGTTTTAAAGTTTCATAGGATCTCTTTGGTTTCTGTGTGGGGCAGAGACTATGTGGCCAAAGTAGAAGCTGAATGATTGGGTAGCAGCTCATGAAAGATTATACTCAGGTGGGAGCAGTGGAGGTGATGAGGCGTGGACAGATTTGGGATAAATTTTGAGGGATAATGTTCTGGATTGGAGACCAAGGGGAAGAGATTTTCAGTAAGAAGAGGGTGGGAACTAGTGTTAAGAATCCCCCAAAATAAGGAAAATGAGGACAGAGTAAAAGCCCCCAAATTGGAAAATAGAGCAGTCATTATGTTTAAATAGAAAGAAGAACATCAGTAATGATCTTTGAGAAAAGTGTAGGTAGAGTGTTGGGGAGGAAGTTGGACATCAGAGGTATGAAGGAAGGAGTGGGTGGTGGGGAAGGTCAGACGTCAGACCCAAGATGACGCCTTTGGAAGTCCCAGCCTCACCACGGCCATGCATCACACTTTGCCTTCAGGTATAGGTCTGCATACAGAGGGAAACGTACATATTTTTTAAACTGTTTAAGGAATATCCATTTACTATTGCCTCCCACCCAATAAAGAACAGAGCTTAAAAAATTGTAACAAGGGCATAAACCATACTATTAATATTCCAAAAAAGGGACCATGTTTATTTCAATGTAAATCACACATCAAAATTTATGCATGGTTATCTTTGGGGACATTGATCTCTATTCTTCTCCATTTCTTGGAAATGGCTGTTCCAAATTAATTAAACTCTCAAGAGGGCACAGGATTCAAGTGGAAGGTGGATAATTAAATTAATAGCTTCTTAGACTCTGTGATATATTTTTCACAAAGGAAACAGAAATAAGTTGCTTTTACATCAGGAATTCTGTTGGTTTGATCATTTCAAAGGGATTGGTGTTTTTCTTTTGGGTACAGCAGCCACTAGGGGCTTTCTCAACATATATCAAAGCAATTGGGTGAGTTGCTATGATTGGAAGAAGCATATACAGGAAAAAGAGGACTTTGGAGTTATGTAAATAGAATCATTTAACTTCCTCTTGGAGTATAAGCAATGTTGAATAAGGAGATTAAAGTTAAATTTGGTGAAAATTATTTACAGGCTTCAGTAAGATTTTTTCTTCCCTTTCTTATCCTTTTCTTTTACTCCAGATAGATAAGCAATTTAAAAACACCTACTCTGTGCCCAAAATTCTGTGGTGCATACAGAATGATGGGCCCTGGCGTCAGCGAGGAAAGAGCTGGTTGAGTGAACAAGATGAGCGGAGAAGAATCACTGATAAACAATCTAAGGCAATATATAATTAAGGCCTAGACCATCTGCAACAGAAACAATAAAGAATGTTCCAGTCACGTGGAATTATTTAGTGTTCCCTGAAAACACCAGGCCTTTTTTAGGACTATGAAAGGTCAGTTAAGACTTTCGTATTAATTAAGAGAGCCGTAATTATGTAGACTCGATGCCTCCAAACCATACCTTTCTGTTTTTTAGAGAATGAAGTCCAAGTACCTTAGTTTGACATCCAACATATATGGCTAAAGACTTTTTTGGATGTTAAGAATAGGAAACCCAACTCAAACTGGCTTGAGCATTAAAGGAAATTCTTTAGCTTACAAAACCAAACAGTCTGGGAGTGGGTTTACCTAGGAGCTCAGTTTCTCCCCGGCTCTCAGTGAATCCGTCTCCTGCATTGTCTTTAGTCTTGGCCTCTATGGGATAGCTCCTGACGGCTCCAGGCTCACAGTCCCAGGGGGAAAAAGAGCAAGTACTTCCTTCCCAGGAGGCCCAACAGAAGGCTCACTACATCTCTTGATTCTGATTGGATTAAATTCCCCCATCTCTGAACCAATGACTGCGGTCAGAAGAATGTGATGCTCTGATTGGCCAGGCCTTAGGAGCCTGGCTTCCCTGTCTTCAGGACAGCAAAGCAACAGACACTAAGCACAAGATTCTTCACAGATATGCCCTGTGTCCCCAGCTTCATCTCTTGCTACCCCTTGTTCTGCCGTCAGTGTTCTAATCACAAGGAATCATTCTTGTTCTCTAAGAAACTCAGGCTCTTTTCGGGATCACGAATGCGTGGCTGTGCAGTTCCCACTGCCTGCAATGCCATTTCCTCTCTCGAGAAAAACTCAGTCTCTCATTTAAGACATAGCTCCTGCCTGATCTGAGCTGACGAACGGTCCTCAGGAAGTGTGATGGGAACATACATCAAATGTTGCCATGATACCCTCTTCAGGGAAAGTAGTAGTCAGGTGGTTCCCAGCTCCTGTTTATGGGCGCCCACCCCTCTTTTTCTACAGAAGACAGAAAATCACATTGAATGATGGATGGCACAGCTTGGTAGGCTGACTAATTGAGGAGGTGGCAGGAGTAGGGCCAGGCCTAGAGAGTGGCATGGTAAGTCAGAATAGGGATGGGCAGTACATGTGTAGGGCCATCCCAGAAAAGGCTGAGTCAGCACAGATGGGGAGCCCAGAGTCAAAGAGGTTGGGCTGGCGTGAACTAACAAGGGCAAATCTGAGAGCCAGACTCGGGTAGAATAGTCAGGTTCTGAAGGGAGTGTGGACATAGCAAGAGGGCAAGGATAAACAGGTCCCAAGTCTCAGACTAAACTGGGCCATGGGAGAGGATTGCTTCAACTGCTTTTCAGCCAAGAATGGACCTGTGTTGTGTTTTTATCCTCCTGGCCTAACCTTGGTACAACTTCTGTAGGGATGTTAAAAGTAGTGTAATGTCTGAATGAGGCTCTCAGACATTTGAAAATGAAAGGTGATAAGACTGAATAATCATCAGTATGAATGCAACTCAGAGATTTCAACGTGGGCCCTTAACTCTGAATAGAAGTCATTTTACTTCCCACAGAAAGGAAAACAAGGTAATGCCCATAGACTTCCAGACGATGAGATATTGATTCTATTTTCTAGTGACTCAAATATCGCCCCAGTCACTCTGCACTGGAGGCCATGTGGTTCTTTATGGCCATGAATGAGAAGCATATGGCCCAAGGAGTGGTTTTCTCCCCACAGTTATATTTCCAGTATACCCAGAGCCCAGCAAAGCCACAGCTGTAATTGGCAGACAGCAAGTATGGCTGGTGTTTGCTTGTCCCTGTAAAATTGAGCATGACAAGCCAATGAGGGGTGGAGCTGTGCCTGTTGTAAACACATTTACAATTCAAGAAAAGCAAAGTGTAGATTTGAGAATTTGATGTGTGGGAAGCTCATAACTATTCATTCATTTCTTAACCATAGTTCGTTAAATTTAACAGTTGTGTGGCTCTGAATTCACAGATGACAACTGCAGCATATTTTGGGCAATAAATTACTAGCTGCTTTGAGAAGCAGGACTGATTTAACAGCATATCGTGGAGTAGTAATAGAAGCACTAAAATCTGTCTTTCTACCTCCAAGGGGTTTATTTTAAAGGTTTGGATTGCAACAATAAACATTTTTTTAATCCTTCACCATGCAAGCAAGTCCACTTTCAGAGGCAGTCATTTTTTTGTCTGGCAATAAACAGTAATTTATGATCCACGATATCGATTTACATTTACACTTTCTCTCTGTGGCAGGGGCATAATGCTCTTTGGTTGTTCTAGTGGAAAGTGCTTTATAATTATCTCATGTCTGAAACAAAAATATTGCCTGTATTTAAAAAATAAATAAAATTCTGAAAGTTGGAGCAGAGCCTGGAATAGGTCTGAGTTACAAAGTCTAAGTCAGCACTGAAGGATGCCCACGGAACATTTGCTTCTTGCGCTGAAGACTACCAACATGTGTTCTTATGCCAATTATTGTACCTCTTTTCATTTGATTTTATTTCTGTCACTAATGAGTATTCTTTTATTTCCGTCCACAACTCTTTCTTCTTCCTGGAGCTACACCGACAGATCTGCTCCCTTTGCTGGCTAAGAACTGCAGGGAGCAGTGGGACCCCAGTGAAGAAATAAGCAGCTGTCGGAGGCTCAACCACAAGGGCCATTGGGTCTGAACTGATTGTTTTCCTAGTGGGAGGGTTGAACTTCTGCTGATTAACCACTCAGGATCCTGATTAACTTTCCGGCATCGTGTTTACATAATTATGTCATTGGCCTTGAAATGAGAATCTTGCTCTTAGAAATGCTTCAAAAGGCAACTGTTTCACTTGTTCCTGGAAACTGAGGCCCCCACAAAGATAGCCTGGCTCACCTGTGTGTCTGCAACCATGCCTTTTAGAATTTCCTCAAGGATCACGTCCAGGTGTATGGCAAAGGGATCCATGTGGGAAGTCATGGATGTATGAATAGAGGGCCATAAACTCAGTACAGTAAATACCATATTTCCTTATTTTTCAGTTAACAATTTAATTCTGACTCTGCCATAAACCGCATTTGGGTGGGTTACAACCTCATCCATCAGTGGGGCTCTCCCCATGGTGTTTTTGCCAAGGTTCTGCAGGTCAGGATGGTTGCCCTGGCCAGCAGGCCTCTGTCCCTCCCCCTTATCCTGGTCCATGACATCAGTACAGCGGTTGGTGGCTTTGGCTTGACACTGGGCACACAAGAAAGTATGTCAAGGCTGGGAGTTCTGGGCCTTGATTCCTCCTAGGTTCTGCTACTGCTTGGTGCTGCCAGGGACTAACTCATAGATCCTGATGCTCACGGGACCACACCCAGATGATCTGTTTTTAACCTTGGGGAATCTTCCCCTTTTTCCCTATTTCCATCAAAAGCATGCACACAGAATTCTCTCTCTTCTCCCTCTGACCCTAGGGAATTCATTTTTATTTTGGGGAAATCTTTCTCTCTTGCCATGTTTTTCTCAGGTACCCCCATCCCCTTACCCCCCATTAGGCTCTGTGGGATTTTGCTCCTGGAAACAAAAGCCAAGATGGAAAGTAAGCAATCTCTTTTCCTTTCTCTGAAAGGGAAGAGAAAATGGAAAATATAAGGTGAAAATAATAAGTTACTATCACAAAAAATTATCTTAGAATGAAAATATGCATACTTAAAGGCAGATGGCTAGTTGATTTATTTTTGCAGTGGGCAAAACAAACAGAAACACTAGACAAAAGGACCCACAAATCTTATGAATTGAGTAATTTATGAATTTGTCACAGTGTCCAAAGTAGAATAAGAACTATATTAAGTTCAGTTTAACTTGTTGAGGAGAGAGTAAAGAGGGTATCAGCTTCCCCCAAATCCTCCAGTGAATCTGTAATTGTCATACTTCCACTTCCAAATTGTACTTTATTTACCTATATGGTTATGCATAATGCAAGGATTTTTGTAGTCATTTTTTTAATTCATTAGTATTAGCCAAATCCTCTGCATTATAATGGTTTTTGTAGAGACCCATATTTATAAACAGAAACAACAGAACTAATGGATATTATCTCGACCTCTGTCTGTCTTGGACATGAGTGACCACTCTTTTTGAAACTCTTCTCTCCCCTGGATTCCATAAAAGCACACTCTCATAGTTCTCCTCCTGCCTTTATGATTTGAAATCCTTCAAGAGGCATTTTCCTTTATCTACATCTGAATACTTTTCTATGTATAGTATAAGTCCAGGCTTCTAGTCTTGGTCTTCTGTTCCTTTCACAGGATGATCTCACCTGCTCTCAGAGTTTTAACCACCAAGAATCGGCCAATGACTCATCCCTGCCCAGACTCCTGAAGTTTCCACCCGTATATCCCCCTCTTGATGGTTCTTTTTAACCTCCACACAGTTGTAAATCCCATCCTTGCTTCTTAATCTTGGCCAACCTACCACTAGGCACACAAAATCAGTGCCTATTGCTACGACAGCTCCAGATTTGCTACCAGCCTCCGTATTACTGCATTCACCCAACTGGCTCTGAGACTCCAGGTTTGGCTGCACTGTTTGTGTCTGACCCTGCCAGTTTGATGAGTTTTGGTCTCCCTTTTTGCATCTTGGACTTCAGCTTCCCTTTCAATGCTTGACTGTGTTCTCTCTCTCTGATTATGTTGTCCTACGACATCTTGGAAGAAAATTCCCTCCGCCACGCTATGCTAACTTGCTAACCTCCACTGGTGAAGGATGAGACAGACCCCCAGCTTCCGGACTGCCTCACCTTCTTTTGCCTCCCATGTAGTCTTCACCACTAAGCCACCGTGGCTGAACCTGTCCCACACTCTCCATTACACACCTGCTGCCGCTACCTTAAGTTAAGCCCTCATTCTCTCTTTCCCAGTCATCCAAACAGCTTCCAAATGGTCTCCAATCTCCTATTTGTTCCCCACCTGGCAGGCAGAATGATTATTCTGAAACACAGTGCTGATCATTCCTTTGCTTAAAACCCATCAGCAAATATTTGTAACCCTGATAGCTCATCAGAAAAAATCCATGAAACGTTTAAAAGACATAGATTTTCGTGGGGGGGAGGGGGGCAATGGGCATTTATTGAAACCTTAAAATATGTACCCCCATAATATGCCGAAATAAAAAAAAATTAAAAAAAAAAGACATAGATTTTGGTTTCAACTCCAGAGATGGTAATTCAGTGAGTCTGTGGCCAGGCTGTGGCATCAGTGTGCCGAAGGAGCTCCTCGGGTCACTCTGACATGCAGCCTCCTTAGCACGGTCCCCTGTCCCTCCATGGCCTGCCTCCACCCACATTTCCATCTCGTCTCCTGCCTCAGGAGAGCTGGAGGGTGTCTCCTACCTTTCTATATCCTGAACACATCCTAGCTGTGCTTGATACTCATTGACATTAACTGGACAACTACAGGATGACAGCAAGTATTATCAAAGAGCCAGAGATGTTTTTGAGGTCATTAAGGACCCTGGAGCTACAGTTTAAAGAATTTCTTTGTAACTGCTCACACTGTAAGTCAGTATATTCCTTTTCTTAATTCCATATTCAGTGCGATTTCTGTAGAGCACTAGACAAAATAATTCCTCACCCTACTCAGTATTTACACCTTTAAAGTATTTATAGATTGCTTTTATATCTTCACTTAGTCATCACTTAAATAAATAGTATGCATTTTGCTTCTATGCTGTTACTTTAGAAATCTATCCCTCCCTAAGGTGATAACTTTTCCTGAATTAAAACATTCCTTTATGTAGTTCTTAAAGTTGTGATTTTTCTGCTTTGAATAACTAGATCACAAGCCTATTGAAGATAGAAGATAGCAGTTCTGACTTACAGTTATGACTTTGTCTTCATTGTCACCTTCGCCGTGCTTGACAGGGACCTGGCCCTGAAACGTGGGGAGGGGAGGAAAGAGTGGATTTGCCAAGAAGATGTAGAGACAAGAAGTTCTGAGTCCTCTTCCTGTCATATTTTTGTCCCGTTAACCCATGTCTAAGATGCTCATTACTGCTACCACCAGGTGTTTTTAGGTATCTGTACTTCTCTGATTTAACTACAAATAAGTCAATTCAAGATGTGCTACCCCTCAGTAAGAATGAAAACCTAGGAGAAAACAGAATACTTCTTGTTATTTTACATCTCTGGAACAGGATTGCTCACATCATATAACTTGATGAGAATTTGCCAGAACTCCAAATGATACTTCTATCAAGCAGTGCAAATTGTCATTTTGAATCTCTATTACAAGAAGTTGTATTTGGCTATAATCCAATGAAATGTATCAAAATGCAATTTCCAAGGCATTCAGAACTGTACCCTTCATTTGGTTTTGTGCATGCCCATGTAGGAGCTGGAAAAATATTCATTAACCAAATGAAATAACTCAGAGCCACTTCATTAAACCCTTAATAATTCATACACACCCTCCCCACCAATAACCTCCTCAAGCATGCAGTTCTGTTCTAAACCCAAGGGCTTTTCTAACAGAGGGGTAATCTTTGATCCCAGAAATAATACTAAAAGCCACAGAACACCTAAATTTCAGACACAGAACACTGTGATTAGTTTCTGGCATATCAGAAAGAAAAAAACCCTGTGCCAGTAGAGGATGTGCATAGAGCCCAGGCCAGCCTTCTGGATCTAAGGAACATGGGAGAAGCATGAGCATCCAAAGAGAGAAAAGGAGGAATGCAGGGAGAAGAGAGTAGTGCATATTTAAGACAGCAGAGATAACGAACTGTAGAAGTCATAAGCTTGTGATAGTGTTGGGTTTATGTGCGTGTCATGTTCCCTGGTTCTTGGTTCCTAGTACCAAAGAATGGTTACTGGTACCGAGTCAACGGAATGAATGTGCAAGCCAAACAGCAAGATTTATTAAAGCACAGTACATTCCAGAATGGGAACAAATCTATCTCCATGAGTGGAATTTTTAGCACCACGCCTGTTTCCCTTCCTCCTGGTCCCTATCTAACAATAGATGGTGAGATGGATGTGTCATGGGGGAGACAGAAGACATAATAGTTCATTGTCAGAGGGTGGGAAGCAAGTGGCATCAGTGCATACCTCAGTGCCCCTTGGAGCCATCCGTGTGAGCTCATTAGCACAGTTAGCGCAGCTCTGCTGTCTGGAGTGGGCTGTCACTTTCCTATGGGACGTCAGGCAGAAGCCACATCATCTTTCTGTGCCTAAGCCACATACATCTGTGTCTGTAGCCTTAGGTGCATGGAAGGTAGAGTAAATAATTTATAACCATAAGGGGCACCCGAACTTATGCCAATATCAAACAGCATGTAGTTTTCTCTGTTTAAGAAGGCTAGAAGTATATAGTATATTTTTTAAAGGTTTCTGATTTTAAAAATATTTAGGCCAGGCATGGTGGCTCATGCCTGTAATCCTAGCACTTTGGGAGGCCAAGGTAGGAGGGTCACTTGAGGCCAGAAGTTCGAGACCAGGCTGGGCAACATGTCAAGACCCCCATCTTTACAAAAAATTTAAAAACGAAAAAAAATTAGCTGAGTGTGGTGGTGCCTGCCTGTAGTCCCAGCTGCTCAGGAGGCTGAGAAAGGAAGATCACTGGAGCCCAAGAGTTCGAGGCTGCAGTGAGCTGTGATTGTGCCACCACACTCCAGTCTGGGTGACAGAGTGAGACTCTGCCTCTAAAAGAAAAATTATATATATATATATATATATATATATATATATATATATATATTAATATAGACCCTCAGTAAGGAAAACAAAAAGGAACACACAAAGTCTCTGATTCTGTGGGACCCATCAATAATCTCAAGGTGCAAAAAATAAAGACAAAAAGTCATGGATATAAGAGGGTAGTGATAGCAAATTTGGACTAATTTATGTATTTTTCATGGTTAACCCAGTCCACATGCCTTGAGTATTTTGCTTCTCTACTTTAATATCTACCATTTCATCTCCAGGCCAACTGGAAAATTTTTTTCCCAAGTACAATTTTCCAAACCATCACATCAGGTACACCCTTAAAATAGGAATAAATAATTAGCTCTTTCTCAATATCAATTAAAGTTCTATCAGAGGAAGCTATTGATCCAGTCTTCTGTGATCTGATCTTGCTGAACAAACATGAAATGTAACTTTTGACCTCTGGCTTCCTGCATGTTTCCTCTTGGGTGCCAGCCTCTAGTTTTCTATTTTAATTTAATCCTTTTATACTGATGATAAGAAGCTCATACCACTTACTTCCCCTCTGGAGCCTATACTGTTTATTTCAGAATGGTAACAAATTAAACTTGTATTTCCTATTGACACAAAAATTGTTCCACTAATTCCTTTTAAGCCAATGTACGTATCATGGAACATATCAAAAAGTGCTAAAGAATGTCGATCAAGGGCAACGCCACTAGGCTTAATGACCATTGATTTCATCCTCCCTCTCCTGTGTGTTCTCCTATAGTCCTTGTCTATCAATGACATGGGCGATTTAATCCCTTCATCCCGCGGTAACCTTTTTTGGGGGGGCAGCAGTAGAGCTTCTGTCACTCAGTACATGAGGATAAAAAGGAATTTTAACTGTTGAACCCTTGCAGCTTCTTTAATGAGCCTGGCTGATCTTTAACCCAGGAAATTGGCGGTCCATCTGTTCAAGAGGTGCCCGAGTCCTGCAGAGTTTTGGCTCTCGTCGCAGACAGCATTTTAATACACAGTCTCCATCTGGTCACTGCCGCTCGCTAATCTAAAAAGAGACTTGGGGAAGTGGGGGAGAATGACATTTCCAGTTAACAGTGATTATTTCTAAAACCTCTCAGCTTTTTCTCATGGTTCCTCTTCCTCCTGACACTCCCATTTCCCACAGAGGACTTTTAGAAAATGAGGTTATCAGTAGAATCTTCAGGTTATTTATTAGAAAGATATTCTCTTGCTTAGCTTCCTCAGTTAGGCAACTTTGGATTTGTTGTTGGTCTGTTTTTTACCCCTCCTGATTGTTGTGGGTTCCGGCTCCGATTGCTTTGTGTTCCCAGGCGCATTGCTCACGTCTGCAGCATGTGTAGTGAGGCAGAGCGATCCCACCAGGCGTGCATCTGACCCGCTACCCTCCCTCTCTAGCTGTTTTGTCTCTCCTGGCGTTCGATAATAGCACATGGAAATCCATGATGCATCCGTCAATTTTGATTGCCGTGGATAAAATTGTTGGATTCCCTCCCTCATGGTCATGAACATTTTGAAACTCAGTCATATGTCCATGAAGGATTATTTTAATGGCATTGCTTTTGCTAATCTAAATCAGGAGAGCACTCTTTCCCTTACTGGTTTTTCATGCAAATGGATGAGGAAGGTTGTAGAGACTTGTCTGGGATAACTTGTGTACCATCCTGCCTATAAACAGATGATTCCTTTAGATTCCCTCCTGTTAGTGTCCTCCTTGGGAGGATAAAGGCTGTTCTGAAGCTGGGAACAGTTTCAGGCATTGTCTGACCACTTCAACAGATGACAGATCATAGTGAATACAAGCGAAGGCAAGGCTTCTTCTCTGCAAGAAGCAGTTTCTCTTGATCCATGCAAGACGCAATAAAATTCTGAACTTCAGGTTTCAGTTCAGTGGTAATTAACAATGAATTCTACCACAAAGACCTTACTTACCACGTGCTGTTATATTAATTAAGCCTTGAAGTACCCACGCCATGAATCACCATGGTATAATCAATGCTAAAATTTTAAACAAAAATAGCCCTTTCTGCTTCACATTGGCTTTGCAAATCCAAACACTGTAACAGCTAAAAGGGGAACTCGTGAGAAGTATGTCCTTAGATTAAAGCTCAGTAAGCCTAACTGAAGGTCCCAAGGTGCTAAAAATACACTGACACTTACGGATGAGTGTTGCTTGACTTTGCAAAGCTCAGTTATGAAAGCTGGAGCCCAATTTAGAAGAGCCCGTCTTTCAGATGTTTGATGTGGCCATGAACATTTGTCTTTGAACACATAGGCATGCGTACACTGCGTGTTGGGGAAGACATCAGTGCATTTTCAAATACCACCTGAAAGGCATCTCAGGATAAAATGTTTCCACTGCTTCATCATCCATCCCCTGTGGTGGCCATCCACTGCGTGGAGATGTGTCCCATTGTTGTCTTTATCACAAAGGTGTTGGAAGGAGCTTTGTGCTTGCATAGACATGGGTTCAAATGCTGATTCTTTCATTGATTGTTTCTGTGATCTTGAATAAGTTTCAGATGATGACTGGAGAGTCTGATGTTAATGGAGATGAGAAATACGGTTGATAAACAATAGTGAGAATGGCTGTACTAGCAGGATAATGGCCCCCAACGACGTCCACAGCCTAATCCTCAGAGACTGTGGCAAAAGTAACTTTGCAGGTGAGATTAAATTAAGGACCTTACGGTGGGGAAATGATTATCCTAGGTTACCCAGGTGGGCTCAAGCTAACATCTTGGGTCTTTAAAATCAGAGAACCTTTCTTGTCTGAGTTCACAGCCAGAGAGGGTTGTGGTTTTGGAAGAATGGTCAGTGAGATGCAACACTGCTGGCTTTGAAGATGGAAAAAATGGGCCATAAGCCAAGGAATTCAAATAGCCTCTACAAGCTGGAAAAGCAAAGAAACAGATTTTTCCCTAGAGTCTTCCAAAAGTAATATAGCCCTGCCAACACCCAGTGAGGCGTGTGTCAGACATGTGACCTACAGAACTATAAGATACTAAATTTGTATTGTTTCAAGCAGCTACATCTGTGGTAATTTGTTATGGCAGCAATAGAAAACTAATGGAGTAGGAATTCCAGGTGGAGAGGAGGGAGACCCCAAAGTCAGAGTCAATTCAGCTACTTAATTCAGCAAACATTTATTTAGTGATATTTACTTGTAAGTCCCTTTTCTGCAAAGATGAGGAGATACTGCTGGCTGTGGCCTGTATTAAAACATCTCCAATAGGTAGAATATGGTAAGCACTCCAAGAAATAAATTTAGCAGGGAGAAGGATTGCCTCTCATTTGGGGCATACAACTTAATTTTTAATGGTTTTTTTTTTTCCATTTAGTATTTTATGCTGACTTTGTAGAAGGAGTAGAAGATTTCCCAGCAGAGACAGGTGGGAAGAGAGTATTCATGGTGGGAATGTACAGAAGCCCCTGGGCCACGAGGTTAGGATCAAGGAAGAGAATAACCTTGCCAGGTCTGGTCAGGCAGGAAATGAGTTCAGTGTTTCCCAAATGCTGGTCCACAGCGAACTCTTCAGCAGTGTTTTCTCAGAAATGAGAAAAACAAGAACAATGTAGTCTTTTAATAAAGCCAAATTCTTCTCATTTAAATTACTTTCTTTTATCCTGAGATAAAAGAAAGTAATTTCTATGTTTTTGGTATTAAAATTCCCTTTATTTAACAAAATGATAGTGTGATCGTCATTGTTGCTGTTGTTGTTGTTGTTGTTAAAATATTCTTACCTGGGGCAAAATAAAAAGTTGGCAACCTTATGTGGGTTTTCTTTGTGTGGGTGTGGTGGGGTGGAGAGGGGCTTCCTGACCCAGGAAATGGAGCGGTCAGGACAAGGCAGAGTATTTTAGCAAGGGCTTAGCTGGGGGATAATCGGAGATAATGAGACCCAGCTGGAGAGTTGAGGGGCTAGATTTATGCAGTGGTTACTGCCGTACTAGGAGTTTAGGCTCTAATCTCTTGATAGTATGGAGAGTCAATGAATGCATTTGAAAATTCATTCAGTGATGTCTTCTAGGCTTTGTGTAGGATATAGCAAAATTATGTAGTGTAATATGAGAACAAGATTGTAACCCACCTTACTTGGCTAACATCCATAGAGGAAAGTAATAAAAAAAAAAACTATTCTTGAAGACCAGATGTGGTATCAAAAGTGTGGTTGGCAGGCGCACAGAAAAATCTAGAGCAATGGTTCTCAACCAAGCCTGATTCTGCCCCTCAGGTTACGGGGACATTTGGCAATGGCTGGAGACATTTTTGATTGTCATCCCTAGGTTGGGATGCTACTGGCAATCATGGTACAGGCATCCCACAATGCATAGCACAGCCCCATGCAACAAAGAATTGTCTGGTCCCCAATGTCAGCAGCATCAAGGTTGAGAAACACTGGACTCTATAGCAAGTTAATTTTGATATAGTGACATAGCATAGAACTGCTATGCATTCTGGGGTAGAGAATTAGAAGATCAATACAATCCTTGAGGAAGGAAAGAAATGAACATTTATTAACTTTCTACATATCAGGCATTCTCACAGTAAGTCCTATTTAACCACCACAGTGATTCTGAGAGTTAGTTGTTATCTCCCTCTTACAGATGAGGAAACAGGCTGGGGAAGTTTGTGAATGGCCTGCAATCAGTCAATAGCCAAGACCAGATCTGAACCTAGCCCTGTTCCATTTAATGACTAAGGCTCGTCAGTTATCAGTGTTTCACTTCTGTTCATCCTAACTGCCCCTATCTTAATTCAAAGCTTTCATTATCTCTTGCCCGGCTTACTGAATCCAGCAAACTCTCACCAGCTTTTTTATTCATGCCTTCTCTCAATGACAGTCAGAGGGAGCTTTCTCAGGAGTACTTCTGACCTTACCACTTTTCTGCTTATAACCCTATGGGGATTCCAGATGAGGTACAGGAAGTTTCTCTGCTTCATTATGCTTGTGCTTGTTTTCCATGTAAGCACATCCTCCCCACAACTCTCACACAGACACACACACACACACACACACACACACACACACTTCTCTGGCTACTTCCTCCAGTCCCATCAAACTCACTTCCAGCTGGAAACTTCTCTCTGACGCTGAATCTAGTGCCCTTCCCATGTGCTCCTGTGGCGCCTGGGCATCTCTCATCCCTGCCTTTACCACCCATTTCATTCGTGGTTCCCTTCCTTGTCTGTCTCTTCCACTAAAATGTAAACAGCTTAGAGGCAAGCATATGAATCCAGTCTGTACCCTCAGCCCTAGGCACCAAATGGTGTACGTTGAGTGAGCGACTCCCACCATCACTATGTCTGAACAATGAGTTGGATTCAGTATTCCCCAGACACAGGAAGGCCAAATACAAGGCTATTGTCCCCCCTGAGGCACAAGGTGAAGAGGATATTAAGGTTTTGACCATGGTGCAGGAAAGGGAAGATGTGAAATGCACTGTAGAAACAAGTCTGTACGGGACTTGTTGACAGATTGGCAATGTGGGAAGATGGCGCAAGATTGCTGAAAAGTATTCTTAAGTGAGGACGTGAATAGGCCCAGGATGCTAAGGTTGCTATAAATGATAACATAGAAGCATGCTTCTGTACTGCACATTCTCAGTAAATGTTGAATGAATAAACTGGAATGATTTTTCTCTGAATTTGAGAGCCATCTAAATAAAGCATAGATGGTATTTAAAGCCATGGGAATGGATAGGATATCCCCTAGGGAGAAAGCCTAGCAAGGAAGAAAAACGAGCTGAGCCCATGGCCAAGCCTAGGGAAACACCAGCAATTATAGGAGGAAGAGCCTGGGAAGGGGGCAAAAAGGCAGATGCCAAAAGGTAAGAGGAAAACTCAGAAAGTGAAAGCACATCCAGTGAGAGCCAGGAGAATACAGTATTTGAATCCAGGAGAAGTGGGTAAGGCACCCATTACTCTCACTACCCCCAGTCACCCCATCCCAGGTGGGAGGCTGCTAGAACCACCCAGTGCACAGGGGAGTGGGAGTGAGGAGACAGTTGATGTTCCTTTTTCATCTACTTTGCCCAGTGCAAGGGCCCTTTAAAAAAATACCTGGTATTAGGAGTTTTCAATTCATTTGACCTACAAAAGTGAGTGCTTGATTTTAATTCTTCTAGCTAACCTAGGTGCCATTCAGAGCAAATGGAAATTGATGTAATATAAGCTAATGCTTTATGGTCATAAAATATCACTAACAACTGGAATTTCAGTCCTTTTCCGTAGTTATTGCAATGAATTTTAAGATCCCGCTTTTAGAGAATAAAAGTAACTCCAAAAGTAAACACACATTTATAGGTTTGGGTAAAATTTTGTATGGCCCCATCGCCTTCTCGGGATATAAGCTAAGCATGTAGCATAAGATACTTTGTGTAACAAGCGATTGGCTGTAAGCAAAATAGCCATAAGATTATAATTTACCTTCACAAAGACAGAAACTTGGAACATTATAGGGTCAGATGCATTTTGATGAGACATCTGTTGTCCTCTCCCTTCGAAATGTAACATTTTCTTTTCCCATTAACCCCAAGCCTTGAAGTCATTTCTCTCTCAGCTCTTTCTAGGACAACGAGGACTTTTCACTGGGAAATGGTGAGTGAGCACAGCTCAGCAGCAGTGATGAGGTCTCTAGACAAAGACAGGAAGAGTCCGTCCCATAGGCCGGTTCCCCTCCACTCAGTCCTTGAGCATGCATCTCTGTATATCTGCAAAGTGATCTCTGAAGAAAAGGCTGCATTTTTATGTGGTAGGTAGAAAACGATTTGGGGAAAAGGAGTGTGAAATTGTGGCATTCTTTAAGATTTACAAGTCCTCTTCCTTCCCCTCACCAGAAGTGGAGCTGTTATAAAACAGACTCCAGGGAAACAAAGAAATGTCTTTTAGCCTTTTGTGAAAGTATCTGGCTTAGTGGTAGACAATGTCAGTTAAGCCTCAAATTTAGGATTTCTGGGTTAGGTGAATTAGATAAAACCTGGCAGTTTGTTCATCAGGATTTATGATGAAATGGATACTACATCAATTTCACCTTGAATTCAAGACTTTCTGTCTTTTTGCACCCCTAATAAGCTCTCAAATCATTTTTACCTTTGAAAGTTGGCCAGTTTCTTCTTTGGTTTGATTAGGGCCAACTGAATAATATGAAAATCATTACCACTTACATTATGCCTGTAAACGACATGCTTCTCCACAGTCACTACCTTTGTATTCTCATTTTTCTCTGGCTTTGTTATCTGTCACTAAAGAGAGAAGACTGAATACCAGATAAGCCTCACCATATGGCATCAGCCCAGCCTGGCTACCTGGTTCATTTGGGGTTTTGATGCAACCCATCATTTAAATCTCTGAATAGCCTATTCTGAACCACCTCTCTAATGTCCACCCCTGCCAATTCCCATCTCCCAGAATCATTCCCAGATTCTAGCACTCAGCTAGTACTGGTCTCTGGGGAATGTCCGGATCTTGTTACCGGGCAGCTCATCTGCATCTTTGCCTGCATGCTTGGGGTACAGCATGAAAAGGGGCTCTAATCCCCCACAGGCTTTCCTCCAGGTGAGTTTGTTCAGGTTGGCCCCAGCAGAGCACTGTGTGATCCACCGCCTCCTCTCCAGTTGTTATGGGCAGCCCCTTGAGATGCTTTGGTGTTGAGGGCAGGGACTCAGTCTAGTCATTTGCATTCTTCCAGCCAGCAGCTCCTTCCTACCACCCTTCACAGGCTCCCATAATTGGAGCTTGCTGCATTAGCAAATCTATCTGAAAAGTTGAAGAGCAAGAAATCTAGTCTGTCAGTCCTCATGAGTCAGCCTCCCACTCCCACCAAGCTTTCCAAATGAAGCGTTGCAAACTGAACTGTGCAAGCAGCCAAGCCAAGCATCTCTCTTCTGCTCGGGACAGGGAGGCATTTTTCCTGTCTTTCTTTGCTTTTGTAAAAATCTTCAGACACTGAAATTTAAAGGATTGTTGGCTACCCACTGTGAGCTAAAGATCTTACAAAGGAAAGTTGGCAAAAAACAAACAAACAAAATAAGAACCAAACAAACAAAAAAACCAAA
Source organism: Microcebus murinus (assembly GCF_040939455.1). Classification (NCBI taxonomy): domain Eukaryota; kingdom Metazoa; phylum Chordata; class Mammalia; order Primates; family Cheirogaleidae; genus Microcebus; species Microcebus murinus. The sequence continues at coordinate 61,064,812 of NC_134112.1, forward strand.
GGAGAAAATTTTCTCCTGGCATCAGCAAACTTTTTTTTGTTTCGGTGGCTGCTTCTGAGCTATTGAGTCATGTGACATAGTGACATAAATGTTTTAACTAACTTTCTGACAAGAATGTATTTAATGGATCTTTAATAAATATATGCTGTTTTGCAGCTTGACTTTGAAAGAAATATCCCAGGGAAGCAACCATGGAATTTGATTTAACACCTCATTTGTAGTTTATATTTAATCGTATATTCTAGTGGAAATACATGAATCCCTAACAAAACATTTAATCTAGCACCTTTGGATCATCAGTAAACTAATTTATCTTTGAAATTCCCTTGATTTGTAGCCAAGACTCATTGCCAGCTACTTATTAACCAACATTGTATATTGAAGGTTCCTAAAACACTAGATAACAAATGTAACTTTGTGGGGGAAAAAACAAAAAAGCACTCAAAGGAAAGTCTCATATAATGAAACCAATAATTGATATGAAGACCATTCTCTTAAGGAATGAGTCCCTGACTGTAATGTAAGCAACAATGTAAATTTCACTCATTATAGTAAAAATTGTTAGTATTGGCTATTGTCCTGAATGTAACACCTTGAATTAGAGATTTGTGGTACCTATAGAAAACCATATAGAGAGCTCATCACTTACAATACATTTTTAGATCCTCCAGATGCTGCATAACTGAGTTATGAGAGCTCTTGCTTTGGAATTGGAGACCTGGGTTCAGTTCCCTGCACCATGGCCTGTTCTCAGAAAGCTCTGTGCCCTTGATCATTTATCTGAACCTCAGTTTTCTCTTCTGTGGAATGAGAATGATAATCTGCACCTGCCTCTCACAGTTGTTGAGGGAATTTAGGAGAAAGTGTAAAGTTTCTGGCACAAATGTTAAGAAGAACTCACCATATGGTGATTTTCAATATGTATAATCTACGCGGGTTAATCTCCTTGCTTCCAGGTGGAATTGATTTATTCACCTGTCAGTGTAGGTGGTTACATTGGTTACTCCAAAATATTCGAGGAATATAGTGCAGTTCTTTTTCAATAGTGTATTCCAGGGATTAGAATCTGGGCTTGGGAGCATGAGAACTATGAAGAGTGTGAATAATCAATAGTGACATGGTCCAGGGTTTTCCTTCAAGGTTTGCCTTTTGAATATAAAAGCCATTTTCAGCTGGGCGCAGTGGCTCACTCCTTTAATCCTAGCACTCTGGGAGGCCAAGGCAAGTGGATTGCTTGAGCTCAGGAGTTCGAGACCAGCCTGAGCAAGAGCAAGACACCATCTCTACTAAAAATAGAAAAATTAGCCAGGTGATAGGTACGTATAGTCTCAGCTACTCAGGAGGCTGAGGCAGGAGGATGACTTGAGCATAGGAGTTTGAGGTTGCAGTGAGCTACAATGAGGCCATTGCACTCGACCTGAAGTGACAGAGTGAGACTCTATCTCAAAAAAAAAAAAAGAGAGAGAGAAAGAAAGAAAGAAAAGCCATTTCATGCATGTGTATCCTATATAAGTCATGATTTTGATGATGGTAAAGGTAGACAGGGTTTTCCAGCTGTCTAAAGAGCCACGTTTCTGCACATTATTCCTAGGTTTCAAAAGCTTGCAGACAGCTCATCAACCCACTACTACATGGCTCTTGCTCATAGCATGGGAAGACATGAGGAAAAGTAAGAGAATGAAATAGAGTTTTATACTCTTCCAAGTTCCAGGGGCCAGAGAAGCTTTCAGAAGGAATATTTGGGCTGGCTCTCCTCAGTTTTCATTTTTATCAAATGTGTCTAATGAAAAGTAATAAGACAACCAGCTACAGTTTCAAAATTTTAGGAAAAAAATCTTTTCACTTGCTTTCACAGTAGATATCAGCAAGTTCAAGTTAAATCCCACCTATTCCAAGTCTGGAAAAAAGTGATATACTTTAACAAGATGTGTCAGACATACAAAATGTATCTAGGCAAATATGACTATATATATAATTAATTAATACTTAAAGATTAAAAGCTCAATA